>NC_081412.1:275873390-276191294 GCF_030272615.1 Cryptomeria japonica
ATGGTTGAGTCCCTTCATCACCCCTTTGCATCTTTGAATATGCTTCATCTTTCTTCTCTTTTCATCCTTTAAGCCTTTCTTTCTTGCTCCCATCCTGCAAAACAAACAAACCATGAATTAGAACCTTTATAACATTGAATCATCCTTACCACTTCATGCCCGTTGAACTTGTTAGATTTTTCTTATAAGCACATTTCATGTGTATGTATGCACAAATTTCACTCATTGTAGGTGAGAGTGCATTCAAGACACCCTAGTGCACAAGACTCTTGGGTGCAACGCATGCTTGTTCATGCACAAGTAGGGCACATTTGAAGTGTATGCCTGCACTAAATTTGAAAACTCCCCTGAATAGGTTGAGTTGCATTTATTGAATTTTCCTCATTCCATTTTTCCCTTGGGCACATATGAGACCCTCGCCTACATTGGCGGGTTTTAAGGGTGTATCTGCACAAGTTGAGTGAGTGGAATTGAAACTTCTTATTGCACAAAACTAAGTGCATTTTAGATATTAACTTGCGCAATGCAGGGCAGATTTGAGATGGACACATGTACAAACATGAGGGTGTATTTGCAAGTCGCATATGCACAAATATGATGAGCGCAAATAAGGTAGTCGTGTGCACAAAATGTGTGCTTGAGCACATATGAGGTTTTTGTTTGCACAATGTGGGGCGGCTTTACTATGTATGCTTGGACAACTTTGTGTTGAATCTGACCTTGTGAAGAGTTTGGGTGGGATTTTGGTGTATAAATGCACAAACATGAGCGCATTATAACCTTGGGTATACACAAATCAGGCGCATTTACTAGTTGTGTATGCACTTTGAGATATGAGCCTACACAATGCACGTTGAGACCACCCTAAGGCAACACTTAGCCCATTTTTTAATGTTGATTTGCACCATGTATGAGGTTGGATCTTGAGTGAAGGCTTGGTTTAGCAAGTGGGCGGGGTTGTAGAGAGTATGTGCATAAGCATGAGCGCATTGGAGACCTAGACTTGCACTAATGCAAGTGGATACCACCTAAAGGTGTCACTTAGATAATCACAATTTTCCTTATGAGGTAGTCATGTGCACAAAATTTGTGCTTGAGTGCATATGAGGTGTTTGTTTGCACAATGTGGGGCATCTTTGCTATGTATGCTTGCACAACTTTGTGTTGAACCCAACCTTGTAAAGATTTTGGGCGAGATTTTGGTGTACAGATGCACAAACATGAGCGCATTATATCCTTGGGTATACACAACTCAAGCACATTTATTAGTTGTGTATGCATTTTGTTTGAGATATGATCTTGCACAGTGCACGTTGAGACCACCCTAAGGCAACACAGCCAATTTTTGAATGTTGATTTGCACCATGTATGAGTTCAGATCTTGAGTGAAGGCTTGCACAAGTTTAGCAAGTGGGCATGGTTGTAGGGAGTGTGTTCATAAGCATGAGCACTTTGGAGACCTAGACTTTCTCTAATGCAAGTGGAGACCACCTAAAAGTGTCACTTAGATAATCCCAATTTGCCTTATGAGATCAGTTTTGGGGGATTATTGCACAAACATTGCTTGGAGCAAGCTTGAGGTGTTATCCTTCACTACTTTGTGCACACTTGAGCAGGTTCCAAATGTACTTATGCACAAATGTATGAGGGCACATTTGTACCCTAGTCTTGCACTACATGGGTGGTAATTAGGGGTCCTTGTATACATGCTACAAGGGGGTTCATTCCTATCTTAGACAAGTTTTATCTCGTCACCAACTTTGGATGCACCTTAAGGGTTTCACTACACAAAGATCCTCCTTAAGCGCATTTGGGGTATGTGCATGCACAAAGATAGTGGGTTGAGGGGTGCATGTACACAATGTTGGGCATGAATTCATGCATTTGGGTGCATGTACATAATTCAAGGGGGTTGACTCCTGACTTAGTCAAATTTCATACTTCCCCCCCACCTAGATCTTGCACCAATATAGACTTGAAGTTAGTGACCTAAGGCATTGTTCTTGCAATACCTCACAGAATTACAAGTAGGCTTACTACTTCTTACTCTTATATCCATTCCTAAGAACAAACCATATGCACCCTGACAACTATAACCAAATTGACAACATTAACAACTTTGACAAGATTTTACAACATTTGACAACATTGACAACCTTTAGCAATTTTAGCAATTTTGACAAGTTTTTACACCTTCACCTTCACTCCTCGGCTCGAACATTCATTCATGAATTCCGGACTTGGTCATACTAAAGACAAGACTTTCCAATCTTTAGACATACTAAAGGTTGCTCAACATCCCCTGACCTAGATCGTCAAGTCAAACCCTTCTCTCAAGTAAAGGTTAAAGACTATGATTATTGCCAAGCTAAAGACAACTTAAACAAAACACCTACGCTAACAAGCAAAAAGTGGGGGACCCCATTTGAAATGGGGCAATGTGTGAGAACGTCACAACAGTTCCAACTTCCAAGATCCCAAATCAATCTGAAAAATATTCCTTCACCATGGTTTTGTTGCTTGACTCTGATACAATCATCTACTACAAATTTGTTACACCGTGAAGCAATTCCACTAATCATGTTTATTCCTATATGCCAAATTTTCATATCACCATACACACTGAGGCTGAGGGAAGAACACCTATCATCAAGTTGCCACATTTCAAGTGGCTGATACAAATGATAATAGCAGTGTTAAAACTAAAAAATATAGTTGTAGCTATCTTGAGGATACTTGTACTATCATAAAGTGATAACACCTCATTAATACCCAACCTCCAAGTTCTATAATGGTAGTCCCGTGCAGAAAAATTCATTCAGTCAGCTGAAATCATCAAAGCAACCTCTGAAAATATGAAATGATTGCAACAACCCTTAATCACCAATATGGAAGGTAGAAGCAAATGAATCATGATTGGAAACTCTCCTACTCTTCGTTGCATATTGCTGAAACTCTTGTGTCCATCCATTGAGATAACAAGTAGTGATGTCTTCATGATAAAAGGAGTGGTAGGACTATCACATAATGTCATATCTTGTATGCAACATGGTTCCACAAACAACATCTAATGCTTAGCTATGAAATCTTACTGTCAACAAGGTAATGCCTCTTTACTAATGACATCCTCATGGAACTCATCATTCATCATTTGAAATGTGTTCCTCACTTGTAAGTACTCAAAACAACTTAGCTCATTGGCACTAAACTCCGATCAGAAAATACTCCATTCCTTGATTGAAAGTACCTGCCAATCCACCCATGTGTGAGAAACTAAAATCATGTCATGGCTGATTGAAAGGATGACAGCTACACCAATTTTGAAATTTTGTCCCATAACCTCCCATGGCATACTTCTCCCAGCATCAGGTGGTCCTCCAAGGAGATTGACTATAGGATTTGAATTGTTCTTGATCACATGATTAAGATTAAGCCTCTGATCTTCATTTGAAGTTTCATGTAAATCAAGAAACTGATCTTGGGAAGAACCCCTCTTCATCTGCATGTCATCAACAATTTTGGGTGGTCCTATAAGTAAATCAATTGGTACCACCACACCTAGATTCCATATCTTATTATTGTCATCCCTTGTGTTGACAGAATCAGAAAGTATCCCATCATCCAAATCAAAAAAGTGGACTATCAAAGGATGACTTTGCATCCATCCCAAAAAGAGGATTATCAACAAACTGAAAATTATTTCTATCCTCTAGCTCAAACTAACCTTCCTGCTGATCCAAACCTTCAATTTCTGATTTCTTTGAAAAATTCTCTAGATCTAACTCTCCTGAACGCTATCAATCTCTTCTATCAGTTTTTTTATTGCTTTAGCCCTCTCTTCATTCTCTTGGTTCTTGAATTTGGTAACTGTAGCAAGCTATTCATCTACCTCTAGGAATGCTAATTGAGTGTTTTCCAAAAAGTGCTTAGTTGGTTTAAGCTCAAAGGTGAGCTAATCAATCTTTTCCTGTGTTTCCTTGGATATAGATAAAGCCTCATTTGCAAATTTGGTAGCCACATCTCTATATCTTTGATCATGTGCAAATATGTTGATTTCATTTCTTCTATTGTACTCTTTACTGGTAAATCTACAAAGGAAATAATTTGTTCAAGTTGATATCTTTGTGCCTCTTGCATTAATTTTCAATGAAGCTTTTTGTGTCATCCAACACAGATAAGGTTTGCACCTCATTTTTAGTTTACACCAATAATTATTTCCTCCAATCTTCCACATGAATGATGGAGTCTTGCAAGAATTATGAATCGTTGTTTGTAGACATACAAAAATCAGCATTTTCTTCATACCTTCCAATGGTGTCATTAATGCTGCCATAGGTCTCGTGTGCCTCTCTTTTAATTTCAAAATATACTTCACTAGCTTGATAAGCATTCTCATCATTATCTGTTAATCTGGAATTTGCAGCAAACCAAATGTCATTATTAGTGACTTCAAAGTTTATGCAATTGACATACCTTTTATCTGGATCATTTTAGAGCTCCCCCTCAAAGTTTGTCCTATCTTCAAAGTTTTCTAAAGTTGTTTTTTCTTCTCTCATGACCAGTAATTAATTCTTCAATCCTTGCATTTCCTTAGGCCTTGGATCCAAGTTAGTAAGATCACTTAGCTTATCACTCAATAAGGGCTCATGTGTTTCTTCTTTAGTTACTTTTCTAATGGTGTCATCATGAGAGTCAAGTCCTTCAAAAAGATCATTTTGGAGATCAGCAATATGTATATCTTGAAATAACCCTTTATCTTCTTAAAGCTCTATAATCTTAGTTTCTTTTTTACTCTTATCATCACTTGGCTGCGATAAACATGTGATATGAGTCACTGGTTCATTTTCTTTGTTGTTCCCACATATGTGACTAGTTGTCCAAACTTCTCAGCATGTGAAACAACGTTGCTCTCTTCTCAATTGGTTCTTGCTCATTTTAGGGGAACTAATAATGCGTAAACTATTGGATCTCAAATCAACAGATTGGATAGGTTCTAAGGAAATGCCAACTCCTATGATCAAACCCTCCAATTTGACTTGGCCAACTTATAGAGTATGGTTACTAACTCTCTCACTTTAGGCTCTGCAAGACCTAGGCAGGTATACCTATTCACTAGTGGCTCTTGATAACTAATGCTTTTTATAGCAGATTTACGATTTTGTTCTAGTTGACCCCTATTTCAGAATGGCAAAGTTTCTTGGAAGAGATGTCTTTTAGATGAGTTCAAGATTGTTGTTGTGAAAGCTATTCGATCTTTGTGCTTGAAATTTGTATGAATACACTACTGCTAATTGGTTCTATATATCCTACTCAACTACTCCTATTGATTTAAAGTATAAGTGATTGGTATGAAAAAGTTGTGATTTGTGAGTGACTAGTGTCTTTCCTATTATTTAGGCTACAGAGTCTTATATTTCCCTAGGACTAAATGTATGCTTTGTGAGACAGTTTTTAAACCTACCCCTTTTGGCAAGTCTGTCAGTTACTGTTTCTCATGAGGTCTGATAAATGTTCATATCATAAAACTGCTTGAATGAATTTAACCTTTAGCTTAAAGGACCATTCAAGGAAGAACTACAGGGAACAGTTACAATCCACAAGTAGATCTTATTAATCCAAGTTTATAATATTAAAACATAAAATTCACTGTAAGAACACAAATAACCTTATCTCCTTTAGATAATATCACAAACAACTGCCTATAAGAAATGGAAAAAACTCATAACACGTAAACAAAGAAAAACAGCTAATTCTATTAAGATTTCAAAAGGTACATTAGTATGCCAGAGGCTGTAACATATATTTTGTATCTTTTTCTCCTAATATTGTCCTTTTCTTTTACAAAACTTGCTCATATAAATAAGTGAGCAACACCTATTCTACGAAGAGTTGTGTCCCTTCATCGCTAACAACTAGATTACAATTGTTTAACAAAGTGAAAGATGAAAAGATTAATCATGCCCAGATGATTAATTTAAGTATCGCTCTTATGGCACTTAACGGCTGCACTCCTTTGCTTCATATCTGTCTCTAGTGAGAAGAGATCGAATACCGCCTGGTTGATATGCGGGGCCATATCCTCATTCTGGTCGAGTTTGGTCACCACCTTCTTTTTAATTAATGCAAATTCTTCTCGCCATTGCTCTAATGGAGTCAATTCACCATCTTTGTAGATAGTCGGTATTGGTGTAATGCAGTCTCTGTCCAGCATCCGGAGATCTTCATTCAATCTGTTTGTGTACCTGTCATGTTCTGCCAGATATTGATCCCCTTGGGCTTTCTCTTCTGCAGTCATGGCCTCATTGTTCTTTAGTACATCGTACAATCTTTCCTATAATCTTTTCTAGAGCCTTTATGGTTCCTGTGTATTCCTTCCAATACAAGTTGGCGTATGGTAACATAGCTTTGAACCTGTGCTCAATCACATCATTCGCCAACTTGTTCTTCTTTTGTTGAGCATTGGTTACCTGCTTGGCTAACTTCTCGGCCTTTATCCTCCAGTAAGTAGCATCAGATACAACATCTAGGACCCTCAAATCAGATTGGTAGCCCATATCTAGTTCATGATCCCCTAAGACAGGAGTCTTTTGTGACAATTGTCCCTATAACCTCTGGATTTCTTCAGTGGCTTTCTCATATAAGCCTTTATAAACACTATTCTCTTTAACCAAAAACTCTGTTTGTTCTTGGTTCAACTTTGCTACATCCACATTTAACTTGGCTGTGATCCTGGGATCAGTTTTCCCAACCTCATGGACCATTAAATGGCCAAAAACTTTATCCGTATAAACCAGAATAGGTCTCTTTCCTTTTGGATATAAGGCCCATATTATGAGAGCCTTTTGATCTAGATCATACCCTGACCCCATAAATATTTTATCTATCTCTTCTGGTATAATCCATTTGTTAGGGTCTTGTTTCTTGAGAAAATTCAAAACCATCAAATAGCAATGCCGATTTCATATCCCACCCTGAATAAATCAACACACTAGCATCTTTAAGCAATTGCCTCCCTTTCTCGGGTGTCATCTCTCATTTCGCAAGATCCACTTCCTCTTGCAACCTTTGGGCTTGTTCATCCTCTATCTTGTCTTTCATAGCATCCCTAACCTGTATTCCTTTGTGTTGGTACAGAAATGTGTCGAATTCTTTGGAAAAAATGAAATCATCATCGGTAATGAAACCCTCGTGTTCAAACATCCTTATATCCCCAACGTTTTGGATATTATATTGCCCTGTGGTTATATCCATCTGCACATCATCCTCAAATCCAGGTGGATATTCCTCTCTTGGAGAGTCAATTGGAAAAACATTTGAAACAAATTGGGGAGACAAATAGGCTAAAGGCTCTGTATCCTTGACAGTTCTGATGTGCTTGCCATAGACATAAGCAGGCACTCCCTTAAGCAATTCTAACTCATGCTCCATAAGTTTATTTCCTTGCTCTAAGGGGTCTTTGATATGTTGGAGCATATCCTCATTTATTCTCCCTCAGAAGAGCTTCCATTTGTAAGCGTGGAACACTTGCTCATACTTGGCTCTCTTTTCATTAGCTTCTTCCCTTTTTATATTTCTGATAAAATCATCGGGCATGAGTGACATGTGCTCTCCAGCCTTGAGTTTCTGGGATGACCTTGCGGCTCCTATGTATCATTCCGGATCAAAGTTCGGCCTAGGGTCTCCTTTTGCCATTTTGTAGTAGTCCAATTTATTCTGTATCAAACTGTAACTTTTGGAACTTTTGACAACAAAGTCTGAAAAAACAAGCAATCCAGGTACGATGGATTGTTTCCCATGATCAGTTAGATGTTGGGCACTTACTGTTGCCAACTGCCTAACAATTTCTAAACAGGCCACTTTGTTAGGCATAGTGATAGGCAACACATATGGCTTTCCTTCAAATCCATACACTCTTATCTGAGTGCAATCCGAATAACAATAAAAATCCCCCCAGTTATGTTCAATTGTAGTATCTTCACCATAGTCCTTTGGCCTCAAGAACCTCTGAATTTTGAGGGGACAATGCATGATCACACGGGTGCCCTAATAATCTGTGTAATGTTTTAACGAAGTATTCTTCGAAATGCCAATACTGGCAGTTACTATACCTTTGGTCCCATGAAGATACCCACAACTGCACAGGTTTTCTTACCCTAGCTTTATCATATGCCCTGATACATAACTCGTCTAGCCATAATCCTTTGTCTTGTCTGACATATAATAGCATGTGCATAAGTACAAAATAATACTTGAAATGCACATTAATCACATCACCTTTCAACTTCTCCAGACCATGATTGATAGCATCAGCAAGATAAGTAGAAAAATCAAACAACCGAGGATCTTTGGATTGTAGGTCCGCACAAATGACCATAGCCGCGATATCCATCAATGGGTGAGCCTCTACTCCCAAAACATGAGCAGCACAATAGTATGTATACTTAAGATAGGGATGAAACAGATTAACATCATATGGAGCTTTATCATCTTTATCAAATGGGACTATCGATCCTACAACTCTGGGTCTATGGACAGGGAGTCTCCACCTCTTGTAGACTTCCTCTAAATTGAAATACTCCTGCGTCAATTTTTTAGTATCAATCTGTTCTTCGAATCCCCAATCCAAATCAAACACAGTGTCAATTATTTCCTTGGTAATTGGCTATTGGTCTCCCCATATAGTCGCATATGGTCCTGGTCTTGGGTTCATAATTATTGGCTAGGGATTTCATGAGTTCAACATTCACAAAGATATTAGCCACTGCCAATTTCCCCAAATTTAACCTCCACAAATTATTCACGAGTTCAGGCACATTCCTTCGTATATACCCAAAAATAAATAACTCATGACCCCTTATCTCTATCCATGTATCCCCCAAGCCTTCAAATCTATCTTCTAGTCCTTCCTCATCCATTCTAATTTTCTTGGACCTAAGGCTTGATGCAAGACATTGGTCAATTAGGTCTTGGGCCAAAGAATGCCCTTCCTTTTTCTGTCTCTTAGGTTTATCTTCAGGGGGCTGGGTTTCTTTAGCTTTCCTAGCTCTACTCTTTCTAGAAGATGATTCCTCCATTACCACTACAGAGTTCTGAGAGTGAAAGACTTACTTGATTTCAAGGTAGACCACTGGTGAATTAGCCCTCGAATCGTCTCGTCTCAGCTTTCTGAAACTCGCTGTGAATTCCTATTGCTTAGAAGTGTCCCTCTTTTGCCAATTTATCGTGCATTCATGGCCATTCTATCAGTTACCTTTACCAGTTGCACAACGGTCACCGAGTCATTTATTTGAATTCATGATGAAGTGACTTTATTAAGATTCGCATTGATTCTCGCGGCAGAAGATAATTATTCATCTAGCAACATTTCACGCTGCCTGTTGATGCTCATCAATTTTATGGTTGTACCCTTTCTTGATGAAATTATGCACTTCGGTATCTTGACTTTATCTTTCCTCGAAACACCATCTTTCATCGATGTTGCATCAATTTCGATGGAACTATCACCATCGTCAAAGGGGTTTGTAACTTCATCAACTTTTGCACTTTCATCGAAAAGTTTTATCACATGCCACATTTGCGCTGATGTTGATGAAATATTCTCTTTCGGTGAGAGACAAATGGTCTCCTTCGACTCTCTATGTTTGGTCGATAACGAGTCTTCGATGGGAGCCTCTTGTGTTTTATCGATGTCTTTTCTTCGGTGTGAAAACATCTTCGGTCAGCATTTTCGGTGGTTCTTCGACACGTTCTTTTCATCGAAAATTACTTTTGATGAAGCCTTTCCATGGTCTGCTCGATATATTACTTATCGATGGAAATCATGCTTTCGGTGAACCGCTTTTGGAGATCATCGAGGCTCAAGTCTGTTCGACGAGTTAATTATCGATGAAACATTGATGGGTTTCATCGATATCATTTCGGTCAGATAAAATACTTAGGTGAGGATTAATGTGCGCATCTGATGACTTCAGCTTAAGCGATACCCCTTTTTTTGTGAAGTCTGAGGTCGGTGAAAGTGCTAAAGGTTCTATCGAAATTTCTAAGGGCATGACTTTGATATATATATATATATATATATATATTTTTAAGAAAACTTCTGTAGCTTCAGTTGAAACTATGGGATTCTATTGATTTCAAAATCAATGCTCAACATAAACTACAAGAAACCAATTCATCTTCTGTCATTTATTTAGTTTTTCAATTTTTTGTTCAACCAAACTTTTTGATAACTCATGTGCTGCTAGTGAAACATACCACTCCTTTCTCCAAATGGCCAACAAGTTAGATAACAAAAGCTTTAGAGATATCATCAAACTCATCCAAGATCAAACACAGGGTAGTTTGCATCGTAGTTATAATATTTTCTGCATGATATTTTCTTATTTTAGCAAAGAATCAGTGAAACATTTTGAGAATTAAATCATCACAGTTAAGATCAAGCATCGCTATACATTATCTAACCTTTGCAATGATTTCTAAAATTTTTACCCTTTTAGCAATAGAAGGATGTCTGATATTATCCAAATTATGAAAACTCTCCTGAATCAATTGGAATATCTTTTTCATTATGTCATTTTTCTATGGAACTTTGGGAGCTGTAATCCTTGTGGTTTCACTAAGGCAAGAGGTGATTGCAAGTCTTACATCGTCATCAGGATGTCTCATAAGCCTAGGCTGGACCAAAGCAATCATTGATGATTCAAGAGCCCATTTCCTACTCTCACAATTTGATTGGTCAACCTTTGATAAGCAATTTTCTACTTCCCTCAAACTATTAAGAAAATCCTCTTTTGACTGATGTTGAAACTCAAGAACCTTTCCTAAAGCATAAAGCATAATTTCTACTTTCATTTCTTTCAGCGAAGGCTTAGGTTGGACTGAGGTTGGACTGATAAGCAATTTTCTACTTCCCTCAAACTATTAAGAAAATCCTCTTTTGACTGATGTTGAAACTCAAGAACCTTTCCTAAAGCATAAAGCATAATTTCTACTTTCATTTCTTTCAGTGAAGGCTTAGGTTGGACGATCTTGGAGGAATTACTGAAATATTTTGCTAAAGGACTCTTTTATCTATTTGCCATCTTTTGTCATTGAATCTAAAATGGGAAACACACAGGTTGCTAGGATCTTGGCTTTGATACCACTGTAAAATCCCTAACCGGAATATTTTGAATAAACTTGTAATTTCTTTAGTGATATCACCCAAGCATCCCATCAAATAGATTGTTCATAGTAAAATATTTTTCAAATTAGTTGAACAAGGCAGCACAGATGATTCATGCAATATTTCTTATGATTCAAATTCAGACATTCATAGAGAAATAACATGAATTACAAACTATTGTTGAATTTCTGAAGTATATACTCAGAAATGAAACAATTTATTTATCTCTCGATGGGTACAATTCTGTCTACTAAGAAATAATTTGAAAATGCCTCTTATTACAACAATTAATCTCCTCTAGCCCATATTAGACTCAATAAAGGGCTGTACTTGATGAGCACACAGTTATATTGAGAGAGGGGGGGGGTGAATCAGTATAACAATATTCTTCTACCTTATTTAATCACTTCAAGATTTAATCAAATTTAGTACATATGTAAAATCAAATAATGAGCAACACAATAACAACACAATTTATGTGGAATCCATTTATTAATATTGCTTTTATTAATCTTCTTTCGACAAATTTTATAGGCACCAACCCCTACAATATGAGGTACCAAGCTCACAAATATGAAGCACTAACATCACCAATATAAGGCACCAACTTCAATACTAATTTCTCTTCAAAACTTCTGCTATAATTCTCTTCTCCAATCTGCTATTATGCTGATTACAAATCTGTCATAAAACAGATTACAATCTCCTCATAAATCTGCATGTGTTCCCCTTAAATTCTTCTCTTATATTCCTCACAATTTCTTCATAAAATCTGCAAGTAAAACTCCTTATATATTTGTATGATGTTATTTTTTACTTCCTTCTTCACATTAACTTGCTACTGTATATCTGATATATATTTTATTCTTCACGCAACACATCATCATTCAACTCTTCCATAATGATTTTATATCTTCCTAAGAGGAAAGATTCCCTTAATGACATCTTCTTCCACAAAAGACATGTCCCAGAAACAAGTCACATCTCCTCAAAATTAATTGCTTTCCTTTTAAATGTTTATTTATATTAATTGTTTAACAAACAAATTGCTTGCTTTATTGCATGCTATGTGAACGACTGATCTGTTGGTTGTCTATACATATTAATATTAAAACTAATAGTCTTTGTAACTAGTTATACGAGTATTAGTGTCCTTAAAGCTGCATCTCTTTCTTTTGTATCAAATATGTATGTAATGTCCCCAATTTTAGCCTCTAGGCTAAACGGAGTAATAAGGAGAAATTAATTTCTTATAAAGTCATTAAAATAAAAAGTGACTTTATATTTAATTAATTTAATTAAAAGTGACTAAAGTATTAAAATAAAATATTAATTCAATAGTCACTTATTAAAAATAAATAAAGTATACCTACCCCCTTCTAGAAGGTGTCTCATGGGTTATGGAAAAAGTTAAATAGAAGAGGATAAGAGAAGGAAAGGAGACTTGGATTTGGATTTGATGAATTGATTGGTTGTGTAGAACCTAGAGGGTGTCTGCAGACTAGGGATCTTTAGTAACGAAAACTCCCAATTGATCTCATAATTGAGAGGGTGAAAGATCTCTCGAGGGGTTGCATAGAGGAGGTGACATTTCAGTCATCTCACTTGAGCTCATTGAATTTTTATATCAGATTTGGGTGATTGTGCTTCAGATTTTCAGACTTGGAGATCACCTTGTTGATGCATCTATTTTGGGCAAGACTACTTTGGCAATACTTTATTGGCAAGATTTCAGGTGGTTATGCTTCAGATTAGCAGGATTTTCAGATTGAAGATGACATGAACAGTGTTTATGAACAGTGCCGTCGCTACAGTGTCGTGAACAGTAGCAGACCCACATTTTGACTCGTATCTCTCCATTTGTGTATCGAACTTGTTGGCTAATGATTGCAGATTGAATAGGAGACCAAGGCTATAGTTTTGAGGCTAATTGTTAGGGGCTTAGGAGCCCATATCATTTATTTGGAGGGCCCGAACCTTGGCAGGTCCACCACCCTCAAACCCCATCGATTTCACCTTAAGACATTGGTTATTGCCCCAAAGACATCAAAGGAGTTAGGCGCTATATGTGGTGTGAGATCCGATCAGGTTAGAGGCAGATCTAGAGACATTTGATGTAGCTATACCGTCAGTTGTGAGACATTCACCTACAGCAGACATGGCAGCATCCTTTGAGGCACGTTTCAACATTTGGAAGGACCATTGACTGCTGTTATAACTACCGACATCACTGTTATACATCAGGTTCTCATTACCCAATTTACATTGTTTATTTTCTGTGATTGTAATGATTCATATCAGTCATATGTCTTCAGATTAATCTGGAAATGTTTATGTCTCATTAGTGTATGTATTGGTATAAATCGGCTTAAGTTGTAAGGCCCATTGGTCTCATGAATAAACAATTAGAAGGCTGCCTCACTCGGTGTCATTGTCTGAAGATGTTTGCCAACTGTTTGTAATTACGTCAGACTACTGTTCCATTAATTCGTGAACACTTTAAATGCCATATGGTCTTACATTGGGAAAGTAGTATTGTTTGGTCATCCCTTATCATTCATACTATGTTTTACTTGTCCTCTTACTGTGAAAACAAGAATTTTTCGGTGTCCATTGAAGTCAGAAGTTTTTTAATCAGTTTAATGCCAATTGTTTGATACAATTTCAGTCAGCTGTAAGTGCACATATTATATGGTAAAGTCATCCTTGTGCATTGGTTAAAGGTCCAAGTGTCAATTAATGCATTGAGGTGTTCATTCCTAATCATTGAAGCCATCAACAGTCTCCTTAATAAGATATAACAGTCTGAAATTGTAAGACCAGCAAGTTGGAAGGTTGACTGTGAAGTGTTTGACGATATTCCTTGTGTCTCATAAGCATATTTTTAGACAAACAGGACCAAGGGATATTACAATGTATTTCCAGTATGATTGCTAAATTCCTTTCAAATTAGGCACTCTATTTTCATATGTGTTCTTATTCTTTTAGGTGTAGACATATCCCAAATTTTTTCTTGATATTGTTGTTGAATTCCTTTCTAGAACTTTAACTAGTTGTACAGACATTTGTATTTCCACAATGGGTTCTAAATGTGGATATTGTCTTGTAACTGGTGCATTGGAATGGTTTGGTTAACTGTCATCCATGCATGTTTTACTATTTATTGGCAAACCTCATCTGATGTTTTGTAATTTTGTTAGTTCATAGTTTGCTAATAGATATTTTAACAGTTGTCCCCTAAAAAATGGCCCAAAAGTACCCCTATATCGGAAACACATCTCACTATCCCCTGTCGTCCCCATCCCTTGTTGTCCCCATCCCTGAAACTCCGTGAACATAGTTTGATACTAATTGCTGCCACTTAATTCTTATTAACATTAATTCAAGGGAGTCGACTTTCTTTATGTCTATTGTTTATAATTAATATAAACAATCTTAATTGTTTCTTGACTTGGGCGATATACTGTTGGCAATTATTGTCAATGATGTCAACTAGGTTGCAAATGAGGCTAGAGATGAGATTGCAGATGATGTGAACAAGGGTGAAATCCATATGTCTCATGGTTGGCATGATGTTCTAAATATGTCTCTTAATGTGTTTTGTCCATCAGGTTTCATCTATGTGGATTGCAAATTCGAAATTGTTGAAAATCCTCTCTCTGCAAATTTCGGTGAGACAGTCTTTTTGTCTCATCGACATGCATCTGTTTTGATGAGACTTGGTCTATCGCCAAGACTCATTTTGTCTCTTATCGGTCCCTTGGTGTTATACCAATATGCTTCCTTTTCAATGTGACATGCACTTTCTCTTGGTGACATGCATCTCTTTTCAATGTGACCTTGTGCTTCAGCAAGACTAAAGTTGGTTTGCGTAGTGCTCCCACCTCTGGCCAACATGCTTTCTTTGAGTGTGGGGTTGGTTTGTTCCACGTTGTTTCCTATGATTGATCCTCCCTTGCCATGTTGTGCGCGTGTAGGGCCCCCGTTGTTGTGGCGGCATATGTCCCTGTAGTGGAACCACTACCAGGCCCGTTTGGCCTCTGTGTCCATGGTTTTCCAGCTAGTGCTCACTGATTTGTCCACCTTGGCTTAGGGTGTTCATGTGGGGCTCGACTATCATTTCAACAAGACCTTGCCCTTTGGCAAGACTCAAACCATCTTGGGCTGAACTTGTTGAGCTATACCGAAATACCTTTTTAGTGTGACGGTTTTTGTGTCTGGCCGAAATATGTTTCCCCCTTGGCGATGATCCTTCTTGGAGTTCTGGGCCCACCTTGCCCATGTGCTCTACAGGTATTCAGATGGTGACCGCTCATTGGTCCACTTGGTCCACCTTGACAGTGAGCTGTTTGTGTGGGGACCACCTACCTTTTTTCGGCATGACATTGTGTTTTGCTATGACTCCTAAATGCCTCTTGTAGACTTTTAAGGTTATAGCGATAAGGTTCTTTCTCGTTGTGACAGGCTCGATGTCTTGGTGAAATGGTTCATACTGCAGAAATCGACTAAAGGACATGATTTTCTCCTCACCAGTGAATGTCAATACATGTGTTGTCCATGTGAGCAGTTCACAGAGGTTGACTTGATGATATAGACGAAGGTACAGAAGATGTAAAGCACACAGAATGATTCAATTTCCATCTGGATGAAAGAATTGCTTGCAGAGATGGTCAACATTAATGCACCAAATTGGGTAGTTTGAAAATCCAATTAGAATCGGTTGAGGAAGAAATGAGGACAGATGCATTAAATGGAGAAAACATTGCAGATGATTTAGTGGCTCCAGATAGATCAGAAAATCCTTTGTCGACAAGATCTCACAGCCATAAGCTTATCAGACTATCACCAATCGACATGATAGGGGTAGGTGGAGACTAATTTTGTGGTAAACTAATCTCAGTGGTGGATCCAAAAATGGAAGTAGTTGCATTAATGTTAGCCGCCAATCATCCTGCAGACAAGATTTCTCGAAGGCTCTAGGAGATCAATTTTAGTTTCATTCTTGGAGGGAAAATCTGGATGGACAAAGATAACCAAAGGGTAGATATTTGTGATGTGATGTCAAGGAGTTAAGATAGTTGAACTGACAGAGAGAGTGAGGTTGTAATATAGCATTGAAAAAAGTGTGTCTGTTGTTGAGATAGAGAGACAGAGAGCAGTAGAGTGGTGTGGAGATTAGAAGAGAGAGAGTTGAAGTCGTCTGTGAGAAAGTAATAGAGGATATTGGACATAAGTTTTATATGATTAGCAGAGTCAAGAAGGCAGAGAAGTAAACAACAGAGCAACAGGGTGTGTATCTCAATCAGTTTTATAAGTTGCAAAAATTCATTTGCAACAAGGAGTTTCATTGTAATCTTTTAATTGTATCAGTCAATGCATTTCTTTGAGTGGGTGCTCAGAGAAAGGGTAGGTGCTCCTTAAGCAAGTGCTCTGAGTTTGTCAAGAGTTGGTGCCCTAAAACATATTGTAATCAAATTATCTACTGTGAGGCTGGATTGGAGCAGTAGACTCCAACAGCTATTCTCACCGAGGTTTTTCCCACATTGGGTTTTCCTCGTAAATCATTGTGTTATGTGATCCGCTCTTGTGCGTGTGTGTGTTCTTTTAATCTAGTTGTGTTATCAGTATATACACTCTTTGGTTTAAAAATTTTAGAATATCACTTATTCACCCCCCCTCTCAGTGATTGCTGATTGCATTATATCGCAAGCAATGTTCTTAAATAAATCATATAAAATCATTATCTTTTAAATCATTGCCTTTCAATAGTTTTTTGTCTTTGATAGGTGCAATATTAATGTTGCATAAAGTTGACCATCCATTCTTGGCCTCATTTGACATGAATGACAATTTGTCCAACAATATTAAAGTGTGATATAAACTTCTTGTCTCGAGTAGTGAAACCAAGAAGTAGCTATAGATGTAAGCACCTAGGGAGGTAACATTTCTGATCCAAAAATTCTTTCAACACTAACTATTCTGAAATCTTCATCAAATCGTCAGAATTCTTTTCCCAAACTCCAGAAAAGACCTTGAATAATCGTGTTCCACGTCATGCTATAATTTCTTAGTAGAGGTGGTTGAGTCTAATCACCATTAGTGATTTCTTTCAAGTAGTGAACTCCACCACAAGTCCTCACACCCTTTCTAAAGAATTCCTGTTATATGTTTAATCCCTAAATAGAGCGTTGACAACAAATGAAAGTTTTGCATTTTAAATTCATTCTCCCATAGTCCCGTGTGACCTTTAGGGGCTCCCTCATGCCATATTCATAAGCCATTCATCCCCAAAGTATTTTCTACTTCTATTGCCTTGATCCAAATAAAAAATGTGCAGCCAATGCAAAGGATATACCCTAGATCGCAGCCTGGCAAGAGTGGATTATATGGAAAGGAGACCCACAATTTCTCTTGTTTCTTGGTTTCCCGCTTATATCCAATTTGTCCCTTCTTATTTTAATGATGATTTAATTCAGCCCAACTAAATACATGACCTTCCGCAAGTCTATTGACTAGTTTTATAAAGGTGTGACCATGAAATGGCTTTATACATTGAGGTCACCTCAAAATTTCATATTCTCTCGTTTTCACTTGAAATAGATTCAATATAGTTTGCAAATATTAAAGAATTTCAACATAGAGGTAACAACCATAAATACTTAAATAATTTCCAATTTCTTCTCACCAAAATATTTAAATAATCGAAGTCTTTCATTACAATTTATAATTCAACAAACAATTCTAACAAAAATTGGAATATACCTCTTCTTCAGCACTAAAGTAATATTTTTTCTATTTGAAATTGCTCCAACCAATTTTGAGAGTTTTCATCCCCAAATTCCAACACTTCAACTCGCTGTTGATCCCTAGATGTAACCATTCTAATGAAGGCAGAGGTTTTTCATCCTTAGTTTCAGCCTTTCAAGTTTATTTCTGTCAAGCATCCATTGGGATTTTCATCCCACTAATAGAAATCCGGCCTTGGGCACAAATCTCGAAAAGAGAAATTATCAAACTTTAGAATGAATCTCTTTCATCTCCTCAACCTCCATTTATAACCCCAAGAGGAACTTTCTAGAAAGTATAATTTAAAATAACTTTTAAATAATAATTGTTTTGCTCCATTAAAGTGACTTAATATTAATTACTTGTTGGCCCCCAACTAAAGTCAATTTAAAATTTTAACCACTTTATTGTGATATTGCTATCAGGATTTAATTGTGTAGTTTTTGATTCAAACTCATTGACCCATGATTCATGAGCAGTGGTTCACAAGAACCCATCTCTCATGAGAATGAATGATACACTTAGCAGTCATTGCATCTAGGTGATGCTCACAGAGGTGAAGCATTGGTTCTTCCCGGGAGGTCACCCATCCCAATACTACTACAACTTGAGCACGCTTAACCATGGAGTTTCCTCCAAGGTTAAACCCACTCAGCTTGCAATCCCATTTGCAAAACCTTCTGCAAGTGTTGTGCCTTATGAACCATTCATTATAGAGGCCCTTAAGCTCATCAAGTGATAAGTAGGAGATATTTTCCACAGCAAGTCAAATTAAAATATCTCCTACTTATCACTTTATTGTGACCTTTACAAATAATTAAAATAGTTGTCTTTAAAAATATAACACAAAGTTAGCTTTGACTATTTAATTTAAATTATTTAATTATTTTTAAAAGTCAAGTGGAAAAGGGACATTACATCCTAGTCACCTTGCTTAAGGAAAAACCACCTTAAATGTAGGAATAATCTATACAAAAGGATAAAAAAAGGTTGAGTAGCATTTACACACTAAAAGTAAATATATATGCTATGGCTTAGGACCTAATAACTAGGGCTCTAATGACCAAGGAAAGATTTATTCTAACATATTTAAATTTTCCTTAGTATGTCTATGTTGTTAAACTGCACAGCTATAATGGAAGCTCTATCGGCTGCTTTAATGGAATATTTATGGGGTGGGAGATCTCATCAGCCCCTGTCGACAATGAAAAATAAAACAGAGGAAATCAATTTCAGAACTATTTTGAAATCATTAAACAATGTGTTTTGGGTTAGACTTTGAAACTGAAATTTCTGCTATATTTAGAAACCATCTACTTGTTGTGGAGTATAGACCTTCTGGATTTTGAAGCTCTATACTCCACGACAATTATGGACTGTAGAAACTTTATGTCTACAACCGTAATACTTGTCATTTATCTATGTTAAAGAATTTTCAAATGTATTTAATATTTATTGAAAGAATTTGTTGTTTCCTTCTTTGGGTTATATATGCTTAAGATTTTTAACTTGTACACTTAATCAATATGAGTGAAAACTACTCTATATGATTTATCACACTAGACTGTCAATCAATAAAGGGAAATTACGAATCTTAAATGTTGGAGGAACAAGGTGACTACCTCAACAATCGGGTAGCTATCAGAAAGTTTCATGCTTAATATGAATCTTCTTTAAAAATATAGCATGGGACTGGTGACTTTTCTAATGCGAATTAATTACTATTTAATTATCATCCTAACTATTGTGATGAAAGAGTTTTGGAAGTAATAAGTTGGACCTACACGAGGTTGTGAGGAGTATGTGGAATTTCATTCATGCAAGTTCTTGCCTATAAGAGATCTTAAAATTCAATGGTGTAAAGAAGATGGAATTGGAAAGAAGAAACAAATCAATAAGCAAAATAGTGGAGATCATATAAACTCTAGAGTGTATGTATTTTGTGGAGGTACTCGAGGTCACGATGGGATTGGTTTTTCTTAATTAATTAGTTGTCTACATTTAATTTGCATTATCCAAATATGTTTTATTGAATAAATCAACAATGAATTCAGTGGTAAGTGTAGAGGAAACTACCATAGATGTGAATTGAAGAGTTAACAAGTGTTGAATTAATTTGTAAAATGTGATGCTGTTTCTTAACATGGTCCACATCCATGCATGATTTTGATTTTGTTTTACAGTTCACATCTTTGAGAGCAAAAAATCTGCGGGCTTCACACATTAATGGCTTTTCAGACCCGTAAGTATTAATTTCCTTTTTTCTACTCTTGATCTTTCAAATATTAGCAATGTGATTGTTGTTTTATATTACATTTGTGGGCTTGCATATTTTGCATAAATAGATGATTCTGTGAACTGGCACGAAAAATGTATTATAGTTGTAAACCGTTTGCTGACTCTGTTAATATTTTTGTTTTCTTGAACAGATATATATCATTTATTGGACCAAATTTAGCTCAAAGTTTCAGGTCTAAAGTGAAGTATCAGACCCTAAATCCTGTATGGAATCCCCTTAAGGTAATACCTCAAAGTCTCTAGCACGTGTGCTACAAAGTAATCAAAATAATTGACTTTTGTTAAAATTTGCTTTTTAAATATATGCACTATCGTATTTCACCAAGTTTACCATGTTCAGCATATCGGTTGATGTTTCATAAGAAAATTTGTCGATCTAATTATTCAGATTGTTTCTTATGACAATTCTTGAAAATTTTCTTGATATATATTGTGCAAAAAGAATTCATTGAATAATATTAACTGATTTTTAACATCTTCCATTTTACATGTCACCTAGCTGATCATTTTGAACTGACAATCTGGTAAATATTGAAGTGGGATGGAGTTTTATATTGAGGTAGTCACTCCATCTGCCACAACGGCATTGGTTTCCTTGGCTTTTACTCTGGAAATACATGCTGAATAAGTGTTGAAAAGACCAGTAAAAACATTCTCTTTGGCAAGCAGAATGCATAATAAAGCATTTTTCTTTTGGCATATGTAGATCATTATTAGAAAATATGCAACTTAATTTGTACATCTTTGACTGTCATTAAGTCCACACGAAACACAAGATATGGAAATGATTGGACCTTGACAGTTTGGCTATCCTAGTAATATCTTCCAACATATGGTAGCTGGTTAAATTTGTTAAAAAGGTAATCCATTATTTTAGGGAGATTAGGGTGTTATTTATTTAGGCTCTAAGTGTTGCTTTGAAGGTGGAATGGACTAGAAAGGATGGCCTCCAACACTTGTTTTTAATAAAGTGAATATTTTATTAAGAAAGACGAAAATTACAAAAGTGGGTGACTAGGAAGGGCAAAACCAGGAAGAGAGAAAATTGCAGCAATTGTTAGTACATCAAGGTGTGCTAGCTGCAATGAGATATTATAATAAGAAAACAAAAGGCCTATTGTTACTGTCCTGATATTACTTTGTAAATAGCATTGCTTTTCCAAGACAAAAAAACAGAACTTCTTATCACCGCTGACAGTAATCAGATTAGTTTTAGGATATATATGGTTGACTATTACTAATGAAGAGCCTCTAGTATCATCGGAGAGTCTTGCAAAGTGAAATTTTTGAGACATCTAAATGTAAGTAGCTAGCAATATTCATGGCTTTGTAGCAGAGTTCTGAGGCTCACCCAGACTCGGACTCGGCCGAGTTTGGGCAACACTCATTGAGTCTTGCGGACTCACCGGACTTATTGACTCCAAGTGAGTCCCATCTCATGGACTCGGCCAAACTCAAAAAAAGAAAAAATTAAATGATTTTTTGGTTTATGATATGCCCCCAAAATATACATGAAATATAACATTTAACTCCCCACCTTTGTCTTCTAGTCAGTCTCATTCTTCTCATCAGAATATATACATGAAATATCACATTTAATATAAGTCAATCATCTTAGACCTACTTTAGATGCCTTCGTAGGAGGGATGCAAGCTCCTCTGAGCCATAGACTTCTAGTTATTGTTTTGATATTTGTTTGGAAAATTTGATGTCATGGATTTCATAGTCCATGAGTTCTGTATACATTTGACAATATTTATATATCTAAGTGTGCTATTTCCTTCAACTACAATTTGTGTTTATACTTACATGATCGATGTATACTTGTGTATGTGATCAAATTAGCTTCTATTTGATGATTTAATTGTGTCTTTAAATTTTATCTAATAAAGGGTGCATGAAACAAGTTTTAAATCTTTAAAAATCTCTAAATTTCTTGGGTTTTTCACTTGCTGAGTCTTTTCTGAGTCTACTCCGAGTTTTTTTGCCAAGTCTCCATTTTCGAGTTGAGTCACCTATTAAACTGGATCAGATTTATGTATAGGCAATTTTAAATTATAATGTAGTAATTATGCACAGTAGTTGTAATTGAAGATCACACAATGTTCTGTATAATATTGCAGGTCGCTAATGTATACACAAAATATTGACTGCTATAAGAACAATAATATCAATTGCTGTAAATTGTAATGTCCCCTTCTCAATGATTTGCTTTCAGTGGTCCATTGGCCTATTCGAGGAGACCCGTAGGCTATGTGGAATGGAGAATTAGGGTTTCCAATGCTGGTGAAGCGAGAACTTACCATTTTTAGTAAGTTAGGGTTTGGCTGTTTGGATGATGTTGTCTTACTGAGCGTTCCAAGTTCTTTCTCGGGGTGTGAAGATCATGCTTTTCGGAGGAGTAATTCATGACTTACTATTTTTAGTAAGTGGCAGTATGGAGCATTTCTATTTTTGGCAGTGGACAGGGTCCTGATCTCGCAACAGTTCAGTGGTCTTCTTTTCTCAACTTCATCCCGGTTTTGCTTGATAATCAATATTGGAGTCATAAGTGATTTAATTAAATATTAATTCCTTATCCTAACGTATAATATTTAAATATTTGTATTTACTGATTAAATATATTGAGGATGACTTAGGGAAAAATAATTATTTGATATCAATGTGTTATTTTCCTAAGTCTATGGTGTTATTTTTTGTGGCGATTGGGGATAATAAAACATCTCATGTTAAATTATTTTTTGTTGCAAAATTGTCACCAAAGGGTAAAGTTCGAACTTGCCTAGGAAGAAGGGAAGTGGGCGCCATGTTGAGTGAAGACATGAAATGAAATGAAACATAAATGGGAAAGGTGAATTTGGGCGTATTTGTGAGCATTTGCATTTGAATTTGGGGAGCATGAAGTTATAAATGTGAGCCTTGGGCTCTCATTTTGGGCATCTTGAAAAATTGCATCGTTATGCTGCCGGATTGGCGTATGAACTTGAAGCTTCGGAGTGTGGCTCCCTAGTATTACCAGTTTCATACTTGAGACATAGTACCTAGCTAAGTAGTGTATTCTTGTGACATTTTCAATGCGTATTTTCAGTATTTTGGAGTGTGGTGTGTTTTCTAGAGTAGTTGGTTTGCTGTGGCTGAAGCAAGTTTTCAATCATACCTCCCTGCCTAAGCGACTGGTCATTCTAGGTACTGGCTCAAACCTTTTCTATGCTATTGGCAATATATGTTGTAAGTTTGCAGATCTTTATTTGGAGTTTTAGATTTTATTGTGCAAATCAAAATTTTCTATTTAGGCGTGGGCTTTGGTGAGTGCATTGGGATGCGTGCAAAGTGTTTTGGAGTGTTTGATAGCTCCTCTTTGGTTTTTTCTTAGTCGTTGCTTGTCTAGTGTTTGTTTGGGAGTGATTTGGAGTCAATTGAAGGAGATTTGAGTGAGATATGAGCATTTTAGTGAGTTTATGTGTTGTTGGTTATGCATTTCCAACTTGCTGACTTTTATAGCAGATTCCAGGAAGTAGGTGTTGAGTTATTTTGATGATAGATATCTCATGTGTTCAGCATGATACTCCTCTATCTTTCCTCACTATTGTAAGGTTAAGTAGTAGTAGTACTAACCGTTTCTGGATTGTATTCTTCATATCCTGCTGAAAAGTGGAAGAGGTTGGCTTGCCGCCTATATCTGATATTTTGTAACTCGGTCCTCCTGCTGCATAAGTGGTTGAGTTATATTGGTTGTAATGATCCTCCTGCTGCATAAGCAATTGAGTGATATTGGTTGTAATGATCCTCCTGTTGCATAAGCTGTCGAGTTGAGTTTGTTCGGTGTATTCAGTCCTCCCACTGAAATATTGGGGTCGAGTGATTTGTGTTTGGAGTATTGTTCTCTTGGCTGGTTTACCGCCAAGTTCCTTGCTTTCCCGCAGGATAAGCGAAAGGGGCTGGCTTGCCGCCCGTTATTGTATTCAGCAATTCAGTAGTTTTTCTCTAACGATCCCCTGCTATTGTATGCTCTCACCCTCCCAGTCTGGGCTCTCGGTGATCAGAAAGTGTAGGGTTTCTTCCAGTCGTTTGGATTTCATTATTCTAACCCTAACGGGTGATTGGTGTGCTTGCGATATTGCTTTAAAAATAAAATAAAAAATAGTGGGAATATTACAGTGGTATCAGAGCTGGTTTTCCTGCCAGCCTGTGAGTTTTAGAGTGGTCAGAGTTCTCCCTAAGTGAGAGAGACGTCCGTTACTACAATAGAGAATAGAAGAGACAGCAGTTTCAGATTCCTTTAGTGCCGGAAGAAGATACCTTTTGAGAGGTATTGAGAAACAGAGGGAAAGAAGTGGATTCTGCAGATTCAGTAGATTGGATGGTAGATAAGGCTACAGAACAAAATGAGGCCCCTGACAAAAAGGCTGAGAGACAATTCAATGCCATGATGGATATGATGTCTCAATTGCTAGCCAAACTTAACCAAAATGTTGTTGGGACCCCTAATCAACCCAACAATGGACCGGAAGCTAGTACTTCTAATGCTCCTGTAGGAAATGGGAATGGGAGTAATAATGGGAGCAACAATGGAGGTTCAGCCCCAAGACCTCTGCAACTTGTCTTCCTACCAAGAGAAACACATCAAGCTGAAATTGAGATACCTACAGCTGATGAAATAAGGAACAACTATATGAAGTATGCTTCTCTCCCTGGAGAGATCCGAGATATCCTCACCTTGGATCAGTTCATGAATCAGAAAATGAAGCAAGGAAGGAGGAATGACAACAGATTTTCTGCCCCAAGAGATTATCAACAAGCTCTTGTTAGGGTAACTTTAGCACATTTTGATGGAATCACTAAGAGCATAGCTAGAGCGTGGGTACAGAAGTTGGACAATTATTTGTCCTCGAGGCCTATGCCTAAAGAAGACACCATCAAGTTCGCTACTTTGCACTTGGATGGAGTGGCCCACGAATGGTGGTATCATGGGTTGGTCACCCTTGGTCATAATTTGATCACCGCATATGCTGATTTCACCAACAAGCTCATTGAAAGGTTTGATACTAAGGACCCAAAGGTGAAATTTAGAGAACTTGTTCAACTCAAATAGCAAGGTTCTTTGGACACTCTCATAACTGAGTTTCAAAGTCTTTCAGTTATGGTTAGTAGCATCTCGGAGAAGAGGTTGGTGGTCCTATTTGCTGAGGGACTTGAAGAACCATTGAAAGGTTGGGTAAAAGCCTTTGACCCGCCCACCTTTGGCTGATGCAATCAAGAAGGCTCGAAGCATGGATTTGGTTGCCCCAAAGAACAAATTTCAGTCCAAGCCTTTCCCTCTCCGAGAGGATAAGAAGAAGTTTACAAATCAGACCAAGAAGTTCCCTTTGCGAATGGATGATGAGCTCCATCAAGAGCTCCGAAGGAAGAATCTTTGCTATTCTTGCAGAGAACCTTGGGCCCCAGGGCATAAGTGTCATGGGAAGGGCAATTTGCATCAAATGGAGTGCTATTCTGTGGATGGATCAGATTCTGAAATGTCAAAACAGCAGGCTGAAATTGAGGACGAGTATGAAGAGGCTCCTGAAGGGCCTAAAATTGGGTCAGATGACAAAGGAGTGGTTGCTCAACTCTCGAGCATTCACAATAACGAGTCCTTTAGAGTTCGGGGTGTGATAGGAGAGCATCGTGTCATTGCTCTCATTGACACAGGAGCAACTCATAATTTCATTGATAAGAGCATAGTTTTAAAACTCATGGACTTGCCACGGACTTGCGAGTCCGTGGGAGCCACAAGTCCATTTGAAAGACTCACGAGTCTTTTGCACAGACTCGCGAGTCTTCCAGATGGACTCGCACGACCCAGAAAAAACGTCATGCAAGCTTTAAAAATGAGTTTTTATTTTTATTTTTTTGCCTTCATTGGGCGTAACTGAGGGAGTGAAATATCTCATGAAGGGTTGTTTTTCACAGTTTTCCATGGGGACGCGTCCCCTCCTTTTTGACTTTTTTGGGGGTTAAGGGGTGACCCTAATTAGACGTGGGCCAATAGAAAAATAACACCCGACGCCTTTATAAAATAATAAAAGTATTTTTGGCCTCGCAGGGCGCTGCCCCTCGACCCCGCCCTATATCACGACAGGGAGCACGCAAGGGGCGCTGCCCCTTGACCCCGCAAGGGGTGATGCCCCCAAACCCCCGTCAAGAAATATAGGGGGAAACTGCACTGATGGAAGTAGGGAAAATTTAACCTCCGAGTCTAATTAGGCTCCATATAACAACATAATTAGCATTGAAGAAATCTTGGTATTATACATTTTAGAGTTGAAAGTTTTAAACTATGAGTATGAATGATGAAATTTTAAATATTGTGCGTTTGTAGATCATATGACATGTGTAATATTTCAATTATGGCTCTTATGTTCTCTAAATGCATTAATTTCTTTATGTTTTTTTCTAAAACTACATTTTTTTTTGCCGAGTCTTTCGCGAATCTTACACGAGTCCGAGTCCGAGTCCAAATTTTTTGTTTGCTGAGTCCGTGGCGAGTCCGAGTTTTAAAACTTTGGATGAGAGGATTGTTGCAAAGAGGGGACTAGTGGCAGAGGAAGTTGAAGGCTTCAAAGTCATGGTAACCGATGGCTCCACTATATCTTGCAACCGAATGATTTCCAACATGTCTCTGAAGTTAGGAAACCATGAGATTCAGGATGATTTCTTTGTGGTTAGCATTGGAGGGACCGATGATGCAGTCCTTGGGATTCAGTGGCTGAGATCTCTTGGTGAGATCACATTAAATTTGCAAACCATGGAGCTAAAATTCATGTTTGATGGGAAGGTGGTATTGAGAGGAATGTCGAATGGTGGACTTAGAGTTGTTTCATTGAAGAGGATGGAGAGGCTGATCTGCCATAACCAAAAGGAGTGGGCAGCAGAGTGTTTGATAATGTCATCAAACCCATTGGAAGACAAGGGCAGCTACTTAGCAGACATTCAAGCATTGGTTACAGACAAAAGTAAGGTCCTTGGGAAGCCATATCTTGGTAGACCTCCTGAGATTATGTTCATGCCTTCCAAATCACTAGAGGAGAATCAGAGCTATCCTGAAGACATTCAAGCTTTGATAACCAAGAGAAGTAAAGTGTTTGAGAATCCACCTCCTGGTAGACCTCCTGAAAGAGGTGTAGAACACATCATTGAGCTTGAAGGAGGAGCTAAGCCAGTTATGACTACTCCATATCAGTACCCCAAGAAGAAAAAGGATGAGATTGAGAAAGCAATCCAGGAGTTTCTTGGCATGGGTTACATACAGCCAAGAAAAAGCCCATTTGCTTTGGTTGTTGTCTTGGTGAAAAAGAAGGATGGGACCATGCGCATGTGCGGGGAATACTGGGCCCTGAATCAGAAAACTATAAAGAATAGATATCCTATCTCGAAAATTGATGAGCTACATGGTGCAGTGTTTTTCTCTAAGCTTGATCTCAGGTCGGGGTATCATCAAATTAGGATGAGAGCTTCAGATGTGGAGAAGATTGCTTTCAGATGCCACTTTCGGCATTTTGAGTTCCTAGTCATGCCCTTTGGCTTGACTAATGCCCCTACCACATTCCAATCATGCATGAACAAAATCTTCTAGAAACAGTTGAGGAAGTTCGTGCTCATATTTTTTGATGACATACTCATATTCAACAAATCTTGGAAGGAGCACTTACAGCACTTGGATGAAGTGTTGAGCATACTGGAATCCAAGTCCCTGTTTGCAAAGGAGTCCAAATGTGAATTTGGAATGGAATAATTTCTCTACCTTGGTCACATTATCTATGTAGGAGGTGTGAAGGTAGACCCTGAAAAGATTAGAGCTATCATTGATTGGCCTCCTTCTGAGAACATAACACACTTAAAGGGATTCTTGGGTCTTTGTGGTTTTTATCGTAGGTTTGTGAAGGGATACTCTTAGTTGGCTGCCCCCCTCACAAATCTTACAAGGAAAGGAGCTTTTGAATGGTCAGAAAAGGCACATACAGTATTTGATCAGTTTAAGGGGATCATGAGCTTTTGCCCTGTTTTGGCTCTACCTGATTTCACCAAGCCTTTTGAACTGTTGTGTGATGCATCTGGCGAAGGTGTTGGTGCAGTCCTCATGCAAGACAAGCATCCTATAGTCTTTGAAAGCAGGAAGTTGAGAGGGCTAAAAGGCTATATTCGATATATGAAAAGGTAATGCTTGCCATAATGCATGCCCTTACAAAGTTCAGGCAATATCTTGTGGGGAGTAAGTTCGTTGTTAAGACTGATCATAACATTCTTAAACACTTCATGCATCAGAAAGACTTGAACGAAAGGCAACAGAAGTGGGTGAGTAAACTACAGGCTTACAACTTTGATATCAAGTATATCAAAGGAAAGAATAACATTGTGGCTGATGCCATGTTCAGAAGGCCCCATTTGAGCTCATTGTGTGAGCTTACTGTTGATTGTAGGGAGTTGTTGCTTGTTGATTATGCCAAAAATCAGTTTGCAACCAGCATCATAGAGGGTACCTTTCATGATGAAAAGTACAAATTGGTTGAGAAGTTGATTCTATACAAAGGAAGGATCTTCATTGTGGCTGAATCTAAGCTAAAGGGGAAGATTTTGAAGACTTTCACCTTGCTGGTCACCAAGGTTACTTCAAGACATACAGGCAGATCCGAGAGAGGTTTTCTTGGAAGGGGCTAAAAAATGATGTTTTGAGGTACATTAAGGAGTGTCATACATGTCAGAGAAACAAAGATGAGCACACTCTGCCATTTGGTTTGTTACAACCCTTGCCCATTCCCAGTCAAAAATTGGAAAGTATATCCATGGAATTCATCACTGGGTTGCCACGAGCTCATGGGAAGGATAGTATTTATGTGGTGGTGGATAGATTAACTAAGTTTGCTCACTTTTTCGCCATCACCAGCTCATTTACAGTAGCTCAGGTTGCTGAAGTGTTCTTTCAGAAGGTGTTCAAGTTACATGGGTTACCAAAGAACATTGTGAGTGATAGGGACAGCAACTTCCTAAGTGCTTTTTGGCAAGAGATTTTCAGATTATGTGGTACTGTGCTCACTCCAAGCACAAGTTATCACCCACAAATTGATGGGCAGACGGAGATAGTGAATAAGTGGTTGGAAGGATACCTTAGAAACTATGTCTCGAAGCAGCAGAATACATGGGTGAGATGGCTTCACCTAGGAGAGTATTGCTACAACTCCTATCACATGTCCATCCGGATGTCACCATTCATGGCACTATATGGTTATGAAGCTCCTAGCTTCACTGACTTGATATTTGGTGATAGCAGAAACCCTCAAGCGAAGGATATGATGCAACAGAGTCAAGATATATTGAGGTTTTTGAGGGACAATCAACAGCATGCGCAGAATCAGCAAAAGTTGTATGCTGATCAGCAGCTAATTGAGCGCACCTTTGAGGTGGGCAACATGGTTTATTTGAGGCTTCAACCCTATAGACGACCTACTCTCAAGAAGAGTGGAGTTGAGAAATTGAAACCACAATTCTATGGACCTCTTAGAGTCAACAGGAGGGTTGGAGAAGTGTCTTATGAGTTGGAACTACAGGCGAGCAACAGGATTCATAATGTATTTCATGTGTCTCGCCTTAAGAAGGCTCTTGGATATAATGTGGTTGCTTAGGCAGAGTTACCTCCGCTTGATGAGGAGGGAGAGTTAGTTTTGATTCCTGAAGCTATCCTTGATTTCAGGGAACGTCCTTTGAAGAGAAGGGTGATCAAGGATTACTTGATCAAGTGGAAAAATTTGCCAGCAGAGGATGCTACGTAGGAAAATGAAGAGATTTTACTGCATCCAGCCTTATAGTTGCTTGAGGACAAGCAATTTTGGGGAGGGCAGACTGTAATGTCCCCTTTTCAATGATGTGCTTTCAGTGGTCCATTGGCCTATTCGAGGAGACCCGTAGGCTATGTGGAATGGAGAATTAGGGTTTCCAATGCTGGTGAAGCGAGAACTTACCATTTTTAGTAAGTTAGGGTTTGGCTGTTTGGATGATGTTGTCTTATTGAGCGTTCCAAGCTCTTTCTCTGGGTGTGAAGATCATGCTTTTCGGAGGACTAATTCATGACTTACTATTTTTTATAAGTGGCAGTATGGAGCATTTCTATTTTTGGCAGTGGATAGGGTCCTAATCCTGCAGCAGTTCAGTGGTCTTCTTTGCTCAGCTTCATCCTGGTTTTGCTTGATAATCAGTATTGGAGTCATAAGTGATTTGATTAAATATTAATTCCTTATCCTAAGGTATAATATTTAAATATTTGTATTTACTGATTAAATATATTGAGGATGACTTAGGGAAAAATAATTATCTGATATCAATGTGTTATTTTCCTAAGTCTATGGCGTTATTTTTTGTGGCGATTGGGGATAATAAAACATCACATGGTATATTATTTTTTGTTGCAAAATTGTCACCAAATCGTAAAGCTCGAACTTGCCTAGGAAGAAGGGAAGTAGGCGCCATGTTGAGTGAAGACATAAAATGAAATGAAACGTAAATGGGAAAGGTGAATTTGGGCGTATTTGTGAGCATTTGCATTTGAATTTGGGGAGCATGAAGTTATAAATATGAGCCTTGGGCTCTCATTTTGGGCATCTTGAAAAATTACATCGTTATGCTATCGGATTGGTGCATGAACTTGAAGCTTCGGAGTGTGGTTCCCTAGTATTACTAGTTTCGTACTTGAGACATAGTACCTAGCCGAGTGCTGTATTCTTGTGACATTTTCAATGCGTATTTTCAGTATTTTGGAGTGTGGTGGGTTTTCTGGAGTTGCTGGTTTGTTGTGGCTGAAGCAAGTTTTCAATCATACCTCCTTGCCTGAGCGACTGGCCATTCTGGGTATTGGCTCAAACCTTTTCTATGCTACTGGCGATATATGTTGTAAGTTTGCAGTCCTTTATTTGGAATTTTAGACTTTATTATGCAAATCAAAATTTTCTAGTTAGGCATGGGCTTTGGTAAGTGCATTGGGATGTGTGCAAGGTGTTTTGGGGTGTTTGGTAGCTCCTCTTTGGTTTGTTCTTATGCGCTTCTTGTCTAGTGTTTGTTTGGGAGTGATTTGGTGTGAATTGAAGGAGATTTGAGTGAGATATGAGCATTTTAGTGAGTTTATGTGTTGCTGGTTATGCATTTCCAGCCTGCTAACTTTTATATCAAATTCCAGGAAGTAGGTGTTGAGTTATTTTGATGATAGTTATCTCATGTGTTTAGCATTATACTCTATCTTTCCTCACTATTGTAAGGCTAAGTAGTAGTACTACTAACCGTTTATGGATTGTATTCTTCATATCCCGCTGAAAAGTGGAAGAGGCTGGCTTGCTGCCTATATCTGATATTTTGTAACTCAGTCCTCCCGCTGCATAAACGGTTGTGTGATATTGGTTGTAATGATCCTCCCGCTGCATAAGCGATCGAGTTGAGTTTGTTCGGTGTATGCAGTCCTCCCACTAAAATATTGCGATCGAGTGATTTGTGTTTGGAGTATTGTTCTCTTGGCTGGTTTACCACCAAGTTCCTTGCTTTCCCGCTTGATAAGCGGAAGGGGGGGTGGCTGGCTTGCCGCCCGTTATTGTATTCAGCAATTCAGCAGTTTTTCTCTAACGATCCCCTACTACTGTATGCTCTCACTGTCCTAGTTTGGGCTCTCGGTGATCAAAAAGTGTAGGGTTCCTTCCAGTCGTTTGGATTTCATTATTCTAACCCTAACGGGTGATTGGTGTGTTTGCGATATTGCTTTAAAAATAAAAAATAAAAATAGTGGGAATATTACATAAATGCAATGATGTCGATTGTTGTAAGTGCAATAAGATCGGTTGTTGTAATTGCAATGAGATCGACTGTTGTAAGCTTTCACCACAATACTGAGTGCACCTGTTGTTATCACAACTTCATCTATTACCCATCAAATGAAATAGGGCCGAGATATATAGACATTCTTGGTGCTCCACATAGAGTCACATGATTCCACATAGAGTCATGACTTCTATGTGGAGGAACGACCCCCTTGGTAAACAGATGCGATGTATAAACAATTACTAATCGGTATAATTAGTGACTGATACTATGTCTTAACAACAACTATTAATCATAACTCTTTGATAGCAATATACAAACATAAATAATACTACGTATAATCGGATTGTCAGATAAATGATTAAAGAGTGTAAATGTAAATAGACTGTTATTACTTTCTGAGCAATCAGAATTCTGAGACAACTAGTTTAGAAGTTTTAGCGTTGGATATAAGGAATGTAAAACTGATTTTATTAGTCTTATCGATTTGCCTCTGCAGATGAAAACAAACGATTATATTTACTACCGATCACTGTATTGTTTTTCTTCTATCGAATATCTTATAAACAGAGAGGGTTCCACATAGGGTCGTGACCCCTGTGTGGAGCCACGATCCTTCTACACCGGCGATTACTTCCTTACATAAACTCAACGATACATAGCATAGCAAATTTGTTAGTTAATACTAACTAAATTTAATCACAATTAAATCGCAAATAACAGACTTAGTTTCTGTGCGTTGATAAAATAAGGAGACATTTATTTTCCTGAGTGTTACGACTGAGACTATAATTAACACTCCCTATTAGTCTTAAGAGTATACACCTAAAACTTAATTGAGCTCACCACTAATCTCATGAGAATTACATCACCTAGATGTGAAGTATCATCGTGTGATACTCAGGATATACTCACTTTGATATCCAGTTTTAAGTATCAGCCTATGATACTAAGGATACACTCACTTTGATATCCTTGTTATAGTATGTGCACTGACATTAATCCGCTTACATAATGTCTACTATAACTTATCATATTACTGATATTCAAATTGTCTGATTTTCAGTTTATATGATCTTCCAAACATTTATAAGATCGTCACCTTACAATGTTAAAATACAAGTGTTCATTAACTAAAGAATCGTCATCCTTTAGGAATGAACACAGGGAAAGGTTACATACTTCATATACTCAAATATATGACCAAGAAGTTTACATAAATTTTAGACATCAATTACAGTTTAACCATACCAAGATACCTCCTAAAGTGATCTATTTTCACTCTTGCTAGGGGTTTGGTGAGAATGTCAGTTGTCTGATCTCCTGTATTGACATATTCCAGTCTTATTACCTTTCTCTCTGTCATGTCTTTTACATAGTGATATGGGATCTCAATGTGCTTGGATCTATCATGAAAAACTGGATTCACTGAAAGTTTAATGCAGCTCTGATTGTCACAATGAATGATAGTAGGCTTCAGACTTTCACCAAACAGTCCTACTATCAATTTCCTCAACCATACGGCTTCCTTAGCTGCCATGGATGCAGCTATATATTCAGCTTCTGTGGAGCTTTGAGCTACGGATGATTGTTTTCTGCAGATCCAAGATACCATGGCTGATCCTAAGCTGAAACAGCATCCTGAAGTGCTCTTCCTGTCTATCACGCTTCCAGCCCAGTCTGAATCAGAGTATCCATGTAGGTTCAATGCAGTGTGTTCATAATGCAGTCCATAGTCCAAGGTACCTTGTAGATATCTCAATATATGCTTTACTGCAACCAAATGTATTTCTTTGGGTTCAACCATGTGTTGACTGAGTGCATTTACTGCATAACATATATCAGGTCTGGTATTGACTAGGTACATTAATGATCCAATAATCTGTCTGTATAATGTTGGATCTGCAAATTTGGAATCTGCTATAGCTTCTTTTAGTTTATGTTGGTTTGTTTCCATAGGAGATGACATTGACTTACAATTCATCATTCCAAATCTCTTCAGAATGTCAATGGTGTATTTACCTTGATTTAGATAAATACCATCTGGTTTTTGCCATACTTCTAATCCAAGGAAATAATGGAGTAGACCTAAATCCTTCATCTCAAACTCTGAAGCTAGTTCTTGTTTGCATTTTGCAATGAGATGATCTTCGCCTGTAATTAATAAGTCATCTACATATAATATGAGTATCAACATTTCACCTTTGATTATTTTGAAATACAGATTTGGATCAGCAATTTTCTTAGAGAAACCTATCTCTAATAAGTAACTGTCAATTCTTTTGTACCATGCTCTGGGAGCTTGTTTTAATCCATACAGTGCTTTCTCTAACTTGCATACATGTGTTTTAGCATTATTTACCTCAAATCCCTCAAGTTGCTCTAGATATACTTCTTCTTCAATTGTTCCATTCAAAAATGCAGTTTTTACATCCATTTGATGAACTTTCCATCCTTTAGATGCTGCTATAGCCAGGATTGTTTTGATAGAAGTGTATCGTGCAACAGGTGCAAATGTTTCTTCATAGTCAATTCCTTCCTTCTGTGAGAAACCTCGAGCAACAAATCTTGCCTTATGTTTTTCTATACTGCCATCAGCAGCATGCTTAATTTTAAAGAGCCATTTAGAAGATACAACTGATTTTCCTTTAGGTCTAGGCACAATTTTCCACACATTATTCTTTAAGATAGATTGATATTCCTCTATCATGGCATCCTTCCATACTTGTTGTTTAAGAGCCTCTCCGGCACTTGAAGGTTCAGCATTTATGAGGTCTGTCATTAGAGTAACATAGCTAGAAAACTTTCAAGGTCTTTTGCTTTCTCTAACTGTTCCTCTAGGTGCTACAAAGGATTATGCTTCCTGTACTGTTTTAGTGGCCCATAGTGGTCTCTTCCTGGGATTCTCTGTTGTAGTGTTCTCAAGTTCCAAGGTGTTATCCTCAGGATGCTCCCTCTGAGTTTCAGAAAGAGAATCTTCTTCCAAATTAATGGAATTAGTTGGGATTTCAAGTGTGATGGAACTCCTTGTTTTGTTAATAGCTATATCTTCCTCAAATATGACATCTCTGCTTAATTCTATTTGTCTTTGACTAGGGATGAATATTCGGTAGGCTTTAGATGTTTCACTATATCTTACAAAAATCCCTTTCTGTCTAGTAGGTTCTAATTTAGTTCTTTTCTCCTTAGGTACATGAATATAAACAGGACATCCAAATATTTTGAGATGGCTAATATCAGGTTTAATTCCAGTAAAGACTTCTTCAGGAGTTTTGTCACCAATATGAGAGTGAGGACATCTGTTTTGAATGTATACAGTGGTATTAGTGGCTTCTCCCCAAAGTGTAGTTTCTAGGTTTTGATCTAACAACATAGCTCTTGCCGCTTCTACTATTGTTCTATTTTTTCTTTCAGCAACCCCGTTTTGTTGAGGATTGTAAGGTACAATGAACTCCCTCTTAATCCCAGCATCTTTACAAAACTCTTTAAACACTTCTGATGTGTATTCCCTACCATTGTCAGTCCTAAGAGTTTTGATTTTCCTACCAGAGTGATTTTCTGTAATGGATTTGAACTCTTTAAAGTTCCTAAGAATATCTTCAAATTCTTTACTTTTAAAGAAATAAATCCAAGTTTTCCTAGAAAAATCGTCTACAAAGATTACATAGTATAATGAGTTTCCTAGTGATGGTTCAGACATAGGCCCACATAAATCAGAGTGAACTAGTTCTAGTACCCCTTTAGTTTTTCTAGAACTGCAAGGAAAAGAGCTTTTAGTGTTTTTCCCTAGTGCACATCCTTTACAAACATCTGAATGAATTGGCTCTAGTTTAGGTAGTCCTGTGACTAATTTCTCCATAGAGGGTAGAGCACGAAAATGTAAGTGCCCTAGTCTTCTATGCCAAATTTCTGCTTGATCTATGACTTCATGAAGTAAGGTTTGATTTGGCTCATTACACAATTCATACAGGTGCCCTTGTCTGTAACCAATCACTTGTGCTCTTTTGAAGGTGGCTGTTTTTGGCCATGCCATTACCTTTCCTTCTATGAATGAGACTCTATATCTGTCGTCCTCAAGTGCAAAGATAGAGACTAAGTTCCTTTTGATGCCTAGTACAAATAGTACCCCGGTGAGTTGGATTGAGATTCCAGACTTCAGTCTGATTGTACATGTCCCAACACCCTTTACAGGATGTGCAGAGTCATCCCCTATTGTTACCTCTTCATTTGATCCCTTTTCCATTGAGTCTAGTAATTCTCTGAATCCAATGACATGTCTTGACGATCCACTGTCTATCACCCAAGTGTTAGACTTGTTTGAAGCTTGACTTGATAGTGCTGAATATAATACAAACTTCTCAGATTCAAGTTCTGTGTTCCTCTCTACTTTGGCAAATGATGCCTGCTGTTTTACTTTAACAGGACAGTTAAATGACATATGTCCATACTGATCACATCTATGACATTGGATTTTTGACATGTCTTTCTTATGAAAGCTTTTCCCATGATGGGATTTTCTCTTCTTGAAGTTTCTCTTCTTGCCTTTCTTACGGGAGTTAGTATTCAAAATGTGGAGGTCTTCATCTTTAGTTTTGTGATTCCCCCTTTCATTTGCCTTGATTCTTCAAGGAGACAGTCATCCCTTAGTCGATCAAATTTTGTGGATTTATCCCTTGCATTTATGCCTTGTTTGAATGATTCCCAGGATTCAGGTAATCCGTCTAGGGTAATCATTGATAGTTCTTGCTTCTCGACATGATAATCAAGTTTTTGCAGTTGATCTCTGAGTGAACCTATCCTCATGAAGTATGAGTTTATTGTTTCACCTTTATTTATACTTATGTGGTTCAACTGTCTTTTTAGAGCTAGGGTTTTGCTTGGATTGTTTATTTCATACGTCCTTTCAAGGGTTTTGAACATTTCATATGCGTTGTCATATTTTAATATAAGTGGTATTATGTGATCCCTTACTGCATCTATCACAATTTTTACAGCTTTATCATTTCCTTCATTCCATACAGTTTTCTCAGGTTCGTCTACAGGTTCGGGCTTGTCTTCTTTTATGAATTTGATTACTTTGTTCTCTTTTAACACTATCATAATTCTGACTTTCCAAGCCAAAAAATTTGCTGCTCCTTCGAGTCTGTTCTCGAATCTGATTGTGTTCGCCATTTTAGAACTCTTCAATTTTGTAAACTTCGTTTTCAGTCTATTCGGATCTTTAAGTAGTTAGGCTCTAATACCATGTAAATGTAAATAGACTGTTATTACTTTCTGAGCAATCAGAATTTTGAGACAACTAGTTTAGAAGTTTTAGCGTTAGATATAAGGAATGTAAACCCGATTTTATTAGTCTTATCGATTTGCCTCTGCAGATGAAAACAAACGATTATATTTACTACCGATCACTGTATTGTTTTTCTTCTATTGAATATCTTATAAACAGAGAGGGTAGCATATATATATCTTTTGTTTCCATTGGATCGTGCCTCCACAGGGGGTCACGATCCTATGTGGAGCCACGTGGTTCCACATAGGGTCGTGACCCCTGTGTGGAGCCACGATCCTTCTACACTGGGGATTACTTCCTTACATAAACTCAACGATACATAGCATAGCAAATTTGTTAGTTAATACTAACTAAATTTAATCACAATTAAATCGCAAATAACAAACTTAGTTTCTGTGCGTTGATAAAATAAGGAGACAGATTTATTTTCCTGAGTGTTACGACTGAGACTATAATTAACAAAGAGCAAGTCAATCATCGTGATCTGTGATCAGAATATGCAAGTACAGTGAAGTACGATCAAGGGTAATAATTATCCGACCATTGCTACATAGTTTTTCAACACTCCCTCTTAGCTAGGGAGGAATTCTTTTATTCTAATAAGTTGTATCACCACATTGTGAGCACAATAGATGATGTGAGCACAATAGCTTCATCTATTGTGTGAGAGAAAGGTATCACCTCACTGTGATATCAGGAGTTATGGCATATCCGCGGATATCATGTCACATGATGTCTACCATAAATCTCTTAATGTAATATCCACCATTATGGCTTGTCCACGGATATCACGTCTCATGATATCCACCATCATGGTATATCTAAAGATATTACTTCATGGCATGTCCACGGATTTTACATCACATGAAATCCACCATGAGTATCTCTTTATGTAATATCCACCATTATGGCTTATCCATGGATACCACGTCTCATGATATCTACCATTATGGCATATCCATAGATATTACTGCAGAGATATAAACCATTATGACATGTCCATAGATATCACGTCCCATGATATCCATCATAATGGTATGATCAATCAATATCGTAAGATCGTCACCTTACGATAATGATCAAATGTACAAGTGTTCATTATTGAGAGATCGTCACCTCACAATAATGTTCACAGGGGCTCATCAAGCACTGAACCAATGTTGTCATGGATTCACACATATGACACTAATCATGAACCATATCTGATTAATAAGATTGCATTAATAAGAGTTTACACTTTAAACATCTTATAATAAGAAAGAATACATTAGTATAATAAACAATACAACCAAAACAATGATGCTGAGACTCAATCTCAGCTAGAGCTACATTTTCCACCATACCAAGCTTATCTGGAAAGTACACAAACTTTATTCTAGAGAGAGGCTTGGTGAGAATGTTTGTCGTCAATTCATTAGTACTAATGTTTCTTAACTGAATAACATACCTTTCCACTTGACCTCCACATGCTTTGACCTTTCATGAAATACAAGGTTGGACTCTGCATCACTCTTGGTGTATTCCAAGCTCATCAAGTATTCATCTATCCAGAAATATCATGACTTAGGAGTCAGCATAAAGGGCCTCTTAGTCTACATGGGACTCCATCCCATGAATCATAATCTTTTGACTGATCACTACAGAAATCATCTCGACATAGTCCACTCCCTCTGAATCAATAAGTCCAAGATTCTCGGATATCAATTGAAGCATATCTTCTTAGTTTCTCCCTCTGTCACGGAAGCATCCCTTGCTCACATGGACCTTTTGTGACCTTTTCACACATCGCCCCATTGCTAACGGGGACCCCCTCTTTTCCTACTTTCCGCGTGTTTAGGTTAGCGTTTTGGCAACTTAGTGGGCAATTTTGTGTTTCCTCTACCCGAGTCTCAGAGTTTTGATCATGCCCAGTGTCGTTTAGGGTTTTTGAAGTTATAGGATCAAGCATGTGAAAGATTTAAAACGATCCTAGTTTTGTCTAAGTGTAGACCCCTTTTGAGCATTAATGTGTTTTTGGACGTCCACGTCGGTGATTTTAAAGTGCTAAGGTGTTTCAAGACCTTTTGGAATTGTTTTCTCGCTCTTAGGAAGTTATTCAAGTTGATTTTGCACTTATCCCGATAGATTTCCTTGTGTTTCGCTCAAATTTTCGATAAATTTGCCTAGGTCTAGTTGAGTTTTATTGAAAATGAAGTTTCCTAGTGATTTCTGAGTGGAAAAATCATCATTTCCCGAATGAAAATCCATATTCTAAGGGTTTAAAGGTCGAAATTCCATACTAGAGGTGTTTTTCCCCTCATATTCCTGACTTCGCATGGTTTTCCCCCACTCAGAATCCAAACTGGACATGGATTTCCCCTAAAATCCATACTTGCCTCATTTTTCCACCACTATGAATCCACACTAGGGTCAATTTTCCCATGGATGCATTAAATTTTGACTAAGTGTTAGGATTTATCCTAACTACCCATGTTTTTCCACCAGGGAGTGTGGAGGATTGCGGATGACATAGTATTGATTCCACACCTGGATCGATTTTCCACCAGGTCTTTTGTGACAAGTTTTTGAGGATTTTTGTCTGGATACTCATTCTTGACTCAAGTCGATTTTCCATTGAGAGAGTTTTTAATGTTTTGAGTCCAGATTTTCATCTAGACTGGGGTCGTTTTTCCACCAGAGGGGTATTTTTGTGTGAATGACGTAAGTTTAAGTGGAATTTTCATTCCTTACCTAGATCGATTTTCCCCTAGACCCCATTTTGTGCATGTTTGATGAATTTTGTTGGGAAATATTATCCCTACTGGGATCGATTTTCCCATAAGGGGATGTTTTGATGATTTTAAGTGATTTTTGTTAGGATTTTTTAATCCTTACTCAAATCGATTTTCCCCAATTGGCCCATTTTTTATTTAAATTGTAATATTTTAATAAAGTGAGCCCCATTTAATTGTTTTTTAATGAAAATCAATGATTATTTAAAATAAATAAAAAAACAATTAATGATTTGCAATGAGCATTTAATGTTTTCAACCTTCTAGAAGCAAATCGGTTTTACCAGGCAAGTATAAGAACAATTATTTTATCCCACATTGCTTGTGTGGTGAAGGTTGATGGTGAAAGCAAGTTCAAAGGGAGAGGTCCAGCATTATTTTATTATTGAGTTTGCCAAATATATCCATGCAAGGGCGATTTTCTCTCTAGTTGGCGATTTTTGATAGAGTGTCTAAGTGGGGTGATTCATTGAAGACAGCTTGGCAACTTTTGGTAGCTGCCATTGATGACTTATTGCCATGATTTTTGGAGAGGTGGTGCCATTTTGGTGAAGTTCGCGATTTTGTGTGAGGAGAGTGATTTTTGTGTTTGGGTTTCCACTTCCAACCTTTGGCGATTTTCCTTAACACCACCATCCTTGCTTGCTGTTCTCGGACTTAATTTGGCAGATTGGAGTGAACTTTGAAGACATTTTCAGACTTGTGTGTTTGGCGCCATACTTGGAGAATTTCGATTTTGGTTTTGCAAGCGTTTGGTGCCATATTTCGGTGGATTCCCTTCACGCTTGGTGGCTGCCATTGTTCCCTACCTGCTGTAATCATTGCATATCTGAGTCTTGACGCCATTACTACAGCTGGTGTGACCTCCATTGTTGTCTGATCATTGATTTTCAGACTTATCCTTTGTTGCCCAGCCAACCACAACTTAGGCGATTTACACTTGGAGGCATTTTGGGGATCATTTTCAGTCAATCCTCAGACCATTTGAGGGTTGTCACAGGTCTGCAACTTCATTTTGGTTGCTTGTCCTCAAAAAACTTAACTTTTACCAGCCATACCTATGTTCCCTAATTTGGTTGCTTTTGCCATCAAGATTGATTTTCATCAAACTTGTGCATACTTTGAATGATTGCAACATGTTTTGAGAGGTTAATTTATATAGTTGCAGGTTGTCTTCAGATTTGTTGGCGGCCATTGTTGACTGCGTAAGGTGTCCTCAGACATAATTTTGTGTGAAAACACAACCTTTCACACCTTTCCTTAGTCATTATTGATCCGGTATACTCCTTTGCACTTTGATTTGCACAAGATTTCTAAGTATAAGGAGGTATTGATTTTGTAAATTTCATGAGGATTTCGTACCCTAACTTTGTCACATTTTGTATTTAAGTTGTTGAAATCTATCTAGAGTGTAGATTATTTTCCTGATTTCCATACCCTAATTAGTCCAAATCATTAAGAAGTCAGGAATTTAATTAAGAATATTATATTTTCCTAAGTTCTAACTTCAAGCTTCGTACAGGTGCGATGTCGAAGTCCGGACTTAAGGAAAGGAGAGAACAACAGAAGATACTTGAGACTGGATTCTATCCTAAACCCAAGATGTCATCCAGATGGAAGGAGATTACAGACACGAACATGCATTTCCTGAACCTGAACCAGATGCGACAGTGGATGTTCGGAATTGGAAGCGAGATTCCTTCCCCAGCCTATGTGAATATTATGAAGAGTGGCATTTTTCAAGCCGCTAGATTTCCATAGTCCATACAATGCAGTGAGCTTATCCTGGAGTGTGCACAATGTTATGATCCTCACTCCCGAATGATCAAGACTCCTAAGGGTGTCGTCATTGCCTACCTTGCTGAGGATGTGATTGTTGAAGTGTTTGGAATTCCACGTGGAGCAGACATGAAGGATATAACTAAAGATGAGTATGAAGACCAATATAAGAAGAAAATGGATGCGTGTAAAACCATGGTGAATAAGGAGTCGATGATCGAGCCTAGGCCTCATCATTCCAAGGCTCCCCAGACACTCATGTGCATAGATTTCAAAGAGGAATATAGTGATTTAGTATTCCTACTTAACCGAGTGATGGGGATGCCGTAGGGTGCAATATACGATGGATGGATGTTCTATTTCATCCAAGATTGTCTAAGAGGAACGTTGATAAATTGGTCTAGAATCATAAGTGACAATCTGGACTTTCCGCTGAGGAATGTGGAGCAATCCAAGTCATTCGCCATGACTTCCTACTTAGTGTACCTGCTTGCACTGTTTGTTACATATAAAGGATTGATATGCAAAGGTGAAGTCGGGAATAGACAAGGACAATTCAAGAGTTATGAGTGCTATCCATAGCTGAACATGTATAGAATTGAAGATTATAAGACAATGAATGATGTATTCACGATGTACATCACATGGATGCTACAAGCCGGAATCCACAGGAGGTTGTCCAAGGAGGCAACAGAGCTAATAGAGAAATATGGATCGTGGTATATTCAATTTCCCACTCTCACATACCACAGGATTCATGGGTTTCAATCCGAACCCTACAGGCTTCCTAGGTATCCTTCCGACAGAATGATCTTGTTGGAAGTGGTGAGACAGCTTCAGGAGTTTGATTCCATTCAAAAAGAGAAGCACAAGACATGCATGACATTCCCTATTTCAGTTGGGAAAACATTGGAGGTTTGTCAGTCCACCTTAGCCACCAGCACTGCGAGTGAGGAACTTGCATTCTATCGATTTGCAACATATAAGAAAAGAGAAAAATTTGATCCAAATAAGAAAGTTGTAAGGATCAGGGAGAAAGGTTCATCCACAAGGTAGACATAGAAGATTATTGGGCCAACCTGATGGACGAGCATGCAGTGAAAAGACGAATGTGGTCCAGGATGTCACTGGATTTCATGAGGAAGTGTGGACTTTTCCTCATTCCTGATCAAGTGTTAGATGACAGAGATCATATGCATCCACAGTATGAAAATGAAATGAAGAAGGCGATCTTATTGCCTAATTGGTCAGAGTTAGAAGAAGTAGATTTGAAGATATTGATGAGAGAGGTCTTGAGTTTCTCCCAAGCATGGGTAGATATCTAGATGAATAAGTTAGTTGATATGGGTGTTTCCTTAACTTATGAAAAGATGAAACCGGAGGAATCCTCTTCCGAGGATGATCAAAGAACTATCACTAATGTCAGGATTTATGTGGATGAGGAGAGTCAAGCTCCCAAGAGAAGGAAGAACACACCAGGTGAAGTCAAGGGTAGAGGGAACAAAATTGAGGAGGCCAAGAAGAAGAAACAAAAGACTACCATTCCTTCGCCCATCATTCCTTCACCACCCCTCAGTGTCTCATCTATCAAAGAAGTTGAGATGACAGAGCAAAACAAGGAGACCCAACAATGCTCCAACACAGTGATACTACTAGAGAATATTCTAGATTTACATGCCACAGTGACATCTACTCCACCGAATGAGATTGATGATCAGCCAGGATCCCCTACTGTCCTTTTGGAGGTTAGTTTGGGAAATGATGTATATGATTTGACCAAGAACAATCTTGATGATGATGATGATGATATCTCGGCATTGAGAGGGCTTGATCGAGAGATGTGTCTCGATGATGGTATGGAGATGGCCGATGTTCCTGATTGGCTGATGAAGAGTATGGAGAAAAGTAAGAAAATGATAGAGGTACATCCTATTGATGATATTGATGACTACTTAGCTAGGAGCAATAAGGAGCCAAAACCTAAGAGAGTTGAGATCTTGTCACACATATCTAGAGATGAGACAAGAATGCGGATTGCGCAAGTGGTTGTTCCTATTGGAGGTGTGACGGCAGACATTGCTACTCCCATGGATTTCCAAATTACTTCAGTTACCCTTGGCCGTACTACAAGAAAGCAAGAATTTCAGGAAGTTGGTGATAACCTTAGGGCAATCAGTGCAAGATTGGATAGAGAGATTGAAGAGAAAGAGAAGTACAGAGAAGAGAATATCAGACTTAGAGAGTACATTGCAGGGATAAGGCGTGAGAATCTCACCCTTATTTCCCCCATTGCAGTTGATCATGGACTACATTCACACTATGAGGCAGTGAGAGATACACTCTCGGAGGTGGAGAAATGGATTGAAAGTGCAAGAAAACAGGTGGATGATTTCCTTACTCAGTTTGTCCAGGCATATGACAGGACAACAAGGCTCATGTTTAGAATCCAGTATTTGGAGGGAATTTGGGAAGAATTCAGACCTATCCAGGAGAAGACTATTCCACGCCTCAGAGCTTTGAAGAGGATTTCCCAGTCCATGTTGATCAGAGAGAATGTTGTGCACAGTGGAGACAGATATGATTTCCATGGCTGGTATTGTTCGTTAGCCATGAAGAAATCAACTTTTGAGAACGCCCAGCTAAGTTGTACAGAGATGGAAAGATCAATTCATGACATTCAGTTGAAGATCCTTGCCTTGATTGAGGAGTTATTAGGTGTTGATGTCAGTGATGATAGTGGTTTACACTTAGCCGAATTAAGAGACAAGATGAAACTTATGTTTTTTTGCCAGTTGGACTCTTTGAAGAAGAGTCGGATGGATGATTTGGTCTCTTTGTTGATTCATGTTCATAGTTCGCAGAAGCTCATGCCAGATTGGGAGAACACTTTGGATGCTTGCTCAGATGCGTTGGACGTGATTGATTTATAGCAGGATACCTTACCTAGCATTTCCATGGAGGAGTTAGATTCTGTATTGGTTAGATTCTTGGAGTATGCTAGGAGAAAGAGAGATGCAGGGAGGAATCTTCTAAAAGATTCCCTATTTGATGACTAGGTATCTTTCTATTGGGCCATATGTTGGTGGCACCATTTTTTATGTAAACCCTAATTAGGGCAATCCTAGGGTTTTGTTGGCATGATCTTGGCCCTTGATTTGGTTTTAATCTTGGCCATCCATTTTGTGCGAGACTATATATATCTCATTGTCTCTCATTTGTAAGAGTTTTTGTAGAATTGTCGATATATGCTGCAGCTAATTGAATCTAAATCATTGTTCAATTTGTTGGTGATTTTGCTCTTCAAATGTTGTTTTTGCATTCATGGTTCTCAATTCCTCCAAGTTAGATTAGAATTTTAGATCAGAATTTGTTTTCGTGTTTGTTAGATTGAGTGGAAGATTTGTTGAGTATATTTGTGTGGAATCATTAATCCATACCACTAGCCTCTTGTTGTTGGTAATTGCACCTTGTGTGGTCAACTGAAAATTAAGTAAGCTTAACTTCAATTATTATGCATCCCTTGACAAGCATCAACTTGGATGGTGTCAATGTGTGATGATAATAGTTTGAAAATCAATAAGTATACCTTAGATGATTGCACTAAGCTTGTGTCAATACCTGTTTGTGAGACCTGGCCTAGTTCGATTCCACTAAATTTACTCATCATTTCCTACATTCCTAGACTTAGAATAGATTTCCTAAACCCTATTCCCTTTTGCCACCTTTTTTTAGTAAGAATCAAACCTAGAGCTACATTGCCGTATCCTAAGTTGTCAGCACACCTATTCCGCATTTTCATGATCAAAGAAGATAATTCGAACATTTGTGTAAGTCCCCAAGTGAACACAGCAATTCACATCAACTATTGAGTTACCCACTCATCAAGACCTAACATGTAGAAACCTTGGAATCATTTTAGTTGATCTTAGCCTTAGCATCTAAGGTGATTTTGTTCAAGAGAGGGTAAATTACCTTGGTATTTTATTCTGAAATGTTATGTGCATAAAACACATATCAACAGGACCCAATAATAGAAGATATCTTGCTTCAAGAGACTCTCATTTTCTAGTATGATCCTCGTATGTCTGAAAGTGCAAGATCCAAAATCACAATGGAACTGTTGTCATAAGATCGAGCCCTAGACAAGAATATGACTGACCTGAGATTTAGAACAAAATCCCCTAGCAGTAGGCTCCCTCTCACTTGGAGAGCCCTCTTGTCTCAACTTTGCTTTGTAACCCTAGATGTCATCATCCCTTGTACGAATGCCTCAATAATTACCTCCTGAATTTCAATCTCTTCATCACAATCAGAACTTCGGAACTCTATAACTTGAAAAGCAACATGCTGTGATTCTTAAGTTGTCCTGTATGTAAGGGACAAGTTTCTCATAGTAAATTGAAGAAATTTAAAAAACAAGTTATCCAAAAGCAGCTTGTCGTAAGCGGACATCTGTTGATAATGTTGTTTCTCAAATAACACGCATAATGTAATTGCATGAATTAATCTGAATCCTTTTGTGGAAGAGTTTCACCAACATCTACAATGGAAGCTAGAGGCATAGTCCCGGTAGGACATTGCATTGCATAGTGACCATATTTGTCACATCTAAAGCATTGGATTTTTGAAATATCCTTCCTTCTTTTGAATGTAGGAGCACCATTAGATTCCTTATCTTTCTTCCTTTTGAAATGTCCTTTCTTACCTTTCATCTTTGTGGAGTGGGAAGCAAGAACATGAATATCTTCATTTATGGAGCTTTGACCAATGCCTCTGATAGCCAATCTAGACTCTTCTTGAATGCAGTCTTGCTTTAATCGATCAAACTTAGGAAGTTTTGATATTGCACTTATCCCTTGAATAAATGCCTCCCATGAGGAGGGGAGACCATTTAGTGCCAGCATGGTTAACTCTTTGCTCTCTATTGTGTGACCAATAGTAGAGAGTTGATCTTTCAATTCAATAATCCTCATGAAGTATGAGGTGATGAATTCGCCTTTTGTCATTTTGACATGATGGAGTTGTTGCTTTAGAGCAAGAGCTCGTCTTGTGTTGTTTATCTCATACATGTTCTCTAGTGATTTGAATATGCCATAGGCAATCTCCGTCTTGGAGATAGTTGGTACAATATGATCTTTCACTGAGTCAACTACCATCTTCATGGCTTTATTGTTCTTTCTCATCCATTGAAGCTTTTCATCTTCTTCTTCTGATTCCAGTATGGCTTTCTTCACAAATCCATCTAATTCGTTTTCACTTAAAGCAAGCATGATCCTAAACTTGCAAGATTCAAAGTTGGAAGCTCCTTCAAGACGATCCTCAAATCTAACACCATTCACCATTTTGATGTATAGAAGGGAGTTGAGGAATTCGAGGATATATAGAGAGGAGTCTCGCCTATATAAATCTGATCTGATCTTTTCCTTATGCTGGCTCTGATACCATGTTAAAGTGGATCAGATTTATGTATAGGCAATTTTAAATTATAATGTAGTAATTATGCACAGTAGTTGTAATAGAAGATCACACAATGTTCAATATAATATTGCAGGTCGCTAATGTATACACAAAATATCGATTGCTGTAAGAACAATAATATCGACTGCTGTAAATGCAATGATGTCGACTGTTGTAAGTGCAATAAGATCGGCTGCTGTAATTGCAATGAGATCAACTGCTGTAAGCTTTCACCACGATACCGACTGCACCTGTTGTTATCACAACTTCATCTATTACCCATCAAATGAAATAGGGCCAAGATATATAGACATTCTCAGTGGTCCACATAGAGTCACGGCTCTATGTGGAATCAACATGATTCCACATAGAGTCATGACTCCTATGTGGAGGAACGACCCTTGGTAAACATACGCGATGTATAAACAATTACTAATTGGTATAATTAGTGACCGATAGTATGTCTTAACAACAACTATTAATCATAACTCTTTGACAATCGATATACAAACATAAACAATACTACGTATAATCCGATTGTCATATAAATGATTATAGAGCAAGTCAATCATTCTGATCTGTGATCAGAATATGCAAGTACAGTGAAGTACGATCAAGGGTAAGAATTATCCGACCATTGCTACATAGTTTTTCAACATCACCCTCACCAAGTTTGCGTCAAGTCCAAATCTTAGAACTATGCTTTGTAGAAAAGGAAATCCTTGATCCAAGTGAGGGAAACTTTGCTCTTGAGTGTCTTGTTACTTCAAGGAGGTAGAAGCCATGGTGTTGTATTGGCACATTGAGGGGCATTGCAAAGTGGTACACATCATGGATGCATCGTAGAACCTAAACTTAGCCTATGGGAATTAAACATGCTAAAAGGGACACTTAAGCTACTCAAGGAAGGGGACATTACAATTTGTCTCTTAATTTGCCATCTTTTGAAAGTACCCTATTCAGTCCAGCAATAATAGTGGAATTAAATCTAGTTAAATCTCACCCAACCATTCACTAACCAAAACAACAAAAAGTTAAAGTTCAAATAATAACAATAAGAACAGCCGGCAACAAGGATCTAAATTCAGTAAAAGATGACTTGTAGTTGTTTAAAATTGGAGAAAAATGTAAAGTACTTGCTATAATTTTGTACCTCAATGATTTGAATTAAATTATATTTTAATGAACAAAATTCAATGCACCTAATCAAAGTTCAAAGAGATGATGGAGAGGAACAACCTCCTTGGCATGATCTCTTAGAGCGTTATAGGCAACAAGTAGTACTTAGAAAACAAATAGCATGTTATAATATTAAAGGAAAACAACAAAAAAATATATTTTCAAGATAAATAGAAATCTGAGTTGCTCCTCTTGCTTTTTGAAACATGTCAAGCAAATTCTTTGGTGGGAGAGGCTCATTTGGTCAATTTTTAGATTGTAGTAGGCTCTTTTAATATGTGGTGGAGCTTATTCATACGCAATAGGGGGCATTTGTCTCATCTTGTAATTATAATGTGGATATGGTCTGTGTGCATTGTCATAGTGTTTTCTTCACTTTCAACGAATACGAGATGATTGTTAGATTTTTATTTTTTTTTCAAGGAGAAAAATTCTAATATTTTCTTTTTGCATGGTTGATTCACTATTATGTACATATATCTTCTTTATAGATCTATAGATTGGCCAAAAAGTGTAACAATTCCTTTAGATAAAAAAATATGATATATCAAATCAAAGACAAGAACCTTAGACACTAGATTGAAATTATTGTTTAAAAAGTTTAAGAACATCATCTTAGACAGCCTTCCTTTAGACATTGATGGCTGTGTCTATCCTACCATCAAGATTGATGACCATTCCTGGTTGCACTGGTTATCCAGCATTCACAATGCATGGGAAATATGCTGGATAGCCAGTGCCCAAATCCATCTCGTCATCTCCCACTTCCCACCTCCCACTTCCCACTTCCCACCTCCCATCTCCCATCTCCCATCTCCCAAATTGTATTTATCAAATATTACAACACTGGTCATGGCCATTGGTGCATCTTGATGGCTGGGTATATTTTGCCAATCTAGATGTTGTAATCATATTTGTTTTGTAGCCCAGAATTCCATTTTGACTTGCCCTTCTAACAACATCAAAATCTTGGTGCATTTATGTATCATTTCTTGGTGGCACTTGTTATGCTGGTTTGATGTATTGGACTGCATATTCCCCAGAATTGTTATGGACAATCTCATTGGGATACTTGTATACAATGGAAAAGCACAGTAAAGCAATCTTGGTTAGACGTTCTTGCATCCTCAAGAAGTGAGTGACCCAAAAATCAAGAAGGGGGAAGACCATCACTAAATCATACTAGAGAGGTCATTTACTTCTTGACTTTCATTTCCAAGAAAGCATTTCTAATTTGGAACGGAAACCCACCCTCCAACTTGGTTTGACCTTGAATTATATCTTACTTGTTGCTTGGGCCATTTTTTCATGCTTGACTAATCACTTAAGAGATATGGTATGGATGGGCTCTAGATGCATCTTCAATTGGCTCCCTCCCTGTCAAAAAAAAAATAATACCACCCCACTAACAGACGGATGAAAGCACCTTGAATCCATAAATAGGCATGATAACTTAACCATCTTCTCAATGGTTTGATCATTAAACCAATGAGAATCGCCTTAACTTGATTTTCACCCTCCAAGTTACTTACCTTTTCTTTCGCACATAAAACTAGCAAAATGGAAAAAAATGAATAAATGCCATCATAGAAGGTATCTAACTTGCCATCAATCATATCATAATATTTAAACAAGAATATCAAATGTTGTTCTCAATGCGAATGATTTACAAGCATCATTTATAGACCAATATTCACATCACAACTTACAAATCTCATGTTGAGGAAACAAGCAAGAGGCATTACCAATCTCACATTAATGCATATACATAGGATGACATATAGATCCACAAGTAATAGGAGGATTTGCATGTGTTTTGTTAATGTGTTTTTTATGACACCTCAAACACAGAGTAAAATACCAAGTATTATATCCTCTCTTGAACAAAGAAACCTCATATGCCAAACTTTGTGATCAAACAAGGCAACCCCAAGGTTTGCAATGTGAACAATTGACTTTAATTGCGGATAGACTCAATGTATGTGATGTGATATGCTAGTTTACACAAAGGGACTTATGCTTAGCTGGAACGTGGAACACTTAACTAACTTGGAAAGTAAAAAAGACAAAAGGATGAAAGGTTAAGGAAATCTAAGCTAAATCTAAGGACAATGAAGATAATGAATAATGCTTGGATAATCAAAATAATATGAATTGAATTTCTTTCTCAAATGCATCTTGAGTGCACTATCTACCTTTCTTGAGCCAACCCTTGTCTTTTGCCATGATACTGGCCTACAATATTAATAGATAGTCCATACTGTCTCTTTAAGTGTCTTCATATGTGTTCAAGATGGGCTTCACCCTTGTATTTTATTTATTAGGAGTATCATTTCTCTTAAGGTCGTTTACACTATCTCTCATGAAATGTTGATATTTAAAAAACAATGCACAGTTTAATTCAGAAGCATTCACTCACATATACATGTTGCTTCAAGACTTGAGAGAGGTTCATTTTGTGGATCTGGAGATTCATGTTTTTTGGTTGGACCTTGGTAGAAGACCACCAGGAAACTTGAGATTAAAAATGCATGGGCTAGGCCAAAATAATTTTAATTATGCAAAGCTATAGAGATTCTGTATCCTGAGTATTCTAGAGAACCACTTCCCTAGGGCTCAATCAATCATGCTCAAGTAATTTGTGTTGTATGCCAAAAATTTATGGCTTGTGTGTCATGAAAAGAGAGTGCATTGCCATCGAATCTAGAGAACCACCTCCCTAGGGCTAACATACATACGTGGACACAAAAATGGCTGAAGCAATTTTTAATGTTTCGATGTAACCCACTCAAGCATTAAAGAGACTGTAATAGTCAAATTAGTATTCAACTCCTTAATAGGATAGTCTGACAATTCACAAATCACCAAAGGTTATAACCACTTTTATGCAAAGCAATAGAGATTCTGTATTCTGAGTATTCTGTTTTAAGTCATTATTTTCAATCAGTAATGCTCAAGTAATTTGTATTGGATGACAAAAATTTATGGCTTGTGTGTCATGGTAAGAGAGTACATTACCACCACTTCTTGGGAACCATCTCCCTAGGGTTGATATGCATACGCGGAGACAAAAATGGCTGTAGCAACAATGTTTCGATGCAACCCATTTAAGCACTAAAGGGACTATGATAGTAAATCAGTATTCAAATCCTTGAATATAAGATAGTTTGACAATGGAAAAACCGCATAGGATATAACCTCTATTGCCAGTAGTCCAAGGCTCCTTCCTCCACTGTGAGTTGGACTCACAGTTTGTAGCTCAACCAGCGTTGCCATGCTCACTCCCACTTAGGAAATAGACAAGAATTTAAAAGCATCATTTGAACAAATGCAGCAATCCTTATTATAATTATGAAATAACTTTCTATGACTGCAATTATATAAAAGGCATAAGGGTATAAATTTCAGCGGATTATATTTTAATTAACCTTTTAATCTCTTGCTATTGCCATCATGTCCAGGAATTACCAACACTAGTACTCAACATATTCCCTCTACAAAGGCTAGAAAAGGAATATCTGATGGTTCAGGTGCACGATCACGATTCTCAATCCACAAAAGACATTCTTGGTGAGTATCCTGGAAAATATTACTATAACTTGTTTGTTATATATGATTACGCTCAATAATACCAAAGCATTTTCAATTATAGCAAGTCATAGCCCACGTTCAACAAACAGTTTCTGGTTTATTCATACAAATTTTCAGTAATCTGGTACGAGGTCCTCTTTTACATGTTTGGTCTTTTAATGGTTCAGGTTATGCTGCCATTCCTTTGGCATCTGCAGTTACTGCATTCAATAAAGGGCCTCGTGAGCTTAGTACTTTTAGAGTGGAATTATCACACTGTGGTTTGCCAGCTGGAACTCTCGAGGGTGGCATGAAACTGACCTGGGAAAGGAATGTGATCAAACGGAGATCCAGATTTGCTAGGGAAATCATGGCAAAAACATTAAGCCTACGCAACAGCTTGAGGAAAACAATGTCCGTCGACAAATTTGCACATGAAAAAGGCTGAAGTTGTTTTCCCATGCCTGTGAGTGTAGGGGCTGTCTAATGACCAATGATGCCTGTCCTGCCAAGTTTTCTTGTTGAGAGTTCAGAGTTGTCTGGTTGCCCGTCTCTGTCCTTAAATGCATTGTTTGTCCTTCTCTAGGTGTCAGTGTAAATTTCAAAAAAGTTGTTTATTCTGTCTTATAAAAATAATCAATCCCCTAGAATGGAATCCCCATAGTCACTTTCCAAGGTAAGGATTTTGCTTTGAATGGATGAATGTTTTTTATAAGTTTACATAGGCTGTTTAATAATCAATCTCCTAGAATTGAATCCCAATAGTCACTTTCCAAGGCAAGTATTTTGCTTTGAATGAATGAATGTATGTTTTTAATAAGTTTACCAGGTCAAACAGCCTATGCTTTCCCATAAGAATGAAGCAAAATTAGAGGGTATATTCACAAGTTCTTAATATAAAATAAAATAGTAACAATTGTCACTTGAGGTCTTTAACAGGTACTGCTTAAATCGGAGATATAACTTATGCTAGAATACCTATATAATGTTAGTAACTTGATCTCATGATTTTCTATCATGATGGGATTTTCTCTACGTCAAATTTTAATGGATCTCTAACATTTGAAAAAATCTGAATTAAATGGTTGTCAATGTCCAATCTGAGATTAAAAATTCTCCAAAACAGATGCACAATATTTGAAAGTATTTATGAGAAAAAATAATTATCAAAAGCTTTAGTCATCATTTGTATTGAAAAAATGTCTTTTTGCTCACATTTATAACATTAATATACTAATTATTTTCTGGATCGGTTGGATCCCTTTTAAGTTTAAGACTCTTGCTACTTTCCACAATTATTATACTATGAACAATATGCTGTGTATCTTTTGTTTATGGGGCTATTTGGACGAGATTGGTTTCAATATTGGGTTATCCGATAGCTATAGGTGGTTTTTGTTTTTGATGTTTAAGGTAGGGATTGACTGACTGCTGTGTGTCTGCTGTGTGTCTACTGGTTTAGCTCTTTTTTGTAGCTTGTTGTTCTTTCGGGTCAGCCCCTGTTTTGGCTGCTTTATTATCAAAAACATTAATATACTAATAATAAAAGTTAACTGAATTTGCCTAAAAATGCTAGTAAACATTTATGTTTATACCCATCAAGCTTAGGAAATTTGGGTGGTGAGATATATGTTTTACCAAGCAATATACTAGATAGTATAGAATAGAATTGATTATTTTTAAGTTTTTCGCTAAGGCGTGAAATATTGCATTCATTCAATTTAATATTTAATTAATTTAGTCAATTAGAACGAATTAAAAATTTTAAGCAAAACATCTATAGTATAAGTTTATCTTTATTTTGCTCTTTCAATAAATTTTAAAAAATAAGAAGACTTATTTTTTATTATTATTATTAGTTTCTATTGCACTCGTTAATTTGAAAAATTCTTCTTATCTTTACAAAAGTTAACATGCGTGACTTTTAAAAGAAAATATTAAAAACCCGTCTTCTGCAGCCAAGTTTACAAATAAGCAGTTTAACTATTAATCGGCAAATGGCGTAATTCCATACCGTTAAATATTCGATGTGGGTCATATGCAAAAGTTCACATATACGGAGAGAAGGGGAACGCAGCCCTTAGAAAGCTTCTAGGCTCCTCTCTTTTTTAAGCAATTTCGATTTGTTCATACTCCTACGAAAAAAGCTTTCTCCCTTTTCATAAAGTAATTAGTTTATTTTTCGCTTTATTTATTTATTATATGATTATTAATTATTATTTATTATTTATTTTGTTATAATTTGCTTTGAAAAGTAAATCTGCATTAGATTTTATTCTTTATAATAATTTTAAATTTAAATTAGATATTCATTCATTCTCATAAATTATTTTAAAATTTTGTTATTAAATATTATTTTATATAATTTTTTTGAGTATTGAAATTATGTTCTTATGTTTCTTTTTTATTTATAACTATGTAGTTTTTTTGAAAAAATATAATTTAGATTATTTTAGATAATGTAAATTATGTAGTTGTTTAAAATATATTTGTAACTTAAAAATTATTATGAAGTTTAGAATATATCTATATGTAAAGTTGAAAAATATATATTTTGAATGTGTTGGATTTTGAATTTTAAATTATAAGTCAAATGTATTAGGTTTTGAATTTTAATTTATCAATATTCATAAAATCAAGTGTATTGAATTTTAAATTTTAACTAATTAATATTTTTTATCAAACATATTCATTTTTTAATTTTAATTATTTCATATTTATGATCAGAAGTATTGGATTTTGACTTTTAATTACTATATATTTATAGTCAAATTCTTTTCGATATGGATTTTACTTAATTATATTAATGATGTTAATATCATTATTTAATTGGATAGTTTTGGAGTCTAGCTCGCTGATCCAAATTTCATGAGTAATGGTTCAAACAAACCCATCTCTCATGAGAATGAATGGTCCATTCAAAATGCATTACATCTAGGTGATGCTATTTCTATTTCTCCTCAAAATCACTCACAACTCATATATTGCACATTCAATATGACACAAATTTTTGGTCCAAAAGTCTTCTTTCTTGCATCCATAGTCCTTGTTCTCATTTTTGCCTTCATTTCATGTGGCATCCCCTCATCTTCTTGTTTTTTTGTGTCGTATTTCTTCTTTCTACTTTTCTATTTTCTACTCTAAACTAACCACACTATTGGCAAGAACTTTGATGCATTAAAGATTTATTAATTTAAATATATGTAGATTATTATTTAAGTGTTCACTTAAATAAATTGGTTGTACATAAAGAATTTGTAGGTTGTAGTGAATAAAAAATAATTCATTTTAATATATATTATATGAAAAAAATATTATTATTTATTTTATTGAAAATATTTGAACTTTTTTAATAGAATTGATTTGTAAAAAAATTATGTTTCAAGAGATTTAGGTTTTTATATTAGATTGATTATATAAAAAATCTTCTTTTTTTTTATATTAAAAATTGAGAGAATCTAGAACATGGAGGCCAGGCCTCAACAAAACATAGTTGTCATCGCCACAGGACAACAAAAACCCAAGTAATCAACAAGGTGCATAATCCGCACAAAAGAGTACTAACAAACTAACTGCATCATGAGAAGTCAACAAAAGCATCAAGAGAGGATGTCGTCATGGGGTTCAACCCATGCCGCTCATCCCTGAGGTCCTTCCATCCAAACAATGGTCTTTTGGCTCTGACTCTGTGTCAGCATCTCAACTTGGGCGTAGGAGGGCTCCCTATTATCTTTAATTTCGTTGTTCAGCTTCTTGAGAGCCTCCTCAAAGGAGGATAGGTTGTCCTCGTTGTGTCTCCACTCATAACCATCCTTCATCTCATTGATGAACACAGTGGCCTAACCATCCTTGAGGAACCTTAGGAGCTTGTGTCTCTCAACGTTCATAGTAGAGGCAACCTACACGATAATTTTGAAGAATGTGAGTCTTCGAAAGGACTCAGTAAGGGCCCTGGCTTGGCCTTCAAACCTATCAACATTCCTAATTTTCCAAATATACCAAATAATATTGGCAGATAAAGTAAACCAAAATATATTAGCATCCTTTTTCAATCCTTTAATGCGCCCACAAATAATTTCCATAATATTCACAAGATCAAGGATAGAAAAGCCAAACATTAACCAGATTTCCTTAGCAATGGAGCAATCAAAGAAAATATGTCTACCAGTCTTAGGAAGTTTACAAATAGAGCATAAATCATTATTATCATAATTCCCCTGGAGAGGAAGTCTATTAAGTATCATAAGCCATTTAAAGCACTTGATTTTTAGCTTGATCGGACTTTTCCATAGCATGCTAAAGGTCTTTTGCCACTGCATAACAAGCAGATCAGAGTACCATAAAATGTTAACATGATTAATGATGGAAGCCTCATAAGTTAAGACAGAGTAAATGTTACGAGCCTTGATTTTAGCCAAAAGAGTACCATTAGCCCATTTAAAAGACAGAAATCTATGAGAATCAACATCAAAGTTTTTAGGAAGACCGAAATCAATACAAGCCTGCTTAATCATGTTGTAGGTTCTTTTTTGAGCAGGGGGGAGGTTAAATTTTGAGCTAAGATCTTCCCACATAATAAGAGTATCATGTTCCAAAACGTCAATAAGATATTTGATCCCCTTGTTAGCCCAGGCTCTAGCTGAGCATCCCTGAGTAAGGGCCAAGGGTTTGCCAGCGTGGAAGAGGTTCCACCATAAGGATCTCTCACCATGAATCAGGTCACCATTGTTGACACTAGTGTTGACCAAAAACCCCCTAACATGTTCCCAGGCTTTCCAAATAGACTTGAACACACAAGTGCCCTGGACAGAAACGGGAAAACCATCGGCCACAAGGTCGGTGAGAGGTAAACCCTTCCAAGACTTAGCATTCTTAGGGACAACCCTCTCAATATTGTGTCTGATTAAAACCTTCCAAGGTTCCTGACCTTCGAGAGAATGGAAGATCCATTTAGCCACAAGGGCAATACCTTGGATCCTAAGATCTTTTAATCCAAGGCCACCAAGAGATTTCTCAATATGGCACCGCTTCCAGTTAACAGCGTGTAATTTATTATTACCTTTGCCATCAGACCAAAGGAACCATCTAATAGCCTTTTGAATTTCAAGGATCTTATAGTTGCTAAACATCCAAGCAGAGGAGTAGTAGATATTATAGGAGGAGAGGATTTTTTGGCACACTTGAACCCTGCTAGCCAGGGAGAGGAATCTATTGTTCCATTTACTAAGTTTCGGTGAGATGTTGCCAAGATCAAGAGGCAATGGAAAGCACAAATAAGACAGACAAAATAGATGGTAGGAATAAACTGTATTCTATCAAGATGCAAAATATGATCAACTAGATCATTACAAGATATAGATTGATTGCCCATACAAGCAATGTAGATGAGTTTGCTTATATTGGCAAGGTTAGGGATATGTGAGCACACAAACATGACATGTGGCTCAATAAGAAACAAGGGTAAGTAGGAAACAGGTGTCGGTAGGTAAGAGAAACAATAAAATATTCCACATGAGGTGGATCACCCACTGAATGTGGAGTGTAACAACAAGATCACACCATAAAAGGTGGAATTTCTCCTACACACACTATCCCAATGTGGCACAAACACCCAAGTGTCTCATACCCAAACTACTATGAAATGCATGTACCTAAGTAAACTTAAGTAAAGTGTAATAATATCCAAGATGAATAATTATTTACACCAACAGTTTCTTATCAATTTTCTCCTTAACCCAGAGCCACATATCTTTGAGGGAAGGGGACACCAAGAAGGGAACTCCAAGGTATCTAATGACTTTGTTAGGACCACCCCATTGGTAGCCAAGGTGTCCAAACCAGTCAAGGGGGTGATCCATCCAACTAAGGAAGGTAGACTTGGTTTTGGAGATCCAAGCTCCAGAAATTAATCATTTCAATTATATTTATATAGATTTTAGATTGCTATTGAAAATAAAAATATAAAAAAAAATGCATATACTTTTTAAAAAAATCAATTATAAGAATATAATATTTATGTATTATCATTAGAGAAACTTATTTTATCCAAAATTATTTGTAAATTTATATAATTTTTTAAATATTTGTATTTAATAAAGAGTAATATGTTATTATTTCTAAATTTTTATTTAATTTTTTAAAAATAAATTTTATTATATATTAAAAAATACTCAAGTAAAAATAGGAATATATTTTGTTTATTGTAATTGTCATTTTATTCTTCATTAAATATTATAAATTAAATAAGTATATTAAATTATTTTTTATGTTTTATTTTTCTTTCTCAGATATTAATAATTGAAATATTATAATATATAATTAAAGTTTAGGCTTTATTATATAATGTATTGGCTTTTTAGTAAATTTTGTTTTTAATTGAAAACTCAAAAAAAAAATTATACTTATAAAATTTAGACACTTTGATTTCTTTTAATTACAACAAATATAAATAATAAATATAATATATAAATAGTTAATTATATATTTAGAATTTTTACATATTATTTTGATTTTTTATATTTTAATACTTATTACATTATAATGTATAATGAAAGTTTAGGTTTCATCATTGACATTTCTATTATGTTTCATTTTAAATTTAAAAATAACTTTTTTATTTTCATTTATTTATTTCAATAATTAGTAAAATGGTCTCATTCCCTACTTGCCTCCCTATTTCCTCTTTACAAATCCGCAATTAAGATTATTATGAAATTTAATTAATCTCATAATATTCTTTTTTCTTCCTTTTTTTTGATAAAAGTGGATAAACCACTTAATTATATTAATAATATTTGTTTTTTATAGGGTGTCTGGTTCAAAGAGCACTGAAGGGAAAGAGCCAGTAAGAAAACCCTTCAATATTGCTCAAATAACACAAGCTTATCTACCCATTACAAGAAGCCCATGGGCACAATCCACCCAAAAACCCTTCCCAATTACATAACAAGCCTCATTAGATATAAAGGAAGCAGCCAGAAGAGGCATACAAGAGAAAATTGTGAAAGTGAAACACCAGGTAGAAGTGCACCTGTCCAAAAAAACCAAAATAAGCTTCAAAGCTGGGCCACCCCTGTCTATGAAGCACTACTCTCCAAACCACTGATTAATATGATACCAATAACTGGAAGAGAAATTATTATAAGAGATCTTGCTAAGACAAATATCCTGAGAAAACATAATATAATCCAAAGAAGGAGAAGGGAAGGATGTTGAAGACCCCGAGGAACCAGAATAAGACCAAGCCACAGAATAGCCCATAGAAGCAGCCAAGAAAAGAGTAGAAGGATGAGAAACCATCTCGTATACCAAACAAGCTGCATGTTCCAAAATCTCAATGACATCCACCATCCTCCAAACATAACCAAACTTTTTGAATAAAACAGAGCATCTTACCAAATGAGAAGCGACACCACAGAAGGAATAGACATGAGAAAACCATTGGCCAAACCCAGATATAAACCAATCCAACAGAGGGATCATTATGGAAACAATCAAAACCAAACACGAAGACTTATCGAATGAGCAGTAACCAATACCATACCATGATAAGCAAGCAACGTGCAAGAGGAGTGAGCATAACATGATGAACATAACCATAAGCATGACAGGAAAAAACCAAGTTGGAAAAAAAGAAGACAACCAACAATAATGAGCAAAAGCCTTTATACAAAAGCTCATCCCTCACTGATTACCAAATCGAAAACAATCATAAGAGAAAACTCTACCATCTCATCATTACACATCATGCAAGTAAACGGTAATCTAGAAGGGAAGTCGAACAATGATACCCAAGTCTTCCAAGTACCTTAACATGATTACCAACCGAAACTGCCAACCTAAAAAAATTATAATGATAAAAGTATGCCCAGTCAAAGAAACAATCACACAAAAAATGAGCACAAGTAAATAATCCCAAACAATGAGTGATTCGATCCCGAATATTCATGTAACCACCTTACTCACATAGATCTCAATCCTACTAAGGACCAAACTCACCACAACCAACCAAATAATGACAAATCAAGTACAAGGCCAATTCAAACAAGAAGGGTATGGGTCAAGCGAATGCAGCCTCAACATCCTCCTTGCTCCATGAGGAGATACTTGCCGAATATTCCAACAACAAAGATGTTGCCATAAGGCCGGACAACACCCTCCCTACTGTCATATGCGAAAAGAAAACCACACCCAGCAAGGAGTGTGATGAAGGCTACAAACCATGACCAAACAACCTTTAAATAAGAATACTAATGCAAGAAGCGGGGATATCCCTAGGGTGAACCTCCAAGTATTCAGCACATTCAACAACAACCCTATTGGCCAAGTAGTCCGCAATAACATTTATCTCCCTATAACAGTGAGATATAGTAAAGGTAGAAAAACACTTCAACTATGCAAGAATACACTCTAACAAGTACTGTAAATGCCAGGAAACACATTTCTTAGCAGAAACCAACTGAAAGACCAACATTGAGTCCCCTCAATGACAATATCCTTAATGTCCAAAGAGATGGCAAGATCGATACCAAAAGATACCGCCTGAAATTCCGCAACATTATTAGAGCCTACACCAATAGATTTCCCCATAGCTTTAACAATCTTAGAATTATGATCAAAGATGACCACCTCAATCCCTGATTTCTCCAGATTACCGTTACCAGCCCCATCAAAATTTAACTTGAAGGAGAATTGGGGGGGAGGCATCCATTTGGCCATCCTACGTTTGACAAGTGAATATAATCCAGTTGTTAAAGCCCCATGGGAAGGAATAACATGAAGTGAACTCCACTTCCATGTTACCCAATTATCCCAATGAGAAAAGGACCTCAAATGTTCCAAATTTTTGTAGATGTAAGAAAGCACCACCTCAGAAATGGAAGATAAAATCTTGTCAAGAACCTCTTCTAATGAAGCTAATTTATGCTTTAAAATATTAGAGTTCCTCTACAACCAGATGGTCCAAATAACAATAGAAGGTGCCACTATCCAAAGAGAGGAGAAAAAAGAGGATGAATACAACAAAGGCCAAGCCATGAAATACGACAATAAATTAGGACTAATAACAAAAGACCAACCAAGCATTCCAAACAACCAGTACCAACAATCTAGAGCAAATGGACAATGCAAGAACACATGATCCATGGTTTCCATACAATATCCACAAAACACACAAGGGAAAACCACAACAATCCCAAGCTTGAACTACCAACCAATAAAAAGACCCAGCTCTGGGAAGACAAGCCGAATGCCAGAAAAGCTTAGAAGGCCAAGAGGAGGAAGCAGAGGACTGGGACAAAGATTTATACCCCTCCTTTACTAAATAAGAGCCTGAGGCACTCTTAGTCCAGACCAAGATATCCTCTTTATCTTGAAACACGAGAGATCTTTTCTGAAGCTCCGCCTCGAAAGCAACTCTGAGATCATTATCAATGGGCGGAAAAGCAATAGACTTCCATCGAGATACTAGGTAAGGACCCGAGGAATGTCAACATAATCTGCAACAAAAGCCCCCCAAAAGACTAGAAAAAATAGCAGGCAAAGGAGACCAATCCTCAATGGAAGATAATGTAGGGTGAGCATTCCAAACTTCATCCCAAAACCAGGCCTTTTTCCCATTATGGACAACCCAGGAAAGGTGTGGAAGGATAATCGATCTACTACTAACCAAAAAGTTCCAAAAAGCTTATCCTTTCGGAAGAGATGAGGCTGTGAAGATCCTTTCTCTAGGAGCCCCCCTTAAGTACTTAGCAATCATAATGGAAGCCCATTTACTTAATCGATCTATGTATAGTTTCCAAACAAGTTTAGCCCACAATGCTTTATTCTGGGACACTAAATCTCGGATACCCGCACCTCCCAGCTCTTTAGGAAGGCAAACTTTATCCCAGACTAGAAGGGGAAGCCTCTTCTTGCCCCCAATGCTATCATTCCAAAGAAAGGACCTTAAAGATACCTTGAGGTCCTTGACAACTTTGGGGGGATTTTTCAAAATAGACATCAAGTAGGTAGGAATGGCATTGAGAACTAATTTAATTAAAAGAATCTTACCAGCCTATGTGAGCCATTTGTGATTCCAGGAAGAAATTCTAGAAGATATCGCATGAACCACTTTATCCCAAAAGGAAGCCTTATTCGAACCAACAAAAAAAGGAATGCCTAAGTACTTACAAGGGAAGGCACCCACTTGAAAGCCCCAAAACTGAGTGAGTCTATTCTTAACTAGGGGGGGTACATTTAAAAAGAAAACCTTAGATTTCAAATCATTAACTTTCTGACCAAAAAAAGAAGAGTAATCAGTAATAATCTTCTTGATAACTCTGGCCTTTATCAAAGAGGCAGAACCAAACACAAGAGTATCATCTAGGAAAAGACAATGGGATTGCGAAGGAGGATATCCATCTATTTTAATACCACTCCACTGACCAGATGCTCTAGCATCATAAATGGCCCTACTTAAAGCCTCTGCCAAAAGTACAAACAAAAAAGGAGAAAGAGGATCCCCTTGCCTAACCCCCTGAGAGGAAGAAAAAAACCTCGAAGGGAAGCCATTAATCAAAACTAAGAAACCAGCAAAAGATATGAAAGAAAAGACCCATTTAACCCAACTATGAGCAAACCCAAAGTGATTCAGAACAACAACAAGAGATTGCCAGTTAACCCGATCATAAGCTTTAAGCATGTCAAGTTTAAGAATCATAGTCAGAGTCTTCTATCGCAAAATGGAATGCAGAATCTCATGAGCTACAATCACACGCTCTAAGGTTTCCCTACCAAGCACAAAGCCACCTTGATCAATGGAGACTATCTTGGGAAGGAGCCTAACCAAAATTGCCTTGGTAATAATCTTATATAAAGTATTACAAAGGGCAATAGGGTGAAACTCAGAAAAGGAGCTGGGGTTATTCACTTTCGGAATAAAGACAATAAGAGTGGTATTGAGTTCTTTCAAAATCATTATATTCCACCTAGACTCTTCCAAGGCTAGTAAGACATTATTCCCCACAAAGTCCCAACACTTTTGAAAAAACAAAGCCGTAAACCCATGCGAACCCAGAGCCTTTTTCAAATGCATGAAAAAGACCACACCCCTTAATTCATCCAAAGAAAAGGGAGCCATAAGCATCCTATTATCCTCTTGACTAACAAGAGGGGGGACCAAATTAACAAAAGTATTATCTAAGGAAACGGGCTCAACCGAGAGCGAAGACTTAAAAAAGCTAACTACTTCAAAAGCAATAGCATCCTCATCTATCAAACCCCTCCCATTGGAATCAATAATACAAGATATTCTATTGCATTGCCTCCTAAGCTTAGTTGAAGAATGAAAAAAATTGGTATTCTTGTCCCCCTTTGATAACCAAAGATCCCTAGATTTTTGTCTCCAATAAGATTCTTCTCTTGCCAAAACCTCCTCCAATTGGGCTTTCAAAGATTTAAGCCTATCAAAGGCCAAAATAGTCATACCCAAACTGAAAAATAGAATTATTAATATGTTCTATTTCCTCTTGAACCCTAGCCTTTTCCCCAAAAATATTCTTAAAATGTAAAGAAATCCAAACTCTAATCTTATTTTTTAAATAATCCAATTTCTTAACTATCTGATACATCCTTGATCCATTAACATGTGGAGCAGACAACCACCATTGTTTTAACAAAGGAAAAAAAGACTGGTCCCTAAACCACATCGGCTCGAATTTGAAAGGAAGCTTCCTAGGAGCCCTATCCTCAAGTATAGAAAACAATATAGGAAAATGATCCAACCCAATGAAAGGTAGGACTGAGGAAAAAAATCCTGACCAGAATTATACCAATTTTCAAATACCAAAAACCGGTCCAATCTTTCAGCAATTTGACAAAAATATTTTCGCATATTAGTCCAGGTGAAAGGTTCATTGTGAGGTTTACAATCAACTAAATTCAAATTAATGATAAAGTGGCAAAAATCAGTAATAATATGTTTATTAGGAATGATCCCCTCCAGCCTTCTCTTCTAGACAAGAAATTGCATTAAAGTCGCCCCCAAAAATCAAGAAGACATCCAACAAAGGAGAAGCAATCAAGGCTGAACTCTCCCAAAGTTTCCTTTTTTCCAGTACAGAATTTAGTACCTAATAGCCTACTCTTAACTAGCCCAAGCATCCAATTGGATGAGTTGGAAATCAAAGAGAGATCCACACTAGAATCTTTCCAAAGAAAAGAAATCCCTCCTGAAGTCCCTAAAGAGGGAGAAGCACAAAATTTCCAGGATTTCTAGGAGGAGAATAACAAATCTGCAGAAGATAAATTTAACTTAGTTTCTTGCACCATCACAATATCACACTTCATTAAGTCCAATTGGGACTTAATCAAGCATCTTTTGTTAGGGCATTTAAGCCCCTAACATTCCAAGATATAATCTTCATTGGCCCAAAGGGGAGGCATCGGCTCTCCTCTTTTCACAATAAGAATTCTGAGAGACCTTTCCCTCAACAAACTCCTTTTGAAGACTCCTTTTAGAAGTCAAGGCTCTTGTAACTGGCGGACTAAAAGGCTTTTTGGACCTCTTCTTTTTGGAAGAGTCCAAAGAAGAAAGAAGAGTTGATTGGATACCAGCATCAATTTGCAACTGTCTTAACATGTTTAGACTTGCGACCCCTCTTTACAAGAGTAGTAAACAGAGAAGCAGGAGAGAGTGGGGACTGAATCAAAGGTAAATTATTGGAACCAAGAGGAGCAGGTCCAACAAGGGCCTTATCCTTGCCTTGATCCAAGACCTCAACCGTAATGGAATCCGAAGATATCAGACTCAACAAATTCAGAGGGCAACAGAGGGAGTTTAAACCAGGAAGGGACCTTTTTGGTGGAAACCTTAGAGGGCTCGAAGAAGGGCTTCCAAATTTCTACAAAAACCGAATTTTTACCCAACCAAAAAACCGGAATTTCAAAAGCCTTGTCCCTAGTTTCAGCAGAATCAAACACAATAATGAAATAACTTGCAAACAAGACTTGAAAGTACAAGGTACCATACCAATGCGAATGGATCTTACATTGTAGCTTTGAAAGAGGAATGGTGTCACCCCAAACCTGAATAATGACCGCCAGAGCCTGAAGATTACGAGCCTTCTTTCCCAAAGTAAAATCAGAGACATCAATCAAGGGTATCGGAAGCCATACAGATTGCGGCTTCAAAGACATCTCAGAATTCGGCGGAGGGAGAATGACTTCCCCTAAAATTTCCTTCGGTGAAGAAAAACCTGACATCCGCTTTGCCCTAGGCTCCTTATTTACCATCCCATGTCATGCCTTATTTTCAGCTTGGGAAGCCCTAATATTTGCAGCGCCTGAGCCATAACGCAGAATACCAAGAAACTTGGTCCCCGTCTTTTGGCCCCGACCCCCATTTTGACGAAAAAAACCCCAAAAATAACCAAAGGATGAGAAAGAACAGAAATCTCCTCTGTAATTTTTAACCCAAGGCAAACCCTCATTACCAACGCGAGCACCATGGTGAGGAAGACCAGAGGAAGCCTTTTGTCGAACGACCATATCCACCCATTGCCCGTCCCAAAAAACCCATTGAGGCACATGGTCTGTGTTGATGCCAAATGGATCCTCAGGTGGAAGCGGATCAACGACCGCTTCATCACCCCAACCAAACTTCAAAACATTCTCCTACATGGCGAATATTCGCTCTGAAACCCTAATGCAAAAATCCAATCCAATTTTGTTCACTTTTTCATATTCTTTATTATTAATGGTGAAAATTGACTATTATATATATCTTAAAAGTTTAAAATCATAATTAATTTTATAAATGTAAGAGGTCTAAATGTTAAATTCTTTTTGCTTTTTGTTTGCTTGGTTAAAATATTATATATAATATATTTCACTAAGAATGTTTTAAATGTAATAATTAGTTTTCAAATGACATATTTTCATATAAATGTAGCTTATAACATCCCATATCATTTACATTTACCTTTGATGTCTTAGATCCCCTCCTACTCGACATTGAAGTTAGCACGTACTCACTTCCAAATTATGCACTCTTATCGAATGAATACAATATCATACTGCTAATCTCACTCAGTCCTAATACTTGATGCATTGTGTCCCTTGTTTTTATGAATCTTGAGTGGATCTCAAATATACATTTAATTGCACTGTACACTACAAAAATATTTTCTTTTTGTCAAAACTATAAAAAATATAATCTTTTTCTCATCTTAAATATGTTATTTTATATGTAAAATAACTCAATTAGCAAATGATATAGGTTTGATATAAAACCCACAAACAAATGAGATGGGCACATGGTCTCACTAATGTTTAGACCTTTTTGTGTGGATTTACTCAAAAGCAAACGTTTGAGATCCTTGGCTTTTAATTTGTTGCTTTGAAATGTGTTTCTTAATGAAGGATATTTTGTGTTATTATTATTATTATAGCATGATAGACATAGGATTTAAGGATTTTACCATTCATTTTCTACAAAGGAAATAAAAGGAATTGATGTCTTCATGAGGAGGCATATTAGAAATGCCCAGATTGAAATATGATGCTCAATTTTGCAAATTAAGGGGTTTTTTTAATTGAGACAATGATGGGGGGATTTGATCCTTAATAATTGTTGGTCCTTTGTCAAGGATTTACTCTATATATTATTTGATATTTGTAAGGTTATCATGGTCATGGTGTTGAGTAGTTATTGTAGCATTTCTTTAATTGTTAAAATTCTACCATTGAACCTTTAGGTCATTGCTATTGCATTTACAAATCCTAGTTAAGGTTAATAATATAGTTTGTCACATTTGGGATATTAGTAGTATGTGACTACAAGCGATGAGATGGACACTAATGGAGAAAATGATCTAGAGTGCATGTTGGTAGCTCTTACCATTGAAGATCCTTAGTATAAATGATAATTTACTATGTTACCTTGAGTTTTTGGGACAGGGGGGACGAGGCTACAAGACACAAATTTTTTTGTCAATTTTGGGGAGGGAAAGGGGGTGGCAAAGGGGTTAAGTATAAAATATAGGAAAAATTTAAAATATATAGGAAATTTTAAATTGTTCATACGAAAACATGGATAAAGCATGCATATGAAAACATTATAGAACCTCAAGTTTTAATATACAACATTTGTGTTCAAAATTCATTGTCGATACTCAATAATACAATATACATTCATCATTCAAAAATTAGAATTGATTGTCCAAAATTTCCAAAGTCTACACTACTTCCATATAGTTTCATTTTTAGAATACAAAAAAACAAAGTACATTATTTCCCCTAATCTACATCTCCTAACACTACATCAAAATTAGAATCTTCATTTGAGTCTCTATCACTATCATGGTTCACATCCACTTCATCTAGTGGAATCCCAACCAATCCCCCTAGTGTCTCCTCATCAACCTGAACCACATCTTTGGGATCAACATCCCATTGTAAAGTTGGAGTATGTTGATACTCTTGAGTCTGACAATCTTGAAGTTGAAGAGCACTATTCATGGCCACTTGCTTCTTTGATCATCTAGAGATAAGTGTATTCCTCTTGATACATTGGATAAAGAAATATGTAGTTGAAAAGTACTATGCACAGCCACTAGCTTCTCTGCTCATCTAGAGATAAGTCTATTCCTTTTGATGGAGTGGATAAAGACATATGTGGACCAATTCCTCTATGTAACAAAGGAACTACCAACTTGTGAAATGAGGTGAGTGGCAAGCAACTTCAATTGTGGCATATCCGTCTCATGTCATGTCCACCATCGAATAAGATCTCTTGAGCTTGTATAACTCTATTCAACCTTGCATGTGGTTTACTCAATGTAGGACCACGAAGATTTGTAAAGTCAAGGAATTGTGTGTGAAGTATGGAAGCCTCCTCCTTTGGGTACATCTTATCAATATCCCATGTGAAGCCATCCAAAACCTCTTCATCATCACATGGAGGCACCCTTTCATCCTTTAGTGAATACCATTTGGGATTTAGAGAATAGGTCACCATATGAAGTAGGGTATTTATTATGTTCCACCTCCATGTTGCAATGGGCCTAATATGTTGCTCATAGAACCCCAAAATAGGTTCCTTTGAAAAAATTGTTTGCTTTATATTTCTAAGCATATTGTCAAATGTCTTGTATATCTGTCCAAGACTAGGAGAGTCTATATCAGCATATCAAATGACAACTACGATAGGTGAGATGAAAGGGAAAACATATCTGCAAAGACAAAATACAAATAAAAAGTTCAAAATATTGAAATCAAAATATAATATGAAAAATAGGAATCTAAAAATTATCATAGTGGACCACCAATTGTCATCAAGGATCTTTTGTTTGATGGATTTTCCTTGAGTATAGCTTTAATTAGGCCATCTAGTCCACTCAAGATTCACTACCATCAATTGTAGATTCTCATGCACCTTAAGCATCCTCTCCAACAAGATGAAGTAAGTGGCATACCTATATTTATTAAAAATTCAAAAGCAATATAAGGTTCAATCTTATTGGAATACAAATGTTTGAAGTTTCAAATTTTGATTTTCCAATTTTTCCATATATTGAAAGTTTAAAACAAAATGAAGTCTCAACAGATTTGAGGAACTCCTTTCAAAATGACCTAAAGAGTGCAAGTGAGGTATGGTGGCTGTAAATGAACATTTGAATGTCTCTAGCTTCTGCCACCACTGTCCTCACCCAATCTATGTTCCATGTATCTTTCAATGCATTGTCCAATGAATGAACACAACATGGAGTCCAAAATATGTGCCTATAAGAACCCCCCACCATCAAACTAGTTGATTTGCACACTTGTGTTGAATTGGTGATCACTTGTACAACATTAACAACCCCAACCTCCTCTATGGCATCTCTCAAAATGTTGAACTGGAAGTATAGATCCTTATGCTTCTTTGAATCCACAACTTTGAGAAAATATGAATCAGTAGGGCATGTGACAATGATTTTGATGAGTGGACAATGTCTAACATTAATCCACTCATCCATGACAATAGATCAACCAAAACTCATCCAATTTTGTCTCATATCCTCCATTTGCTCATTAACCTTGGAATACTCTTTGTCTAGAAGAGTAGTTTGTAGCTTATGACTCCAAGGGGTGTGAATGATGGACAAATAGTGGCTACATCTTTGACCACTTTTTAAAATAAGAGGAGTGTTACCACATGAAATAGGATGGCATGAACAAAAAATAATCTAGCAATGGATAACTATATAGCTTCACATGCTTGTGCGTTAAACATAACATCAACTAACCCTCTCTTCTCACTACCACTCATCTCCCTCTTTCCTCTTGTGTCAACTTGACTACTAACAATAGTGGATGGCATAAGCAAAGATGATTGTGAAAATGCAAAAGAAGGTGCCATCATTGCCACACCTCATTTCTTCATTTCCACCTCCATGTGCAATCTATGGCACTCTATTATATCCTCTTCTTTTAGTGTTGGACAGACTTTGACCCCATGACCTATAACACTCAAAAAATGAGATTTTACCTTTGTGTAGATGCCTCTAAAATTTGTCAAGCAAACATGATAATCCCACACTCAACTCCCTCCCATATTTCTTTTCCTTTGGTCCTTAGGTGTAACATATTGGAGAAGAGTTTTTTATTTATTGAAAGGGCCATTTGCATATTTTTTCATGATTGTTGAAGGGTACTTAAATGGGTTAGGTTGTTGTTCACTACTTCTCATAATAATTGCACTTGTATTTCCACCACCCATTTCCACTTTATTCTCCCTATTACTATCACCCTCACTACTTATCATTTTTTAGATTGCGTGAAATTTTAAATTGAAAATATGCAACAACAAAAAAAAATTAAAAATCATACATTTCAGTCATTTTGTGCTTCAAATTTTGAACTAAAACTGAAAAAAAAAATGGAAGAATGAAACTTTTCTCTTTCAAGCTTGAAGGAAGTTACTTGCCCTAGATTGAGCCCATTTTCCTTCTATTCCCTATTGCTCCTCCTCTTTCAATGGCTTCCTCTAAACCCTCATGTTGCTTCAAGTTTTTACTTCTCACACAAAAGACCAAATGAGTCAAAATGTGTCAATTATAAACTTTTACGACGAGCTAGGAGGTAGAGGCCCACAAAGGGAAAAAAATGTTAATTTTTGCAAGTTCCATGTGCTTTTTTGTTAAAAGTTTTCATTGGCGTCGATGACATTTGGTCATACCCAGGATGGTCGAGGGATGTCCCAAATGTCCCCCATTGTCTTGGGGATAGTGAGGCATCCCCAACATCAGGGAATGTTGTCCCCAAATTTTTGGGATGTTTCCTAAGAAATTGCAATTTTTTGGTACGTGGAGGGGATGTCCCCACGTTACCAAGATAGGGGTAGGGAATTTAGGCCAAAGGATGCATCCTTGGGTAACGTAGATAATTTATAGTCAACAAGTAAAACTTGAGATGTTAAGCATAAAGTTAAATTTGTGTACACTCGTATCATTAAAAAAAATTATTATTACATTGATAGTTTGAGATAAAATGGGTTTCTTTGTTAATTTATGAATAGCTAGATGGTATGTCATAGGTTTGACAAAATGATTCAATAGAAAATAGAGGTGAATATTTTTTTTAAAGCTATTATGCCAATGACAAATTAACCTTAGCATAGCATACTTATCACATGCACACCAAAAGTGTAACTAAAAATAGAACTTGACCTCCATACTTGAAATTATGAAAATTGTGTGATTTTGCCTCGCGTGCTCATGTTTGAGTATTCAATGTATGATAGATAAAGTTGATCAAGTGCATTAGCACTTGACCATGCTTGCAAAAGACTTTTGAGCGAAAGTCTTTTGAGCAAAAGTAAAATTTATAAAGACTACCCAAATTCTTATAGGTTCATTTCAACCTTATAGGTAAGTCAAAATGTTTACATGAAGTGGTTTGAGAAATTAAGGTAAAATTTATACACTACCTAAATTCTTATAGTCTTATTTTAAATTCTTATATCATGTTAGTAACTTGAGATATCATCTACTATCATCATGGGGTTCCTTTTATATCAAATTTTAATGGATTTCTAATGTTTTTTAAAAAACTAGTGAGTTAAATGGTTGTCAATGTCAATTTGAGATTAAAATATCTCCAAAACAAACACTCAATATTTTAAATTATTTATAAAAATAATAATTATAAAAAGATTTACATACCATTTGTATTGAAAAATTATCTTTTCACTCACATTTATGATTGTAATATACTATTAATGCATGATAAACTAATTTGCCTAAAAATGCTAGTAAACATTATGTTTATACCCATCAAGCTTAGGAAATTTGGTAAGTAATGAGATATATATTTTACCAAGCTTGATATACTAGACAGTATAGAATATAATCGATTCAATTGCAATGGCAACCATCAAAATATTTTTTTCTATCCAAATTAAAAAAATATTAATCTTTCAATCATCATAAGTCTATTATTTTATCTGTAAAATAACTCAATTAGTAGATGACCTAGGTTTGGCATAAAACCCTTCTGCAAATAGGATGGTCACGTGGTCTCACTAATTTCTAGACCTTTTGGTGTCACAAGAAAAGCATTTGACTTACTTGGCTTTTAATTTGTTGCTTTGAAAAGTGTTTATCAATGAAGGATGTTTTGTGTTTTTATTATAGTATGATAGGCATAAGGTTTAAGGATTCTATGAATCGTTATCTACAAAGGAAATAAAAAGAATTGATGTCTTCATGAGGAGGCCTCTCATAAACACCCAGATTGAAATGTGATGCTCTTTTTGCAAATTGGAGGGTCTTCTTATTTGACATGATAGTTGAGGGATTCAATCCTTACTAATTATTGGTCTTTTTTTAAGGATTTATCCTAAATAATATTTGATATTTGTAAGGTTCTCATGGCGATGGTGTTGAATAGTCATTGTAGCATTTATTTAATTGCTAGAATTCTAGCATTGAATCTTTAGGTCATTGATATTGCATTTATAAATCATAGTGAAGGGTGATAATATAGTTTGTCACATTTGGGATATTATTAAATCTTTAGGTCATTGATATTGCATTTATAAATCATAGTGAAGGGTGATAATATAGTTTGTCACATTTGGGATATTATTAGTGTGTGGTTAGATTGGATTATATGGACAGTAATGGACAGTGTTCTAGGGTACACGTTGATTATTCTCACTATTGAAGATCTCTAGGATGAATGATAATTTATGGTAAAAAGGTAAAATTTGGGATGTTAAGCACAATTTTTTTTTTTTTAAAGCACTGCATTGATAATTTGAGATAAAATGGGCTTGGGTGTTAATCCTATGAACATCTAGATGGCATGTCATAGGTTTGACAACGTGACTCATTAAAAATAGGGTCGACTTTGCAATGGTGATCATGTTTTTTTTTTTTAAATGACTATGCCAATGGAATTTGACCTTTAGCATAGCTTACTTATCACATGCACACCAAAAATATAATTAAACATCAAACTCAATCCCCATGTTTCATGTATGCATTAAATTATGAAAATGTTGTGATTTTGCCTAGCATGCCCATGTTTGAGTGTTATGTATGAGAAGAAAAGTTGATCAAGTGCATAGGAAAGTGCATCATTTCTTGGTAATTCTTGCAAAAGAGTTTTGAGTGGAGGTCTTTTGAGAAAAATTAAAAGTAATAAAGACTACCCAAATTCTTGTAGCCTCATTTTAACCTTGTACGTAAGCCAAAATGTTTACATGAGGAACTAATTTGATTTATCAAACTTGTAAAAATATTTTTTATTTTGAGCTATATTCATATAAAATATTTTATCCTTCTGAGTCCACCAAACCAATGAAATATACCTTATTATATTCCAATTTTTCACTATAAGATCCCATGTGCATAAGATCGCATTGACAACTAAGACTTCTAAAAAGACAACTAGGACCTAAGTTAACATGTGAATAGAACCTCATTGATGAATTAGTTGGGAACCAAACCTTATTCACACTAACTCTTGCTCTTAAATTTATCTTAGGGGGGAACAAACCAATGTAAATGATGCCAAGATGCAAAAATGGGTCCCAACTAGCAGGTCATTTAGGTACCTGTTGATGGTGTTTTTACGCACTATGCAACACAAAATAAAATGTTAAGTATTCTATCATCTCTTGAACAAAGACTCCCCAAATTCTAGGTTGGGTTATCAAATGGGACGACTCCAAGGTTCCACATGTCAGGTCTTAATTTTCTCTTGGATAGACTCAGTTGTTTGATGTGATATTACATTGAATGCTTTGAATATTGTTGGAATGTGTAATTTTAATTGATTTGGAAAGAATGGAAAAAGGATTACGGTTGAGAAAGCTATTCTAACTCTAGGAATGTAAGAGTGATGGATAATCTTTGATGAAATTCAACTACGTTTTTCTTTAACATGCAGATAACATCTCCACAAGGCTAGTACGATGTTATAGGGATAGCTTTATGATTTTAAAATCACCACTACAAGCATAGACACCATCAAGATGATGCATATCAATGAGGAAGTAGAAATTGAAGTTAAGCTTAACTAAGATGGATCTAGTTGACTATGCAAGACACTTTACAATTAGCAAGGTGTTAGTAGTATGAGTGCACGAATTTCACCATTGATCATGCACAAAGTTCTTGCATTCATCTAAACAACATGAAAATCAAATGATAATTAGAGACCATGCAAATTGTCGATTCAACATGTGAATTTCACCATGTCTTCAATGAAGTTTACATGCTTCTTAGAAAATGTCTTGGAAACAATTTGTGCCTTCTCTTCCTACTCTACTCTAACTATTTTCTTGCTTTCTATCTAACTATTGACTCCCTATTAACATTTATAAATGAAGAAGTGGAGCCTTATATAGTGCTCTCATTACAATTGAATGACTTAGATTGATTCACAATCAATGGTCAAGATTCAAAGATACAAACCCTAATTAGGGTTTGTTACACCCATTGCAAAGCATTTAATGCTTGACCAATGATAAAATTATATTTGGTGGGACACATGTCCTTCCTTGAATAATTGACCAATTGAAGACGATGGTAGGTGCATCAAACTTTGTGCCCACAACTAGTAGTTATCTCTTTTTGATGGATGAGTCAGGTAGATTGAATTTGCACACCTTATCTTGGAATGATGTGATAAGTGATGACTGGGTGCCACCTTAGCTTGCTTGATCTTTGTAAATCATAAGAAGTGTGTGAATGAATGAGGAATATCTCTTGATACTCAACATTTCCAAGCTCTTGATGTGATGATGACATTTCTCAAATCGATCCTCTAACTTTGATTAACTCTTCTGAAACTAACTTTCATCTTGATCACTTGCATTTTCTTTGTCTTCTATGGGAAATTACTCATCTTGGATATGTTTCACTTCCCAACCTTGGAGTCCTTTGTCTTGATCATCTTTGATCTTCTTTCCCTTTCTTGATCACTCATTTGTACTTGTTGGATATTGTTGAGAAGTTTGTTGGAAAGATGTTTTGTCGTTGATGTCAACATATTCTTCTATGTAGTCTAGTATTCTAGTCAAATTAAATGAGTTAGTTTGGCTAATGTTTTGTAGATGAGTTGTTGTGGTTTAATGGGTTTTGAGATAAGTATCTCTAGTTGATTCAACAGAATTTTCAGTGGTTTGCATGATGTTTTGATCAAGTTGTGTGATTCAGTATTATGGTTGTTATTCAGTTGTTCGTATTATTCAATATTTTTGTTTGTGCTCTGTATTGCTCCGTAATTTCTATATCTTTAGGTGTGGATGTGTGGGATGTGTGGATGTGTTTGGTACATTTTGGTGTGTACTCAATTCAGAAAGTTCATGATTTGAAATTCACAAGTGAATCTTTCAGGTTGACAGTCAATTATGTTGGTGTTCTTAAGCTCCGATAGAGAGATGATGATGATTTCATTAATCTGAGTTGTTGTGATGCAATTCACATTGCTTGTGGATTTTTCTAGATCGTTTTATATCCGTGTTTGGTATGCATTGATCGTTGTGTGCAATATTGATCATTTCCTTGATATGGTGATGTTCTTCATGTTATGCAACATTTATGGTGATTATAGTGTGTTATGGACGATCAAAGAATAATTATTGGTGGTGTTTCATGTTTGTTGTGGTGACTTGGGTCCAGACCATGTCTTAACTGATATGTTTTTGGTCCGCATGTGTTGTTGTAGCGTGTGAGGTATTATTTTGTAATTTGTGTTGAGGGTTTACTTGACCTTGAAATATAGGTTGATTAATTGTATAAATATACATAATATTAATTTGAGAGATGTATTTTTTTGTACGAATATTTTTTTGATCTTTCAATGGTAGAGGAGAAAAGCGAAAAAGTGCAAAAGAGTGTGCAGAAGTGTGAAGAGAAGAGTTTGCGTATGTGTGCTTAATTGGAACTGTAATCAGGCATTGGGAGATGTTATTTCATCAGTTCATGTAATCCAAATTGTTGTCCAAATATTTTGTAAGGCAGTGAGCCTTCCTTGAGGTTGTATCCCTTCTTGTTTTTGAGCAGTGAGCTCTAGGCAGTGTGTCTGAATGCGCGTGCATTCCCCATTGTAATATTTCACTTACTCCTAACAAGGTATTATCTCATTGTGGGTAGGTTCCCACCGTGGTTTTTCCCTTAACCGATTTTTCCACATCAAAAATTATGTGTGTTATTGATGTGGTGTTGTTTCATGCTTTAAACTGTTAATTATTAGATCCGATTTGTGGTTTAAGTTGCAAAAAGTTTTTATGTAAACTGATTCACTCCCTCCCCTCAGTTTGCTACATTGTTGCCTATAGTACCAGCAATGCTTCTTGGATTTCTAGAGGAAATTCAAGATTAAGTAAAAAAAAATCCTTGAATGTTTGATGTTGATTGCCACTATTTGTATTGATGTTTCTTGTAGAACTTAACTCTTTGCCTTGGGCATGTTGAACTCCTCATGTTTCCAAAATTGATGCATTTCCTATGTTGATCATGAAGTCCTCCTCTTTAGTCACCTGCAAACCAACAAAATACTATCAAACACACTTGATATATGCTAATTTAACAACTCTCTTTCATCAGATACTTTACTCTAAGTGGCCTGATTTTAGATCTTTTAGAGGTCTAATTAAGTCTGAGTTTCTTGTAATCAAGTCTGATTTTTCACTTTGTATGCCTAATTTGATAAATTCACTGATGTGGGAAGTCAATTCTCTATGCTCTAAAGACTTTGCCCTAACCAAAATCATCTTCAACAATGAATGGAATCACTGTGGTTTGTAATAACAATCTTGGTGATATCTGGCTAGAAGTGGAATCGTTGTTGTTGATGACAAATTCACTAGTCATAGAGGTCAATTCACTGTCAAAAGTGATCAATTTTGATGCTTTCAATTACTTTGCCTTAGTCCTGATGAAAATTGCCACCCATAAAGAATGAATTCACCTTCTAGCAATGATAATCTTGACTGATATGTATGATATGAATCATTGCCTTCATGAGCTTGCAATATCGATTGTGTGTGTTTGATCAAATAAAATGATCAAACACAACTGTTGACATTTTATGTGTCAACCTAAGCCACACAGATAACCAATTTGAGAAATTGTTAATGGCTAAACCCTACATACTTCCCTAAGGCCTAAACCCTAGACCCTTAAGGCTTCTTGTCTTAGTATATTTTGTGGCCTTATTCTTTTCCTCCATTGATTGGCACAGGCGGTCATTTCACTTAAATCAATCAGATGGAGTGTTCCTTATGCATCCTAGAACTGGCCCTATTTTACCCGCTATAATCAGGCAGGAAGTTAATTATTACCATGACTGCTTGATCGCAGGTTCACAGTTGTTGACGATCACTGTTGCTTGGCCTTGCGATGTTGTGATGTACCTATTGCGGTTACTATTGGTTGTTAGCCACATCATTGCAACAGACAAGGAACTATGTTATTTCATGTTCTGATTTTGCCATGGGTTGGTGGTTGTCATAAGATGTTAATGTCATTGCAGGTTAATGACAATTAAGGTAAACCACTGGTTCTCGTTGCGATACTATAATGGACCATTGGAGGTTACTGGAATGTTAGGTCACATCTCTACGACTTCCTTATAATCATTTTGGGCTTGCCTACAATGCTGTGAGATCTTTCCACATGTGTAGTCTAGTTTGTGTGTGATGGTTTTATCCTAGGTGGTGGGGCTAGCAGAGTTACACATGCAATGATAGTCATATGGTTTCACTAAGGGCAAGATGTACGTCTATGTTTTAATCTCCTTTTGAGGGATTTTTGGGGGTCTTATAGGCACATCTCAACAATTCATCCGCATGCGAAGGGAAGATCCAATGGTCGAGATTCAAATTTGACAAAGAACATTAAAAGATAATAGTGCCATGGTGGTTGTCGACGTATCGGATTATAATTGAATGCAGGGCCCGTCAATACACCGAATCTGAGTAGATTGCACTCCAACCACTTCGAGATGTTGCAGGATGACATCCATTACACTGTAGTGTCTCTACATATGTTTCCTAGGGTATCCCATGCTTATTTATTGCTTGCAGAAGACTTTTTGTCTGACAAAGTGTATTTTGATGTCATCCCAGGTGCATAGCCTTCTTGATTTTTGGGTATTGTTGTTCTTTCCCAGTTCTGCAAGATACTTTCAGACATGCAACAATCTGATTTCTTTCCTCTGTAACCTAGCCCTAGTTGGTTAGGGTTTCTAAAATCAATGTTCTATCAAAGTTATGTCTGACCTATAAAGGCAAAATTGTAACATATTCTTAGGGTCTTTTTTCCATTTTCTCTTATGGAAGTCTCTTATGTAACTGTAATATACGTTTCCTTTACATCAATTAAGTTAACATTTTTACCTCTTTCTAAGTTCATTTACCTTGTACAAATTATCTTGCCTTCATTATGAATGTGTTCTTAATTGTTTTGCTTGATTTATACGTTGTATCAACTCTTCTTATGAGGGTTGTTTGTGGATGTTTTTGTCCCTCTCAATTTCCTATTAAATTATGATCTCATATATGTCTTAGGGATAGATTAAGGATAGGAACCTATATGTGTTGGGTTGATTCATTGACGTCTTATGAAATAATAGGTAGAAGAAAGATCGATTCAATCTTGGTGTATCACCTTTTATATTTGTTTCAATATTTATTCTTCCCTTTTCCTTTGCAAGTGGTAGAATAGGCTTAGGAGTAGGTTTTACAAGTGTTGGGTTGGTCCAACACTACACCTTGATTGGAAAGGAATCTGGCCTTCTCCGGAGATTCAACCTCATATGCACAAGGTCCCACACTTGGAGGTTTCTTCCATGTTTCCCAATGTTGTTGAGCATAAGTGTTCAACAAGGGTGCAAACTTTTGTGACAACAACAACTTTATAATTGCTTGATGATACCTCATTAAAAGGTTGACATCTTTAAATGATTTTCAATAAAACTCAAAGGCCGACTTGAATCACTAAATGCAAATTCAAATAAAATGTTTCTTATCAAGTTCTAGGACCCATGCAAAACTTTTCCTTGAGTCATTGATCCTGGGGGTGAATGACTAAGTGCTTATCCCTATTTCACTTCATGGGGGGAAAAGGAAGTAGTTAAAGCCTTAAGGCACACATCTGACCCATCAAAGGAAATGCCTTGATTCCTTAAGGTGCAAATTCGAAGGGGCAAAGGAAATCACTCAATTTATTAAGGTGCACTTGCAAGGTAGCAAAGGAAATAATTCAATTTCTTAAGGTGCATTTTCAAGGTAGCAAAGGAAGTGCCTTGAATTCTTAAGGCGCACTTCCAAGGTAGAAAAGGAAGTTCCTTGATTTCTTTCTTAAGGGAGACTTTTAGACCCTCAAAGAAAGTTCCTTTTCACTAATTTGGAATGTAATCACCCAGCTTGTTGATCTTGTTCAGTTAAGGAGAAAAATGTCTAAGTCAAGGATTTGGGTATAGCAATGGTAATGCAGTCTAATATTCTCATTGGGATCTTGATTGGGGGTTGAATAACTCGCCATATTGATCTTGATCATCAAGGATAATAAAAATTCTTAAGTCACTGATTGGGAGGGAAAAGGAAGTGTCTAAAGTGCTTAAATTGCACTTTCAAGGTGGCAATGATTGAGCTTCAAAACTTATGTCGCACTTTTGGGGGGTCAATGTTTGACCCTGGAAGTGCAAACCTACAATTATTATCCTCCAAAATTGACTTGTCTTTGCTAAATTTCAACATTTCATTTTCATTAGAGTGAGAAAAGATGTGAATCATTGATTGCCTGAGCCTTGAGAACTATTTTACCTCACTTCAATTCAAAGAAAGAGACTTGAATTGATTACCTCTTAGCCACTTCAGATACTAAACCTCTTCCAAATAAAAGGCTAATAGCTAAAGGCTCTAAAACTACCCTAGAAAGAAGAAAAAAATGGGGCTCCTCATCTGCAATGGGGTGATGTGTGAAATGATCACAACATCTAGCGACAGTTTGAATAAATGTTCCAAAACATTTCAAAGGTAAAGACTCAATCCACACTTAGAACCTCCAAAACATTTAACCCAACCCATCAGAAGACTAGAAAACACACTCAAAGTAGAAGAAGAATCATGAATCAAATCAAGGAATTGTCTTTGATTACCCATGTGTGTGCAAATGTATTCATTCTGACTCACAAGAACAATGTGGTTATTGGGCTTTGTCGTGAATAGCTACATAATTTATCCATACTTCATAAGCATCCTAGATAGATCCTCACTACAAACAAGCGTTTATAGCCTTGACAAGGTTATCGCTATAATCTCACGAATATTTCTTTATTGTCATTCAGGCGTCCATAGCCCTGATGGAGTTACTCACATATTCCCAAATCCAAACACTTTGATACTTCATTTTCATTTTTTTATTCGTTTCTTTCTCTTTTCTTTTTTATGATATTGATTTTGTTTCAACATATTTTCCACACTTTGGCTCTTGGCTCTCAAGCAATGAAGCTCACTTGGGTTTGATAATTACAGTGACGTTGAAGAAAGATTTTATATTTTTCACTAGCCATGACTTCACCAAAGAAACCACAATGACTTAGAGTAATTTGATTAAGCATGTAAAAAATAAAGTAATGGAAAGATGTCGGAATCAAGACATAATAAGTGATTCTCTTCTTATTCAAGTAAAATTCATAGCCAAATGATGAAACTGGAGAGGAAACAACCTCGAATTCAAAAGAATCTCATGAATAGATATCCAAGAAATGAACTAAACATCAAACACAAAATGAGCTAGCATGTGAGAAAACAACACAATCACCCATCACAATTGAAAGCGCCCACTTAGGACACCTAAACTAATCAAAAAAACTAACCAAAGAAAACTAAGCTACTTAAGCCTTTGAAGAATCTTAAGTTAAATGACTCAAGGCAAACTAAGAAAACCTAGCTCAACAAAAAAAACTAAACTAAAACATGCAAAAAGAAAACCTACTATAAGTTATATACAAGACTCCTAGAAGGGATATGACTAAAAGAAGAAAAATATTTACAAGCTTTCAGAAAATTTCTCAGGATATGCAATAGGAGCATGGCAACAGTGATAGTTCAAAGATTGGCAAACTTATCTTTAAATTGAGAAAGGAAGGCTCTCTCAATGCAATTTTTATACTCAATCAACACTTCATGCAAAATGATCAATTGAGGAAACACATTAAGTACATGGTCTATCCAAATACATTTTTTTTTTCCTAAACCCCCATAATCAAAATCGTAATAACTTTCAAAATTAGGATTTAGGAAATAGACGGGTATGTGTAGGATCATGGTGTGCCAAAACAGGCCCTTAAGTGGCAATGAAATTTCAGAAAATTAGAGTTATGAAACTTGACATGAAAATTTGAGTAAGTTGTGAAAATTATTTTTAAAATATGTAAGAAGAGAATATATAGAAAATTGAATGTAGTTTCTAAGCTACTAGTTGTTTTTTGGAAAAAAAAAATCCTATTTGATGAAAATTTCAAATTTCAATGCAGTGGTACTAAAATTTCAGGAAAAAAATAAGAAGTAGACGTATGTCTGACCACCCTAATCATAATCAAATCTTAATATTTTTTTTATAATATTTATAATATAAGTATTAGACTCATGTCCGGATGTGACACATATTTTTTTTAATTTTTTATAAATTAAATAATTATTTATGAATTTTTTACTATAGCTTTTCAAAAATTCAAAAACTCCTACGTCTAACCACCTTAACTTGGTCAAAACCTTATGAAATTTAATTTTTATTTATTTTTCCCTATAGTAGACGAATCATAGGATTTGACGCATGTTTTGGTTTCAAAAAATGTTATACCGTTTGAAAGTTATGAGTGTTTTTCAATCAGTATATCAATCAAGACTATTGTCAGAATTCAATTAGAAAATAAATAATAATTATTTATTAAAGTCGAAATAAGACAAGCCTTATATTGTTGGAAAGCTGGGAACGTCCTTAAAAAACCCTTTTCATTTTATCAATTTTGGTTACAAAAAAAGTCATCAGCCACCAATGTAAAGTCTGGAAAATCAAGGAATACTAAAAGAACGTTTTTTCAGTTGACTTTCCAAGCTTGTCACTTCCAAGCCAAATACCAAAGCAATCCCAAGCCAAAATTTGACATTTGAAAATTTGACTACAAAAATTGGATATCAGATAAAATCGGATATCGGATTTTATCCAATATCCGATTTTAGTACAAAAATTTGTGGTCCCCAAACAATTTCTCGTTGCTGCCATTTATTTGGTAAACTGCCACATGGTAGAAATCCGATATCCGATTAAATCGGATATCGGATTTTATTAGTCATATTTTAGAGAGAGAGAGAGAGAGAGAGAGGGAGAGAGGGAGAGAGAGAGAGAGAGAGAGAGAGGGAGGGAGAGAGAGAGAGAGGTGGAGAGAGAGAGAGAGAGAGAGAGAGAGAGAGAGAGAATATGACCCCTAATGACACAATTTGGTCTTAAGGGGTCCTATGGTGCCGTTAGGGGTCATATGGTGTCTTGGGACACCATAGGACCCCTTAAGACACCAAAGCATGTCCTTAGGGGTCATATGGTGTCTTAAGGGGTCATACGGTGTCCCATGAACCCTTATGACCTCTTAGGACACCATATGACCCCTAATGACACCATATTGTGTCCTAAGGGGTCATATTGTGTCCTAAGGGGTCCTATGGTGTCCCAAGACACCATATGACCCCTATGGGCACCATACGACCCCTAACGACACCATCGGACCCCTTAAGACACCAAATCATGTCGTTAGGGGTCATATTGTGTCCTAAGGGGTCCTATAGTGTCGTTAGGGGTCGTACGGTGTCCATAGGGGTCATATGGTGTCTTGGGACACCATAGAACCCCTTAGGACACAATATGACCCCTTTTCCCTACAATATGACCCAAAGCAACCCAATATGGTGTCATTAGGGGTCATATGGTGTCCTAAAGGGTTCATGGGACACCATATGACCCCTATGGACACCATACGACCCCTAACGACACCATAGGACCCCTTAAGACACCAAATCATGTCGTTAGGAGTCATATTATGTCTTACAGGGTCGTAGAACACAATATGACCCCTAACGACATGATTTGGTGTCTTAAGGGGTCCTATGGTGTCGTTAGGGGTCGTATGGTGTCCATAGGGGTCATATGGTGTCCCATGAACCCTTATGATATCTTAGGACACCATATGACACCTAATGACACCATATTGGGTTGCTTTGGATCATATTGTAGGGAAAAGGGGTCATATTGTGTCATAAGGGGTCCTATGGTGTCCCAAGACACCATATGACCCCTATGGACACCATATCGTGTAGGATACAATATGACCCCTAACGACATGATTTGGTGTCTTAAGAGGTCCTATGGTGTTGTTAGGGGTCATACGGTGTCCATAGGGGTCATATGGTGTCCCATGAACCCTCATGACCTCTTAGGACACCATATGACCCCTAATGACACCATATTGGGTCGCTTTGGGTCATATTGTAGGGAAAAGGGGTCATATTGTGTCATAAGGGGTCCTATGGTGTCCCAAGACACCAAATGACCCCTATGGACACCATATGACCCCTAACCTTAAGACACCAAATCATGTCGTTAGGGGTCATATTGTGTCTTATGGGGTCGTAGAACATAATATGACCCCTAACGACATGATTTGGTGTCTTAAGGGATCCTATGGTGTCGTTAGGGGTCATACGGTGTCCATAGGGGTCATATGGTGTCCCATGCACCCTAATGACCTCTCAGGACACCATATGACCCCTAATGACACCATATTGGGTCGCTTTGGGTCATATTGTAGGGAAAAGGGGTCATATTGTGTCATAAGGGGTCCTATGGTGTCCCAAGACACCATATGACCCCTATGGACACCGTATGACCCCTAACGACACCATAGGACCCCTTAAGACACCAAATCATGTCATTAGGGGTCATATTGTGTCTTACGGGGTCGTAGGAGACAATATGACCCCTAATGACATGATTTGTTGTCTTAAGGGGTCCTATGGTTTCGTTAGGGGTTGTATGGTGTCCATAGGGGTTATATGGTGTCCCATGAACCATTATGACCTCTTAGGACACCATATGACCCCTAATGACACTATATTGGGAAGCTTTGTGTCATATTGTAGGGAAAAAGGGGTCATATTGTGTCCTAAGGGGTCCTATGGTGTCCCAAGACACCATATGACCCCTATGGACACCGTATGACCCCTAACGACACCATAGGACCCCTTAAGACACCAAATTATGTCGTTAGGGGTCATATTATGTCTTACGGGGTCGTAGGATACAATATGACCCCTAACGACATGATTTGGTGTCTTAAAGGGTCCTATGGTGTCATTAGGGGTCGTACGATGTCCATAGGGGTCATATGGTGTCCAATGAACCCTTATGACCTCTTAGGACACCATATGACCCCTAATGACACCATATTGGGTCGCTTTGGGTCATATTGTAGGGAAAAGGGGTCATATTGTGTCATAAGGGGTCCTATGGTGTCCCAAGACACCATATGACCCCTATGGACACCATACGACCCCTAACGACACCATAGGACCCCTTAAGACACCAAATCATCTCGTTAGGGGTCATATTATGTCTTATGGGGTCGTAGGACACAATATGACCCCTAACGACATGATTTGGTGTCTTAAGGGGTCCTATGGTGTCGTTAGGGGTCGTATGGTGTCCATAGGGGTCATATGGTGTCCCATAAACCCTTATGACCTCTTAGGACACCATATGACCCCTAATGACACCATATTGGGTCACTTTGAGTCATATTGTAGGGAAAAGGGGTCATATTGTGTCATAAGGAGTCCTATGGTGTCCCAAGACACCATATGACCGCTATGGACACCATATGACCCCTAACGACACCAAATCATGTCGTTAGGGGTCATATTGTGTCTTACGGGGTTGTAGGACACAATGTGACCCCTAACGACATGATTTGGTGTCTTAAGGGTTCCTATGGTGTTGTTAGGGGTCGTATGGTGTCCATAGGGGTCGTATGGTGTCCCATGAACCCTTGTGACCTCTTAGGACACCATATGACCCCTAATGCCACCATATTGGGTTGCTTTGGGTCATATTGTAGGGAAAAGGGGTCATACTATGTCCTAAGGGGTCCTATGGTGTCCCAACACACCATATGACCCCTATGGACACCATATGACCCCTAACGACACCATAGGATCCCTGAAGACACCAAATCATGTCGTTAGGCGTCATATTGTATCTTACGGGGTTGTAGGACACAATATGACCCCTAACGACGTGATTTGTTGTCTTAAGGGGTCCTATGGTGTCGTTAGGGGTCGTATGGTGTCCATAGGGGTAATATGGTGTCCCATGAACCCTTATGACCTCTTAGGACACCATATGACCCCTAATGACACCATATTGGGTTGCTTTGGGTCATATTGTAGGGAAAAGGGGTCATATTGTGTCATAAGGGGTCCTATGGTGCCCCAAGACACCATATGACCCCTATGGACACCGTATGACCCCTAACAACACCATAGGACCCCTTAAGACACCAAATCGTGTCATTAGGAGTCATATTGTGTCCTACAACCCTGTAAGACACAATACGACCCCTAACGACATGATTTGGTGTCTTAAGAGGTCCTATGGTGTCGTTAGGGGTCGTATGGTGTCTATAGGGGTCATATGGTGTCCCATGAACCCTTATGACCTCTTAGGACACTATATGACCCCTAATGACACCATATTGGGTCGCTTTGGGTCATATTGTAGGGGAAATGGGTCATATTGTGTCATAAGGGGTCCTATGGTGTCTCAAGACACCATATGACCCCTATGGACACTGTATGACCCCTAACGACACCATAGGACCCCTTAAGACACCAAATCATGTTGTTAGGGGGTGTCTTACGAGATTGTAGGACACAATATGACCCCTAACGACACGATTTGGTGTCTTAAGGGGTCCTATGGTGTCGTTATGGGTCATACGGTGTCCATAGGGGTCATATGGTGTCCCATGAACCCTTATGACCTCTTAGGACACCATATGACCCCTAATGACACCATATTGGGTTGCTTTGGGTCATATTGTAGGGAAAAGGGGTCATATTGTGTCCTAAGGGGTCCTATGGTGTCCCAAGAAACCATATGATCCCTATGGACATCGTATGACCCCTAACGACACCATAGGACCCCTTAAGACACCAAATCATATTGTTAGGGGTCATGTGTCTTACGGGGTCATAGGACACAATATGACCCCTTACGACATGATTTGGTATCTTAAGGGGTCCTATGGTGTCGTTAGGGGTCATATGGTGTCCATAGGGGTCATATGGTGTCCCATGAACCCTTATGACCTCTTAGGACACCATATGACCCCTAAATCTCTCTCTCTCTCCTTCCTTCTCTCTCTCTCCTTCTCTCTCTCTCTCTCTCTCTCTCTCTCTCTCTCTCTATAAAATATGACTAATAAAATCCGATATCTGATTTTTGTACAAAAAACCAAGAAAAAAAGGGTTTGTGGGCCATTCTGTAGATTTTAACAGCCCACAGTCTGCATATATTCTATTTTCTGTCGAGGATCACGGGTTTTCAGATAGCTAGAGACAAATTTGTGCTTTTGGGAGATTCTTAAAGTGAAAACTTACATTGTCAATCACGAAGGAGCATGTGTGGAGGGAAATGGGGAGTAGTAGTCGTCGAAAGTCTAAACGCAAAAGAAAACTTTCAAATGACCAAATTGAAGTGTATAGAGAAAGAGATAGAGAATGTCATAGGAGGAGAAGACAAGGTATGTTAAATATTGCTAATGTTACTTCAACTGAAGAGGAAATTGAATTTGAAAATGTAGATTTTGAAAGTGAAAATATTGAAATTTTTTAAAATGTTGAAAGTGATAATGAAAATGCTCAACATGTGGAAAATTTTGACATAGGAGGTGAAAATGTGGAAAACTTTAACATTGAAGGTGGAATTTCTCAACCAAGTGAACCATATGTAACACCTAATTACTTTAGAAATGAAGACCCTCTCATGGATGAAAGACAAATTCCAAATCCAAGACCTTCAAGAACCCCAAAATGGTTATTTGAAATCGATGAGAACATTATTGCGAATCTTAAAGGCAAGAGGTCAACAAGAACCGTTCGGTTGTGGGCTACACAACTTTTCAACCAAAATTTTAGCAATAAGACATTGACCGAGCAATGCCAACTCTTTGTTCAATTGCTAAAGATGATAAAGATGAGACTATTGCTAAACAAATTGAAGATTCATATGAACAAGAAGATGGAGAGAAATTCTATTATTGCAAAAAATCTATTTGACACTCTCAATTCTATTGGAAAGAATACCAAAGAAAGAGATAAGAGAGCCACTCGAAGAGTGATTACAACCTCCTTAGTAAGCCATCAATTGAGGAAGGCTCGTCAAATGAGACAAACTTGTGTTGATTTTAACATAAACCGTAAAACTTTGGATAGAGCACTTGCACGAAGACAAAGACTTGACGATACACTTCAACAAGATACATGGGCATTTGGTGGAAGGCTTCCACGTGTTGATAGAAATTTGACCGACAATGTGAAGGAAGAGATTCAACAATTTTGGCACTCTAATTCTAGAGTGTCACCCAATGTAAAGGACATTTTGAAATTAAGAATCAACAACCAAGACCGCACACCGCATCCCAAACATTTCTTGGAATCAAGCCAAACAATGTTGTACAAAAAATTTTGTGAATTACATCCAACTTTGCAAATATCACAAAGGGCCTTTGAAACCATTTTATTGTGTTCCTCTTAAGATTCACAATACCTGTTGTTGCAAGTACCATGTGGAGTTTTCAATGTACCATGAACTTTTATGTCATATTCATTCTATGATGCATACTAATGAGATGTTGTAGGAGTGTGGTGCAATGCTATTACCGAGATCATCAAGAGACTTGCAAGATCTATTTTTATGCCCTAGACATGATGGCTACTATTTCTATAGAAATGATTGTTTGAATGAGAAGTGCTCAGAATGAGGTGGGTTGTCAAAGTTTGTTTCATGTTTTCATGAGGGCAGCAAACACGAGTTTGGAAATAATTATGTTGTGAAAAAAAGATATGAGACAGTGAAATATACTTTGAAGAGTGAGGTGAAGGTTCTAGATGCGAACTAGTCTCAAGAGGAGTGAGTATTGTTGATTTTATTTTGGATTTTAAGGAAAATCTTTTCTACAAGTATGCAAGGCACACCCATAGGTCTCAGTGGTTGGATCAACAGTTCAAGATGTGTAAGAACTCTTTCCTGATTGGCACTATTGTATCGGTGGTTGATATTGCAGAGAACTATACATTGCAACCACAGAATGAGGTACAGTCTTAGTACTACAATTCAGTCCAGATCTTGTACAACCAGGACATGTTTTTGTAGTTGTTGCACTGCAAGGGAATGAAGAGAGATTAGAATATTGGTTGGCACGATGTGTACAGGGAAAACAAAAGCTAACACAACCAGTGACAGATGATGATGGGTTCACATATCCTACAGGTTCAGTTGTTGTTGTGGGAACTTGGTTGCGAACATACATGATTAGAAAGAATGGCATACCTGCATTTGAAGACTATGAGAGACACAAAACCATTATAATGTATTCATGCCTTATTATAGCTACAAATGTGAAGTTGTTGAAGCATCAAGCAAAACCAAAGACCAAAGAGCTATGGACAGTATATTAAGTTTGTTATGTGTATATTAAGGATGTGTTCAAAATGCAGGTCTATTAAGGATGTGTTCAAAATGCAGGTCTATTAAGTTTGTTACATGTATATTAATATCAAGTTTGTTACGTGTATATTAAGGATGTGTTCAAAATGCAGGTCTATTGATGAACGTTTTTTTTTGGCAACATGGTTTTTGCATGCACATAGCGAGTACACTCAATATAATTGGAAGGGATGTATTTTTGCAACATGACTTATTATCATGCATTTGATGAGCTTTACAATTTTTGTTATTAGACAACACTATTTGATATTTTTTTATGATATAATTATCGCATAACCTTTATGCTCATGAAGGTCTTTTTTGATGATATACAACAGTATCACATTACGATTTTTGCGTCAACATAGTGGGTTATGTTGATATAATTCGAAGGGACGTATTTTTATGGTATATAATCCCACCTTTTCATTTATTATCATGCATTTTAGTTGAAGTGATTATCATAAATCCTTTATGTTCATCCATGCATTTTATGTGTAGACTAACAATTCTTAAAAATACAGGTTCATGCTAGATCATTCATCATTGACAAGATCCTCTCTTGGTGATGGTACATATTCCTTTGTGCATTAATGAGATTAAATTGTGGGTCTTCTCATCATTTATTATCATGAAGATGATTCAAATGCACGTGGCTAGGACACATCTGCAGTGGATCAAATTGTCATGACAGATGATCTATTGAATCAAACATTTGACGTTGATAGTCAGATAAATAGGTTAATGTTGGGCCTTCAACATCAACACCTACTAGTCAAGGTGGTCATCGAACTTTCACTCAGGTAAACTTGTCTATTTTTATTCATTAATGGTTTATAAAATAAAGTCAGTTAGATTTTGGCAATTGAATAACATTGTTTCATTTTTAGACGCTGACATCAGATGCACCTAATATGCTCTCCACAATGGAGCATGGTGTTCTCTAGCAGTAGCATCTTTGATGCTTTTGACAATAGTATGAGTCAGATTAGTAAATTTCTAATTTGATGCTTCCCACGGGGCTTTGCAACTTCAGATTGTGAGTGTGCCCCTGTTACAAATGAATTGTACTTTAATCGACATAGATGGTCTATGATGGCTTTTTTGTAAGACTATATGGTTTTATTACATATATTGTACTTTAATTGACATATAACAATATCCAAGTGGTGGTTGGCATGAGCTTGAATATGGTAAGTTGTATGCATCTTGAAGTTGAATATGATATGTTGTATACATCTTGAAGTTGAAATTTGATTAGACTTTGTCAGCATTTGATGAATCATAAATGTCATTTCATTATTAATCTTGTGAGTGTGAGGTGTAGGAATAAATATCAATTACTTTGAAAGTCATGGATGGTTGTCCTGATATGATAATGACCAGATGGTTGTGCCTTATGAAGAAAAGTTGAACAGATAATAACTAATTGAGAACATCAATTCAAATCCATAATATAGAGGATGCTAATAATAGATCTTTGTATATTTATTTTTTCCAATAATGAAATAGGTACAACTGTATTGAGATAAAATGAAGCTTTTCTCTCATATGAAGATGTCACATTGGCAAATTGGTCTTTATTATAATACACAAGACATAAGTAAAATCAAAACGCTCTCGTCAAATCCTTCTAGATTCTATGTTAACTTGTGACTCATTAGTGTATGCTAGGAGAGGGAAGAGTGTGTGGCTTCAGGGTATAGTTTTGGACTTGAACCATATTGCATAAATCTCAAGGCTTCAACTTGATTATCATTAAAGGTTTCTGATTATTTACAAAATATCCCTTCATATCCCTTCATGGATGTCACATGCGTAAGGTATGACCCCGAGCGTCGGATCGAGTTGGGGGGCAAAATAGGAGCATGCGTAGGGTAATAATACCTAACTGGACATATTGGAGCCAACGGTTCGTCATCATGACGAGCAGAACAAGAAATCGGCCACGCGACAACATTCAATTGAGTGAGACTGATGATTTTTTGCCAACCGAAAAATTATTGCCCTAATAAAACCGTATAGCAACTTGAAAAACTGAGATAGGCTTTTGTAGGGACCCCTCTCGTGACCTCGTAGGTTCAAACAGATCATTTGCAGGTGCCATGGATTTCAATTTAGGGCCCGTCAAAGTTTGACAATTTTGAGCACTTAGGGCGCTCAAGGGACGACGCCGGTAGGGTATGACCCTGAGTGTCAGATCGAGTGGGGGGGAAAAATAAGAGCATGTGTAGGGTAATAATGCCTAACTGGACATGTCGGGGCTGGCGGTTTGTCATCGCGATGAGCAAAACAAGAAATCGACCACGCGACAACATTCAATTAAGTGAGACTAACGATTTTTTTGCCAACCAAAAAATTGCTGCCCTAATAAAATCGTAGGGCAACTTAAAAACTCGAGATAGGCTTTTGTAGGGACCCCTCTCATGGCCTCGTAGGTTCAAACAGATCATTCATAGGTGCCATGGATTTCGAATTAGGACCCATCAAATTTTGACAATTTTGAGCACTTAGGGCGCTCAAGGGACGACGTCGGTAGGGTATGACCCCGAGCGTCGAATCGAGTGGGGGGCAAAATAGGAGCATGTGTAGGGTAATAATGCCTAACTAGACATGTCAGAGCTGACGATTCATCATCGCGATGAGTAGAATGAGAAATCGGCCACGCAACAACATTCCATTGAGTGAGACTGACGATTTTTTCGCCAATCGAAAAATTGCTGCCCTAATAAAACCGTTGGGCAACTTGAAAAACAGAGATAGGATTTTGTAGGGACCCCTCTCATGGCCCTGTAGGTTTAAATGGATCCTTTGTAGGTGCCACAGATTCTGAGTTATGGAACGTCAAAGCTTGACAATTTTGAGCACTTAGGGCGCTCAAGGGACAACGCCGGTAGGGTATGACCCCGAGCGTCAGATCAAGTGGGGGGACAAAATAGGAGCATGCGTAGGGTAATAATTCCTAATTGGACATGTCAAAGCCGATGGTTTGTCATCGCGACGAGCAGAATGAGAAATCGACCATGCGACAACATTCGATTGAGTGAGACTGACGATTTTTTCACCAATCAAAAAATTGTTGCCCTAATAAAACCGTAGGGCAACATGAAAAATCGAGATAGGATTTTTTAGGGACCCCTCTCATGGCCTCATAGGTTCAAATGGATCATTCGTAGGTACCATGAATTCCGAGTTAGGGCCCGTCAAAGTTTGACAATTTTGAGCACTTAGGGTGCTCAAGGGACGACGCCGGTAGGGTATGACCCCGAGCGTCGGATCAAGTGGGGGGGGAAAATAGGAGCATGCGTAGGGTAATAATGCCTAACTGGACATGTCAAAGCCGACGGTCCGTCATCGCAATGAGCAGAACGAAAAATCGACCACGTGACAACATTCCATTGAGTGAGATTGACGATTTTTCGCCAACCGAAAAATTGCTGCCCTAATAAAATTGTAGAGCAAATTTAAAAACTGAGATAGGCTTTTGTAGGGACCCCTCTCGTGGCCCCATAGGTTTAAACAGATTGTTTGCAGGTGCCACAGATTCCAAGTTAGGGCCCGTCAAAGTTTGACAATTTTGAGCACTTAGGGCGCTCAAGGGACAACGTCGGTAGGGTATGACCCCAAGTGTCGGATCGAGTGGGGGGGAAAAATAGGAGCATGTGTAGGGTAATAGTGCCTAACTAGACATGTCAGAGCTGACGGTTCATCATTGCGATGAGAAGAACAAGAAATCAGCCACGCGACAACATTCCATTGAGTGAGACTAATGATTTTTTCGCCAACTGAAAAATTGCTGCCCTAATAAAACCGTAGGGCAACTTGAAAAAATGAGATAGGCTTTTGTAGGGACCCCTCTCATGGCCTCGTAGGTTGAAACGGATCATTCGTAGGTACCACGGATTTCGAGTTAGGGCCCGTTAAAGTTTGACAATTTTGAGCACTTAGGGCGCTCAAGGGACGACGCCTATAGGGTATGACCCCGAGCGTCGGATCGAGTGGGGGGGTAAAATAGGAGCATGCGTAGGGTAATAATGCCTAACTTGACATGTCAGAGCTAATGGTTCGTCATCGCAATGAGCAGAACGAGAAATCGACCATGCGACAACATTCAATTGAGTGAGACTAACGATTTTTTTGCCAACTGAAAAATTGCTACCCTAATAAAACCGTAGGGTAACTTGAAAAACCAAGATAGGATTTTGTAGGGACCCCTCTCCTGGCCCCATAGGTTCAAATGGATCATTCACAGGTGCCACGAATTTTGAGTTAGGGCCCGTCAAAGTTTGACAATTTTGAGCACTTAGGGCGCTCAAGGGACGACGCCGGTAGGGTATGACCCCGAGCGTTGGATCGAGTGGGGGGGAAAAATAAGAGAATGCTTAGGGTAATAATTCCTAACTAGACATGTCAGAGCTGATTGTTCGTCATCGCGATGAGAAAAACGAGAAATTGGCCACGCGACAACATTCCATTGAGTGAGACTAATGATTTTTTCACCAACCGAAAAATTGCTGCCCTAATAAAACCATAGGGAAACTTGAAAAACCAAGATAGGCTTTTGTAGGGACCCCTCTCATGGCCCCGTAGGTTCAAACAGATCATTTGCAAGTGCCACGGATTCTGAGTTAGGGCCCGTCAAAGTTTGACAATTTTGACCACTTAGGGTGCTCAAGGGACGACACCGGTAGGGTATGACCCTGAGCATCAGATCGAATGGGGGGGGGGGGGGGGAAATAGGAGCATGAATAGGGTAATAATTCCTAACTAGACATGTTGGAGCCGACGGTTCGTCATCGCGACAAGCATAACGAGAAATCGGCCACGCGACAACATTCCATTGAGTGAGACTAACGATTTTTTTGCCAATCAAAAAATTGTTGCCCTAATAAAACCGTAGGGCAACTTGAAAAACTGAGATAGGATTTTGTAGGGACCCCTCTCATGGCCTCGTAGGTTCAAATGGATCATTCGCAAGTGCCATGGATTCTGAGTTAGGGCCCATCAAAGTTTGACAATTTTGAGCACTTAGGGCGCTCAAGGGATGACGCCGGTAGGGTATGACCCCGAGCGTCGGATCGAGTGGGGGGGAAAAATAGGAGCATGTGTAGGGTAATAATGTCTAACTAGACATGTCAAAGCTAATGGTTCATCATCGCGATGAACAGAATGAGAAATCGGCCACGCGACAACATTCCATTGAGTGAGATTGACGATTTTTTTGCCAACCGAAAAATTGCTGCCCTAATAAAACCATAGGGAAACTTGAAAAACTGAGATAGGCTTTTGTAGGGACCCCTCTCATGGCCTCGTAGATTCAAACGGATCATTCGCAGGTGCCACAGATTCCGAGTTAGGGCCCGTCAAAGTTTGACAATTTTGAGCACTTAGGGCTCTCAAGGGACAACATCGGTAGGGTATGACCCCGAGCGTTGGATCGAGTGGGGGGGTAAAATAGGAGCATGTGTAGGGTAATAATTCCTAACTAGACATGTCAGAGATGACGGTTCCTCATCGCGACGAGCAGAACGAGAAATCGGCCATGTGACAACATTCGATTGAGTGAGACTGATGATTTTTTTGCCAACCGAAAAATTGCTGCCCTAATAAAACCGTTCGACAACTTGAAAAGCTGAGATAGGGTTTTGTAGGGACCCCTCTTGTGGCCCCGTAGGTTTAAACGGATCATTCACAGATGCCACGGATTCCGAGTTAGGGCCCGTCAAAGTTTGACAATTTTGAGCACTTAGGGCGCTCAAGGGACGACGCTGGTAGGGTATGACCCCGAGCGTCGGATCGAGTGGGGGGGGAAATAGGAGCATGCGTAGGGTAATAATGCCTACCTGGACATGTTGGAGCTGATGGTTTGTCATCGCGACGAGCAGAACGAGAAATCGGCCACGCGACAACATTCCATTGAGTGAGACTAACGATTTTTTCACCAACCGAAAAATTGCTGCCCTAATAAAACCCCAAGCGTTCGACCGAGGTGGGGGGAAAAATAGGACCATGCATAGGGTAATAATGAATTGTATCAAGTATTGTTCATTAAATGAATTGTATTGTATTGTTCATTAAATGAATTTAATTGTTCATTCATTGTATTGTTCATTGAATGAATTGTATTGTATTGTTGATTAAATGAATTGTATTGTATTGTTCATTAAATGAATTATATTGTTCATTATAAAAACAACAGTTACGATGAAATGAAATGAATTGTATTGTTCATTAAATAGTCATTATTAGCCATTGTTAATTATTGGAATGAAGATTAAAGATTTCCATGATAACACCACACACAAATGAGCAACAATTTATATGATCGAATATCAACTTCTGTATATATAAAAATGTTGAATGATTACAAATGTATGTCCATAGACAAATATGACATAAACACCAACTGAAACAAAATGTATGTCTAAATACGTGAATGTATGTCCATATACAAAATATACATGCCAACTAGACATGTAAGCATCCCAAAACTATCTATAACATCATAAGTTGCTAATGGATCATCAAAATCGATCCTCTTCACTGCACTGCTCGGCTCTGAAGGATCCTGCACAAGAAATACAAACCACAATTAATATTAGTTATATTTTATAATTCACATTCGAAAAGTTAACATAAAAATGAACTATAATTGAACTATTCATGTTTACCTTATCTCCACGTTTTCTCTTCAGCTTTGCAGGACTCTTGATGTATGTCTTTGGTAGAGGAGGTATGTTTTGAATATTTTGATACACAACCTACATATGTTCAGAAACATTACATTGATACAAGTTAGCATATAATTGTCATTGATAATAACAAATTATATCTACTAATCAAATAATTAAAAAAAAACACATCTACTCGAGGCATCTCTTCGTCTTCTTCAGGTATACTGGGTGTAGTCATCAAGGATGTGAAGCCAAGAGTTCTTTGTATATATACACAACAAGTATATGAAACTATCAATCTATATCTAGACATGTATAATCACTATAAGTTATTTAAACTATTCATTCAATCATATTTGCATTCAATTACCTTTCCCTTGTCTCCAATTGCACTACCAGATCCTAAATCACACTGCACCGCACTTGTGCTGCTTGTGCCCTACAAGAGTAAAATAAGATATACATGCAAGTTACTACATAATCTAATTATTACAAATATAAATGATGAGCATGTATGTACAATAAAATACAAACGACTAGGTGCAATAATATATGTACCGTCAAGCTATCAAGGCCAAATGAAATGGCTGACAAGGTGCCCTCCTGAATCTGTCTCAACTCATCCTCAGTCACCAACTGTTAAATAGACCATGTAAATAAAAATTAGTACTTAATATTATCTAATTTATAAATATTTAATTAAAATATAACATGAACTGTGAAAACACAAATCTTACCAATACATCATCAATGTATGATGATGGTGCCTCCTCGACTCTAGCATGTGAGGACTCCCCAGGGTATCCTCCAGTCTATGTAATAACATCTGGTGCATAATGCATCTCATGCACCTCATAATCTGCACTGCCCACAGGAGGATCAACGGGTTGTCCAACTGGACCAAAGCATACGTGCCCACACATGACACAACTATGGGGCACACATATGTGTGGAGCCGAGGATGACGTGTCACCAGCACTGGATGCACCACTACCATCAAGAGTAGGTTGAGCTACTGACACAACCTGAGAAACCAAAAGGCTACTCAAAGAGTGAATAGTCGATATGGTCCGTGAAGCCGCCTCACAAATGATATCAGGACGTTGAACTACAGGTGGGGGATCAACAGGAGGAGGGGGAACATATGGGCCCTAGACTACTCTGACTGCCTCAGGTCTATTTTGAGGCATACCTAAACCTACACCCTAGAAAGGTTGGATGTCAAAATAGTTCACATGTTTGCATAAAAAAAACTCAACATACAATTTTTTTATGAAATAGAAGGGGATATCAAGATTGTTGTTGGGTGGTTTGTCGAAAACCATCCACCAACGATCCCAAAAGTTTTTCATAATCCCATCATTTGTGCACCATTTGATAGAAAGTTTTTTTTTTGGGGATCTACGGGCTAACCAGTACGGGGATTGACAAACAATGAGGTGATTTCGGCTTTGGATATCTCAAGATCCTTGATATCCTTATACGACAAGCCATCTGCATATTTTTCTTTCATAGAATCTCGCCACAAAAGGGCGGCATCGTGCTCCTCAGTCATGGTTTCCATACTTTTTATGATCGGCACGAGAGGATCAAACAATGGGTGTAGATGAGGGATCCTACGATATACTTCTACAATCCCCCTCAATTCATTCAAATTTTGTGCAATCAAATCTTGAATTAAGGGGGGGTTTGGCAAATGAGGGTTTGGTTGTTGCAGTTGTGGTTGTGCTTGGTCAGTGTTTTCATTGTTATCCCCCATTTTTAACCTAATTGAATGTAAACAATTAAATTTAGTTAACAAATTTAAACAATTAGGTATTTGATTTAAAAAAACCTAGTTTTCATGAAAAAAACCAAATTTTCAATGAAAATCAAATAAACATTAACAAAAAATACAAAAAATGAATGAAAATGATTCAAAACGATAAAATTCTTACCTCTAAATCTATTTTTTTGCAATTTTTTGTCAAAACACCGGATATCAGATGGAGCGGATATCGGATTTTGATGAATTCGCGCGACCCGTGAGTTAAAAATGACTCACGGGACTGTCACTGTCGAAATATAAAAGTCTCAGAAAATCAGATATCCGATTTCTATACTTAAATTATTTTTAAATAACATATATAATATAATAATATATTATTATATTATATAATACATATTGTATTATATTATATATATTATAATATATAATATAATATATTATAATATATAATATAATATAATATAATATATAATATAATATAATATAATATTGTATTATATAATACGTATTGTATATAAAATACAATATTGTATTATATAATACGTATTGTATATAAAATACAATATTGTAATATAATATAATATAATATAATATAATATAATATTGTATTATATAATACGTATTGTATATAAAATACAATATTGTATTATATTATAATATATTATATAATATATAATATAATATAATATAATATAATATTGTACTGTATAATATATATGATAATATTATATTATATTATATTATATTATATTATGTATTATATAATATAATATAATAGTATATATAATATGATATAATATAATATAATATGATATAATATAATATAATATTATATAATATAATATTATATTATATTATATAATATATAATATAATATAATATAATATTATATTTTATATTATATTATATATAATATAATATAATATTATATTATATTTTATATTATATTATATATAATATAATATAATATTATATATTATATAATATAATATAATATTATATATTATATAATATAATATAATATTATATATTATATAATATAATATAATATAATATTATATTATATATAATATAATATAATATTATATAATATAATATAATATTATATAATATAATATAATATTATATAATATAATATAATGTAATATGTAACATATAATATATTTTTTAAATTAAAATTATAACTAAAAATAGGATATCCGAGAAAATCGGATATCCGATTTGCATATGTAATTACTAGGCCAAGGTGTACTGACACCCAAGCCAAGCAAAAAGTCAACATGGATTTTTGCATTTTTAGGCGAGTGAGGAAGGCTATTTTTTTCACATCGCCACTTTTTGGCCCCCCTTGATCCTGCACTAACCCAAACAACCTAACGTTGTTCATGTTCCAATGGAAATGTTTGCTCGTTATAAAGTGCATCGCAAGAAGAGAAACTGTCATCTACCTTAGGAGGTCGCCATCGGTGATGTATCATTATGCTTGCATCTTTGATATGCAAATTATCACTTGCCGGTTCTTATTGAATACTCAAGACTGGAGCTAGTGCAACCTCGAATTTATCTTCATTATGTGGATAGGGAATTAGGAAAAAACATCATAACATATAAAATCCAACCACAAAAGCATAAAATTTCATGAAATATCACCCTAACATAATTGATCAAAGCATAAAAACAAAATGTTCAAGAGAAATGCAAACGAGCACGGACATTCGTTCCATTTTTTTTTCTCTCCTTCAAATAGATGTGTGTGGCTCTCACCTAAAAAGCAAGTGCATTTAAAGCAAGTGATGACAATATGATAAAAAAGTGAATTGTACAATGTAAGGATACTCTAAATGTGGTTGAAAATCATTGAAGAATGGACTAAATTTATAGAGAAAAAATATCTCCAAATTGGCATGAACAAATTAAAGAGGTAAATTAATTATAAAAATAGCAAGATTGAGGGACAAATTATGACAAATTGCTATGCCAAGATATGACAAATTGAGATAAAATTGTGCTTCTCAATTATGACAATTTGGATAGAAATTATAGCCAATTGATTATGACAAATTGAGCACAAAAATAGCTTCATGATTGGAGCAAAAAGGGGACACAAATTACTAGAGAAATTAGGGGAGGAAAGGTGGAAATAATTAATAATTAGTAAAAATTCAATTGTGACCTAAGACATAGGGTAAATGAATATATTCATTTATCCTAAGGAGGCTATTAGAAAGGATTATAATTAAAGAATTATTAAACCCTAGAAAGGAGAAAAGGAATGAGATAGGTCAAAACAATTCCATGATGCAATTAATGTGATAAATGAATGATGGCGATTATGATCAAGAAGATAATTGACAAGGACCAAAAATTGATTAAATTGATAATGACAGAGACTAATGACAAATTGATCAAAATTGACAAGATTGATTTGATAAAAGATGATTGATAAAGGATCAATGAGGAATATATCAAGATTGGAAAGGATTGATGCTTTATTGAGATCAATGACAAATTGAACAAGATTCACTTGATAAAGACTGATAGTGACTAAAAAGAGTTTATTTGATAAGGATTGATGATGATGGTTAAAAATGATGCAAATTGATTGATTGATAATTGATTGAAAGAATATTGACACTGAAAATGATAAGATTCAAGATAAACCCTAATTGACATCAATTAGGGTTAAAATCATGTCCAATTGATACAAAATATTGATCATGATCACAAACTAAGCATTAGAATTGATATTGATAATACCTAAATCAAATTTGAGAAAAAGGAATTGAATGGGAAAAGAATGCAAATGAATGACACAATGTCAACAAATGATAAAGATCAAATGCATGACATATAGGAGGTGTTAGTAAGCGCGAAAACCTAAAAGAAGGTAACATGGACATGTTAAAGTATGACAATACAAGCGTTGACCATTTTTATATTCCTACACATGCTTTGCTTCCATAGTGGCAAAAGGTTTAATATCATGCATAAACCAAGCTTCCTTGTTGCACTTGATCATAAGCGTATCTTCAAAAATGAGTGTCTCCTTGATAAGTTGATCTTCAAATATTTCCTTTAGTGGTTTTGTTGGTGTAAATAAATATTCATTTTGGATATTATAATACTTTACTGAAGTTAACTTAGGATAATGCATCTCTTCGTAGTTTGGATTTGAGACACTTAGGGAAGTGTGCACATAGGGATAGAGCTTGTAGGAGAAATTCCACCTTTTGTGGTCTTATTTTGTTGTTACACTCCACATTCGGTGGCTCGTCCACCTCTTGTGGAATATTATATTATTTCTCCTACCTACCCTTGTTTCTCATTGAGCCACATGTCATAATTGTGTGCTCATACATCCATATGGCCTTGCCTATATAAGCAGGCCTATATTCATTGTATTGGTTAATCCAGTTGATCATTTGCATATTGATGAGAATACAGTTTTGTTCTTGTCATTCTATTGTCTCTCCTTTTATGCTTTGCATTGTGCCCTTGATCTTGGCAAAATCCTACATGGTATCAGAGCCTATAGGGCTTCATTGATTAGTTTTTTGGAGACATTTTGGAGGCTTCAATTTTTGGATTTGGGGATCTTCATTCTTTGGGGGCGTCGTACAGCGATTTGGACATCACCGTTGAATCCGGGAGGCTGTTTCCATGAATTTCGACTATAAAGTCGACCTATTTTGGTGAGAAATTTTTTTGCCCATTTTGGCTATTATTGTACGGATTTCGAAAAAAAAATCATATTTTCTGAAAATCAAAAAAAAAAAAATTTGAAAAAAAAAAGGGGGCGATCAAAAAATTTTTGGAAAAATTCGAAAAAAAAGGGGGCGATCAAAAATCTTTTGGAAAAAATCAAAAAAAAAAAAAAATTTGTTGTCTTTTGGGGGTCCGCAGACCCCCTCGACCCGCAGTACCCTACAGGTTGCAGGTTGCAGGGTCGTACCTGTGCTATCGGAGCCTCCCACCGTCGCCATGCACCTCTCGCCGGCCGCCGCGCCTACAGCCTCCCGTCAGCCCGACCCTCCGGCGACCTGCAGACTACCATCGGCCCGACTCTCTGGCGACCTGCTAGTGTCCTGTCGCCCGTCCCTCCGCTGACGCTTCCCTCCCGCCAATGGACCCACGCCCGCCGTTTGGCAAGCAGCCACTGGCCCGCGGTCAACAACCATATGCCTAGTCACCACCACATCAGCAGCCCAATCAGCTGCCCAGTCACCGTGCCACGTCAGCAGTCCTACGGTACGGACGCCCAGTCAGCAGGGACGTGAAGTTCTCGCGACGGTCATACGGTCATCAAATTTAAGCCCGTAAATTGCTGACTTCAGTGCCACATCAACAGACTTTTGAAATTTTTTGACCCCCTCTTCATTAAGCTTTTCAGTTTTCCAGTTCAACTTTGAAAGGCCATATCTTGCTCATTTTTGCTCCTTTTTTGGTGCAATTTTGTTTGAAATGGGCTAAAATTTTGTGATCTTCGCAGTGGTGTGGTTATTTTCTGATTTTGGTGCACAAGATTTTCAGAATTTTTGGATTCTCTCAGCTGTACCTGTCCAATCCTCAATTCTGCAACTTCAATGGCCTCGTTTGAGCTCATATGACGTCCTTTTCAGGTGCCATTTTTTTTGAAAGTGCATGTTTTTTCATCTACTTTCATAATCTATGAACAGATTTTAGAGATTTTGAGTGGAAGTTGTACTTTCCGATATTGGTCTTATTTGGCCTATTAGGTACTTGTAAATTGCTTGGATCTTTGTTTAGATCCCTTGCATTATTAGTTTGAGTCTCTTTTGACCTTATTGAGGTAGTTGTAACATTGAAATTAGAAGCCCACTTTGCCATTTTTTGCAAGTGGCTCATTGTATATGCACTAAGTATAAAGTACCAAATCATCACTTTTGGGGGGGGGGGTTCTTTGATTGAGTGAATTTGGGGGGGTGTCTTGTGTGATTGTGCCTCTCTTTGTGCTCTTTAATTTTTGTTGCAATGAGTCCTCATAAATTTCCACCTTTAACTCCACATAATTATGCATCATGGAAAATTAAAGTATGGAGTAAATTAATAGAAAAGGGTCTCATGCATTACATAGATGGAACAATAGCAGCACCACCTGATCCTAAGGCTGATCCTAATGCTTAGTTAGAATGGCTCACAAATAATTGCATCGCTCTTGGAACTTTGCACAAGTATGTATCAGATGACCTCATTTTTCACATTGAGAAGTGTACAACAATCAAAGAGGCTTGGGATATGTTTCAGAAATTGTATGGTCAAGTTGATGAAATTAGAGGTTACAAAATTGACAATGAGCTCACCAACTTGGATCCCAAAAGTTTTGATACAATCCAAGATTATGTCACCAAAGCAAATGAGCTAAGAGCAAAGCTTAAGGATTGTGGAATTGACAAAAAGGATGCTCAGTTGATATTCAACTTGTTGGACAAGCTTGCACCAAAATATGCAGCATTTGTGTCTAGCTTCCAAACTCATCGTTTGACAGTGGGGAGTTCCTATGTTATGCCTTCATTTGATGCTTTCACAGAAATGTTAATATTGGAACAATCTAAGTTGTTGAACATGGGACTTCTCAAGTCTTCAAAGTCCAAGGCTTTGGTGGCAAATCAAGGGAATCAAGGAAGTCAAGGCAAAGATTCCAACAAGAAGAAGAAGCACTCTAAACCTAAGCCACACCAAGAAAAAGGACAATCATCCTCTCCATCACAAGACAATTTTTCATCCTCTTCCAAGAAGGGGACACCACCTAAGAAGGATAAACCAACTTGTGCATATTGCAAGAAGTATGGTCATGATGAGCATCAATGCCACGCAAAGAAAGTTGATGAGTTAACTAATCTTCTTAAGAAAAACAACGTCAACTTGCCATCCACCTACACAAAGAAGGATTCATCTCCTTCCTCTTCCTCACATTCTAAGGGAAAAGGGCAAGCATTTGTGGCTACAACAGGTTCTTCACAGCAATGGATACTTGACTCGGGTGCCTCATATCACATGGGTTCTACAAAGGAGCAGTTTTCTTCATTGGAGCCATCTAAGGTACCTCGCATTTACATAGGTGATGATACACAAGTAGAGGTTGAAGGGAAAGGTTTAGTTGACATGGATGATGGAACATTTGAGAATGTTCTCTATGTTCCTAACTTGTCTATTAACCTTCTCTCTATCTACCAAATCACTCACTATGGGAATGGGAAAAAGGTTGAGTTTACACCAGATTCAGTTGTGGTAAAGGAACTTGATGATGATGCCTTGGTAGCAGTGGGACAAGTCAATGACAACTCAAGGCTTTATTCATTCTCCCACTTTGTGCCAAGTTCACCTTCTAGGACCTTTCTTACTCATTCAAATTCAAAAAGTAAGCTATGGCATGAGCGGTTTGGTCACCTCAACTACCGCTATCTTCAGCAGCTCAGCACTAAAGACATGGTCACAGGTCTACCTCGAATCAGTTTTTCAGAGGGTGTATGTTCAGGTTGCTCCATGGGCAAGCATCCCGAGGAGAAGTTTGATAAGGGGAAAGCTTGGAGAGCTTTGGAGGTTCTTCAACTTGTTCACAACGATGTAGCAGGTCCATTTCCAGCACCTTCATTTAGTAAGGCCCACTATGTCACTTTCATTGATGATTACTCCCACTTCACTTGGGTCTACTTTCTTATTCATAAGAGTGAAGTATTTGACAGATTTCAGGACTTCAAGACTCGTGTGGAGAAGCAATAAGGGAAAGTGGTCAAGATTCTTCGCACAGATAATGGAAGGGAATATGTGAACAAAAGACTTGAGGATTTTTGTACATTTGAGGGGATTGATCTTCAGCATTTTGTCGCATACACTCCACAGCAGAACGGGGTTGCAGAATGCAAGAATAGAACTCTCAAAGAAATGGCTAGCTGTATGATCCATGCACGTTCTCTTGATCCCGCTTTTTGGGCAGAGGCTATCAGTTGTGCCACACACATCCAGAATCGGGTTCCTCACAAAGCTTTGCAAGGTATTACTCCTTTTGAAGCTTGGGTTGGTAGGAAACCAATTGTGAGACATTTCAGAGTCTTTCAGTGTCCAACATGGGCTCGCATACCTCCACAGAAATGCAAGGCATTGGAACCTCAAAGTCGGCCTTGCATATTTGTTGGATATCCTGAGGGTGTTAAGGCATATAGATTGATGGATCTTGAGACACATGAGGTGTTCATTGAGAGGATTGTTCACTTTGAGGAAAGCTCTCCTAGTTTAACCTCTCTACCTCCTCCACCTTCCTCCGTTATGGATAGTGATGTTAGTGATTCAGATGATGAGACTCCTACAACTCCGACTCGTAGGGTTACACCTCTGTCGGGTCCACTTGCAGTTGAAGAGCCTCATTCTCCACCTCCACCTAGACCTCGTTGGGCTCAACAAACACTTGAGTTCACAGGTTCTCTTGTTAGGGATCCTTCAGATACATGGAGAACTCGATCACAACATCAGGATCTACCACATGCATTCATTGCTACCACTTCCAATCCACAAACATTTCAGGAAGCATCAGGGGTTCCTGAGTGGGACCAAGCTATGGAGGAAGAGTATAGTTCCTTGATGAGGAACAACACATGGGATTTAGTCCATCTCCCTAAGGGGAGAAAGATGGTTCGATGTAAGTGGATCTATTGGACCAAGTTTGCAGTGGATGGTAGTGTGGATAAGTATAAGGCTCGGCTTGTTGCGAAAGGTTTCTCTCAGGTTGCAGGTGTTGACTATACTAAGACCTTTGCACCCGTAGCCAAGATGAACTCCATTCGTTTGACACTTGCTATTGCTGCAGCTCATGGTTGGGCTGTACATCAGATGGATGTGAAGAGTGCTTTTCTTCATGGTGATCTTGATGAGGAGATTTATATGGAGCAGCCACAGGGTTTCATCCAGGATACTTCCTTGGTTTTCACACTAAGGAAATCTCTCTATGGCCTTAAGCAGACCCCCAGGGCTTGGTACGCCAAGATGGATTCCTTTCTTCTCTCCGCAGGGTTCACCAGGTGTCATTCTGATCTGAATGTCTACATTTTGCAACAGGATGACTCTCACTTGATACTTGTGCTCTATGTTGATGACTTGATCATTACAGGGAGTACTTCATCCATCATTAGTCGGGTCAAATCTGCTTTGCATGACAGATTTGCTATGACTGACTTGGGTCTTTTGCACTACTTTCTCGGGATCGAGATTTCACAGTCACCTTCCGAGATTACACTATCGCAGCCCAAGTATACTCTTGATCTACTTGCACGCTTTCATATGGCTGATTGTAAGCCTGCCCCGACTCCCTTTCTTTCAGGAGTCAAGCTTGAGGCTTCATGTTCTTCTCCACCAGTTGATGCCACTTTGTATCATCAGCTTGTGGGTAGTCTCATCTACTTGACCCATACACGCCCTGATATTTCATTTGCAGTTGGCATGGTTTCCCGCTTCATGCAGGAACCACATGAGCTTCATTGGAAAGCCGCCAAATGCATCCTTCATTACATCCAGGGTACACATCACTATGGAATTCAGTATGCAGCAGGCACAAGACTTCGGTTGGTTGGTTACACAGACTCCGATTGGGCTGGCGATCTTGATGATCATAAGTCTACTTCTGGTTACAGTTTTCACCTTGGTTTGGGCCCCATTTGTTGGCAGAGCAAGAAGCAACATGCTATTGTCTCTCTTCGACTGAGGGTGAGTATCGAGGCGTTGTTAATGCAGCGACTGAGACCATTTGGCTCCAGCAGATTCTCATAGAGTTTGGATTCACCACTCCACAACCGATAGTTCTACATTGCAACAATCAGAGTACTATTGCAATCTTGAAGAACCTGATCCAGCACCAGCAGACCAAACACATTGAGATTCATATGCACTATATCCGAGAGCTCATTCAGGAGCAAGTCATTGATTTGCAGTATTGTCCTACAGCAGAGCAGGTTGCTGACATATTCACCAAACTTTTCACCGAGAGTAAGTTCCAGTAGTTGCGAGCTCTCTTGGGGGTGCGGGATGTGTCATTAGGGGGGGTCAGCTGACTTCTCCTTCCTCTCTTATGGGGGGGACTTTTTCCTCTTTGAGGTTTTGTCCTGCTTCTTTGAGAGTCTTTTGTTCTTTCATCTCTCTTTTGGGGGTGAGTTTTTTCCCACTAGATTTTCTCCCTTTCTCCGTTTGTGAGAGATTGTCTTGCTGGTTTTACTTGCATTTGCATTTTGTACATGGGTACCTATCATGGCCTAGTAGCCGGGACCCATCTTGTATTGTTGACTTGAGTCTTCATTCCCCTAAGTTGCACTTAAGGGGGGGTGTTGGTGTAAATAAATATTCATTTTGGATATTATTACACTTTGCTTAAGTTAACTTAAGATAATGCATCTCTTTGTAGTTTAGATTTGTGACACTTAGGGAAGTGTGCACATAGGGATAGAGCTTGTAGGAGAAATTTCACCTTTTGTGGTCTTATTTTGCTGTTACACTCCACATTCGGTGGGTCATCCACCTCTTGTGGAATATTATATTATTTCTCCTACCTACCCCTAGTATTTCTTACCTACCCTTGTTTCTCATTGAGCCACATGTCATAATTGTGTGCTCGTACATCCATATGGCCTTTCCTATATAAGCAGGCCTATATTCATTGTATTGGTTAATCCAATTGATCATTTGCATATTGATGAGAATACAGTTTTGTTCTTGTCATTCTATTGTCTCTCCTTTTATGCTTTTCATTGTGCCCTTGATCTTGGCAAAATCCTACAGGTTTCTCAAACGCTGGCATTGATGGTAGAACCACCTCAAAATTCTCTTCTCTCTAGCTTATTTGTTCATCTTTTAGGATGCCTTAAATTTCTCCCTTTAAAATGGCTTGAATCTCTTCATTTGACTCTTCTTCTTGTAGCAGTGATGAATGCTCATCAAGGATGATTTCCTCTTGAATGGGTGGTAAATTCTCCTTTCCTTGTTCTTTTAATGGTGAAGCATCTGGTGGTAGCAAGTCATTTATTCCTTATGTTACATTTTCGCTCTCAATCTCTTGATGATATTCACAAGTATCATTATTTTGTAGTGTTTCATTCCTTAATACATTAACCTTGACCTACTAGAATCTTGGTGGCTTGAACATCTTCCACTACCTCTTCCACTTTCTTGGATGCAATATTACACATTGATCATCAAGTTGAACCATGCTATCAACTGGCCACTCTTCCAATAATACATCAAGAGACCAGAGTTGATGATGAATCATGCCACTTGCAATGACCTATTTGTTTTGGAACAGTGTCGGAAATGAATCCTCTTGTGTTTCATGTGTGAGATCTTCCAACACCCCCTCGAATTGTTCTTCATATTTGGGCCTGACTGCGATAACTTGTAATTTTCCATTCAACATCTCTATTTGATTGTCTTCCTCTTCAAGGATGCTACTTGAAACTTCTTGTAATTCATTCTCAAGAATTTCCTTTGGTAATGTGAGCGAAAATTCTTTAGGGAATTCTTCCCTTTGCAACGGATGTGAATGATTTTCTTTCTTGACTACTGAATTGACATCTTGATCATTGCATGTCCCTACTTTTATTTCGATGAGCTCACTTACACTATCTTTGTGTGATTCTTCCTCTTGGAAAGAGCTTGTAGCATACTCCTCTTTAGGTGCAAGGTCTACAATAAATTGATCATCAGGTAGACATACGGCATTGACTTGCAATTGGCTTCCTTCACTGTCAAGTTATGTGTTAATGCCTTGTTCTTGTACTCCTATACAATCAACAAATGTAAGGTAAGAATTCAAAGCTCTATCCCTCTTATACCGATCCCAAGATTGGATCAAAAATCTAAACTAACATATAATTCCATTGATAACCTCTTGGAATATTGAACAAGTGAATTCAGAGTGGGGTTCTTTATGAATTCTACACCATGACGATAGCAATGTTTTCTCCAAGCGTAGTTTACCTTTCACAATAGGCTAACTTTTTATCATTCCTATGAATCATGAAAGATGATCATTACTCATTGGGGCACTAAAATTGCCTTCTTCTACTTATGGCCTAGGAACATTCTAAAAGAATATTCTTCCTTGTACTGTCAATTCCATCATTGAAAAGAATGTCAAACAATGCATTTAATTCTATTTAGTTGTTTCAGGGATTTTACATTGTCCTGGTGATGCAAACTCGGACAAGCTATGTGGATGTAGTTGTGCATTTAGTCTCCACCAAATTTAAAGAATATCAACATCCTATGCATCATGGTGATGTTTCTGCTCCATTAGGAAATCTTTCTTTTTGAATTTTTGGATTTTTGGATTTTTTGGATTTTTAGTTTAAAAAAAAATAGAATAAGAAAGATCTAGAAAATCTCAAATCTAGATTGAAATCTCAACTAGTTCTAGTGGCATGAAGTTATTTGTTTCTCTTGCAATTCCAATTGATAGTCCAGTGTTCTTTCTTTTGATTGAATTCAATTGTTCAAGAGTTCACATTCATGTTTTTGTTGTCAGCTAATTCTATTGAGTGTGGACGAGAGTAAAAAAGGATTGAAATTACTCAATAAAAATTAATTGATAAGATCTAGAGTTCAATTGTTTATGCATTCACAATGATCAGCCCTCCTTCTAGCACCAATTCTATTGAGCATGGAGGAGAGTAAAAAATACTTCAAGTAATTTCTTCAGATGTAATGTGACTTGACAAGATCCAATGTTCAAATTCTCAGGCCTCCTTCTAGCACAAATTTTATTGATGGTGTTTTTATGCACTATGCAACACAGAATAAAAAACTAATTATTATATCCTCTCTTGAACAAGGCCTCCCCAAATGCTAAGTTGTGTGATCAAATGGGATGACTCCAAGGTCCCATATGTCAAGTCTCAACGTGATCTTGGATGGACTCAGTTGTTTGATGTGATATTATTGGAATCACAAGGTGGACTTGCATTAAAAGATTGAAAGCTTTGAATATCATTGAAATGTGGAATTTTACTTGATTTTGAAACAAGAGAAAAAGGATGAGGATTGAGAAAGCTATTTTAACTCTAGGAATGCAAGAGTGATAGACAATCTTTGATGAATTTCAACTAAGAATCTCTTTGACATGCAGCAAACATCTCCACAAGGCTAGAGTGATCTTCTAGGGATAGCTTTATGATTTTCATATAATCACTACAAGCATAGACACCATCAAAAATCTGATGCATATCAATGAGCAAGTAGCAATTGAAGTTAAGTGTAGCTAAGATGGATCCAGTTGACTATGCAAGACACTTTACAATCAACAAGGTGTTAGTAGTATGGATGCATGAATTTAACCATTGATCATGCACAAAGTTTATCCATTCATCTAAACAACAAGAAAATCAAATGAGAAGTAGAGACCATGGAAATTTTTGAATCAACATATGAATTTCACTATATCTTTTATGAATTTTACATGCTTCTTACAACAATGTCTTAGCAACAATATTTGCCTTCTCTTCCTACTTTACTCTAGCTATTTTCTTACTTTCTATCAAACTATTGACTCCCTATTAACCTTTATAAATGAATAAGTGGAGCCTTATATAGTGCACTCATTACAATTGAGTGGCTCATATTGATTCACAATGAATGGCCAATATTGAAAAATAAAAACCATAATTAGGGTTTGTTACACCCGTTACAAAGTATTTAATGCTTGACCAATGATAAAATTACATTTGATGGGACACATGTCCTTCCTTGAATAATTGACCAATTGAATATGATGGTAGGTGCATCAAAATTTGTTCCCACATGTGGTATTTATCTCTTTTGATGGATCAATCAGGTACATTGAATTTGGATGTCTTATATTCGAATGATGTGATAAGTGATGACTAAGTACCACCTCACCTTGCTTGATATTTTTAACTCATCACAAGTGTGTGAATGAATAAGGCATATCTCTTGATACTCAACATTTCCAATCTCTTGATGTGATGATGACTTTTCTCAAATCGATCCTCTAACTTTGATTGACTCTTCTTAAACTAACTTTCGTCTTGATCACTTGCATTTTATTTGTCTTGTGTGGGAACTCCTTTGTCTTGGATATGTTTCACTTTCCAACCTTGGAGTCCTTTGTCTTGATCACGTCTTTGATCTTCTTTCCCTTTCTTGATCCTTCATTTGTACCAGCAATGCTTCTTGGATTTTTCAGAGGAAATTCAAGATTGTGTAAATGTTTTTCCTTGAATGCTTGATGTTGATTGCCACTCTTTGCATTGACGTTGCTTGTAGAACTTGACTCTTTATCGTGGACATGTCGAACTCCCCATGTTGTTTACATTGATGCATTCACTATGTTGATCATGAAGTTTGTTGGGAAAATGGTGTTGTACACTTTGCATAATAATTTTTTATTGTTGTATTATTTTATTATTGTGTGAGGTGGACATGGAATTATACTGTAATATCATATTATATTGTTTCACCTAGGAGCACCTAGATGGATGTGCAACATGTAGATATTCCCTTGGAATATTATCGTAACCACTTGATGAGTTGTATTGACACATTGGTATTATTATATTGTATTTATTTAATATTGGGGAATGTAATTGTGATGATGTACCCAATATTAAATGTGGGTCAAGGGTAGGTAGGAAAAATATTAAATTTTATTGTCACGTGGTTTTGGGCACATAGTTTTGATGTAATGCCAGTTGGTGGTTTTTGTTGGAATCCAAGAACAATGAGAGGGGGGTGAATCATTGTTCTACTGGTAAATGAATTTCTGAACTTATTGCTTATGAATCGATTAACAATAAATAAAATTAAAGTGCATAAATCAGCATCACCATAACATGAAAATTTATACGTAGAAAACCGTGTAAAGGGAAAAACCATGGTGAGGCTAATACCCACAATATCTATATACTTGATCAAGGTATACAAATATTACATAGAGGGGATTGCACATGCAATCAGGCCAACCTCCTAGAGCTCACTGCTCAAATAGAAGTCTCACTAACTTACACAACATTACATGATAATTACATACAAAAATGAACTTATTGAATGCATCTGACCATGCTAGATAAGTTCAGGTTAAATCTCTATCAACCACTATGAACTAGTTTATTGATACTCTGTTTTGCAACCAGTTGAGACTACGCACGTGAAGCTGCATACAAAATATTTCACTCACTGACCAAATTGCATACCATTTATCTATGGCTGATTCACATCCAAAATTGCATCTCCATTAACTTCTAATCCATCACTAAAAAGATCTCCCTTAAATACCCTTTACCTTTTCACCATGTCGACCTCAATGAAAAAAATAAACATGTCGACTTTTGAATCATAACGTATGATATACATTTTCCTGATGATCATGTTGATATTGGCCTTCACATGCTACCATAAATTTCATAAATGATTTTACCTGGGTCCCAAAATATCTTAACTAGGTCCTATACTTAACAGGGTCCCAAATACATATTACCGGTACCAAAACTAATCGGTTAACAAGAATAAAGCAAAGTATGTATATACCGGTCGTGTACAGTGTATTCCAGTTGACTCAATGAAGACAAAATGATAAAACAATGAAACCGGATGAGAAACTTTGACACCTAAAGATGAGTTTCCATCTATGACAACCCTAAAAGTGATTCACCTCACCGGATGAGTGTTAATTGCCAACAATCTCCCCCCATGGCATTGATGGCAACACTCATGTGAAAAAAGATACCATCTCTGAATCTGCTCCCCCTGATCTATACATCCATGTAGTTATATACATCAAGTGTACTCCCCCTATGATTTACATTCATGCAGTTATATACATCAAGTATACTCCCCCTGTGATTTGCATCCATGTAGTTATATACATCAAGTGTACTCCCCCTATGATTTACATCCATTTTTCATTGTACTCCTCCCCCTTTGACATCAATGACAAAGCGTGATGCCCACCAAAAATGTTGTACAGATATATACAAATATCAGTTTCTATACAAGTTTCAAAATACCAGCATACATGGTCATCAAAAATGAAAAGTATGTGTCCCAACCTTGCTTAAGAGAATCAAGAATGGAGGTGAATCCATTCAAGAGACTGGAATAATATTCAGTAGCCTCAGATTTTGTGGGATCCTCCTTCTACATGTTATATATACACTTAGTTTTGTGAAATAACATATTATAAAGTCAGGGACCTATAAAATTCCTGAGCTCAATTGCTCGCCTTATTGTGTTGTCCCTTTCCTTCTCTAACCTTAAAATTTGATCCATGACCGCCAAAATTGGACCATCAAAAGAATTGGTTAAATTTAATGTCAGGTTATAAGAATTAGAAATCTGAATCAAATTATCTTTACAATCCAAAATTTGCTTGTCTAAGTGAGCAATAAGCTTAGAAAAATCTAGACAAGTCTTATAAACATTTCCACCTTCCGCCAATGTTGCATCAATGGACTGTAGACAAATTTGAATTTTACTCTTCTTAGATGCAATCATCTGCAAAAATGTCTGCTTTCGGGCTTCTACAAATTTATTCTTAGCCTTAGTTATTGAGAGTTTGACCAAAGAATCATATTGTTTAGGAATAAAATCAATGATCTCTTATAATATACTGGATGAGTTTGCGCTCTCTTGAGCCTGAAATTCTGGTACTAATGGGTTCAAAACCTCAAAGGTATTCTGAATCGGTTCTCTATCCTTAGACTCCTCTTGGGCCAATTCCTAGGTTTCTTGTGCCTGGAGTTCTACAGTGGCCAAGATTTTATCTACCAGAGACATCATGTGATAAGGCTTGTCAAAATTGATAGAAAATTATGGCATTTTCCCTTTGGCTAATGATGATGTGTCAATTGCCAAGCTAGAAGGGAAGTTTGTCACTATTTCCTTGCCTTTGTCTGTCGATGATTTATCTTCAGTAACCTTTACCTCTTGTGCACCAGTGGCTTCACCACTTGGTGCTTCATTATGTTTTGGTGCATCCTCGTAAACCTTATCATTATCTTTGTCCTTTACAATATCTGCCTCAATAGCACTCACTGGAGGATTCTGAGTATCCTCAGTTTCAAAATTGAACTCACTAGCTAGTACAGTAGTAACCAGTGGAGTGCTAACCGATTGATCAGTACTTACATTTTTCTCATCTGATTTTTTTGGTTCCTTGTCCCCTGGTAATTGAATATTCTATGACTATACAAAACTGGGACTCAAACCATATCCAAGACTTAAAAGAATTATGACCCAAATACCTATAGTCTCCTTCTAGATTTCTTCAAATTTCTCTAACTTCAAGTTATTTATCTAGTGTTTAGGATTGAATTCAGTTGAACCTATTTTATTAATTAAATATGCGATCTCTAGTGGATTTATTGATGGACAGAGATTAACTAGTTATGTCTCTTTTATTTGTCAGTCCAGAGTCTGTGCATGTAATTTCCTGACCTCTAATCTATCATACAGTTCCTTAGGCAAAATTTTCTCTAATTCAATCAATGCCCTATTGAAAGAATCAAGATATAAAATAATAGCTTCCTCAAGCTTCTTTTTATCTTTATCATCAAAATCATCAAAGAATGTAGAAATATTATCCAAATTACCCATTAATGATATGATCTATAATATGTTGAGAATCTAATTTCTTCTTACTGTTTCTCCTCTTTGCTTTTGGTTTAGATTGCTCATCAGACTTAGGCTTTCACTTATGTACAATGGTGATTTTGGGTGTCTTTCAGGGAGGCTCCTTAGTCGGTTCTTTCTTTTGTTCTTCCTTCTTCTCCCTCGCAACCCTTGCAAAAACACCTTTCTTCTTCGGAGCTAGTTTGATTTCTACATCAAATTTTGTCTCCTTAGAAGATAAAGTCATGTATTGACTTAGGACTGGCAGGCTCACGAATGGTTCTTCTGGTTGTTTTGATGACTCTGTAGAAACTGGGACCACATTAGGAGTGTCCTAAGTTGCCTTATTTTCTTCTCTTTCATCCTTCCTTTTCTTCTTCATCTCTTTCTTTCATGGGGCTTAAAGGATTTTAACCTTTTGTTCAATTTCAACCCTGTCATGACCCTCACTGATCAGTGTTTTAGCTGCAACCTATGCCATATTCCTTCTTATTGTGGGTACAACTTGTTCCTGATGAACTTTTAAGCCTTTTTTATGAGTTGTGCCAAATTTTTCTTCCTTTTCATCAACTGGAGCTTGCAATTAATGTTGTGTATAAGCGTTCAGTGTGGCATCATCCACTTCATAGCCCATCATCATGATCCAGCCTATTCTAGTCTAGATTACCTCCATCATGCATTCATCCTTATTTACCATAAAACAAATAGTATCTTTGTATTTTCCTACAATTTCCTTAGGGATTTCAGCTCTATTCTTCATCTCTTCTAGAAATTTTTTGAAAAATGCCCATAAATTGGTCTTTTATTGTTTATCACCTTGACTATCTAATATTTGTGCTATCTGAGTGGCTACTGGTCTATCAAAATCCCACTGCATTTTACCATAACTGCTAATTGTATTCAAAAAGTAAAATGTCAAACATATGATGAAAGATCCATAGTAGAAAGTTTTTTTTTTTGTCTTTCTTTATTTTCTGAAGATTTGTCATTAATTCCTTTAGCATCAAACTGCACAATTCATAGTGTGCGTCCTCCTTCACCATTTGATGTGCAATGAGGATTTTATTACCAGAGATAGAGTTCATTCGATTTAACTGATAAATTTTGTACCCGATTACCATAGCTACAAATTTTACATCAATATCTCTTATATCATTGACTCTCATTAATCTACCACTAAAGGTGGCACCAATGAGTTTGCAAAGTTCGGTGTTGGAAAGTTTAGACCTAGGGCCAAGAAAACCTCCAACCTTATGAAGGCATGTGATGTTTTTGATAACTTCCTTGGTGATTTTTTATGATCGGTCCAACCAAATGAATTCCCCATGAATGCGGCTAAGAATATATCAGACCATTCATCTTCATCAAAAGTCAGAAAATCCATAAACTAGATAAAACCCTTCCTCTGAAAATGTGCATATTTTGGCTTCAGCTGATTTTTGGTGATTAGATTATTAGTAAAAACACATGACACTTCATAGCTCCCAATCCCCCCAATTTCATTATGGATGTATGCCCTAATGTCTTCAGTATGAATAACACCATGGAAAACACTCGAGAACACTCCCAAAGGGTCATCCAAAAGAGATTTAAAAGGATGCTTCTTAAATTTCGAAAGGGGGTGGTTCTTCATTTCTATCACCCAAGGAGTATCAACATTTGATGATGAATCCATGATAGACAACTAGGGTTTCTGTAGATGGTAAATACCTCAAGATCTTGTCGAATTATGAAATGCTCTTTAAATATAGATGTTGGCACAAATCACCTTTCGACTCTTAAAATGTTTTGGAAATCACTCTTCAGAATGCTCGATCATCATGTGAAGAAATGATTTAAATTTTTCCTTTTATTGCCATTAACCCTAATTTTCTACTATCATAAATGCTATTAGAGAAACTGACCGGATCACAAAATCTACATATAGGTTTTGATAAACCATTGAAATCACCTGAGTATCTATCTACAATTAGAATTCTTTGACTACAGATCTAATTCGGGGTATTTGCATGATCTTCAATGATTTCCCTACCCCTAAGCTAGAGTGCCTTAGTTACTAGTTGTTCCTGCTCCCGGTGCAAGACCTGATGGCTCTACCAATTACTTTGTTGGTTGAGTATTTGACTTCCTAACCCATCTTCTCTCATGTTGTTTTCTGATATCTTCAACCTTTTCCTTTCCCTTCTCATCTAGATTTCTATTAGCTATCGGTAGATTCTTACTACTACAATATTTAGAAATATATCCAATCTTGTTGCATGCATAAGAAATAATGTTGTTCTTCTGAATTGCTTTGTTGTACCCTTGATTTCCTTGATTTCCTTTTGATCTACATTGGTTAGCCATGTGACCAAATCTACTACATGCATAACATCTGACATTTCCAAGACTAGTGAATGATGCATTGTTTTGATTATTCCTATTTCTACATTGAATTGCTATATGACCATATTTATTGCAAACAAAGCACGTACCATTGAATTTGTAAGCATTGGGTTGTCTTATCAGTGATTTTTGGTTCTGTTTGTTGGCATAATTTTGCTTCTGACTGGATGATTGATCTTGTTGTGCAGTACCAGAGCTTTCTCCTTCTTCATAACCAAGACCTCTTTTGTCATTAACATCTCTTTGGCTCTTCAGTAGTTCATCAAGTCTTGTAGAGCTGGCCTTGAACTTTTCTTTGTACTCATTTACAGTAACTAAATCATCTGTCATGATTATGATCTGTCTCTCAAGTTCCTGTTCATTGTTCTGGGACTGAATCAACTCAAGTTTCAACATGTCATTCTCATGTGTCAATCTATTGCATTCATCAGAATGCTTGAGCTAGGTTTTCTTCATTCTTATTCCTATCTTCAATCTCCTTGCACATTCTCATGGTTAGGGCTTGCATCGCATTCTTCAAGATAGTATTCTCCTGAGTGAGTTTCTGACATTGATCTTTCAAAGAATCTTCCTCATCACTATTCTAATTTTGCAATTGATCACAGAGTTCCTTCCTCTTAGCCTGAACAACTAATAGCTTTCCTTGTAGTGAAATGATGTGTTCTCTGGCTTGCATTAATTCATTCTTTAGTTTAATGTTTTCCATTTGTTTATTATCAAGATTCTCAAGAGCAAGTTGAAGTTGTTTCTGTAAACCGGTTTCCATTGATTCCAAGTTCTAGATCTTCCTCAAGTTGTTAAACTTCTTCCAAGGAACTAAGCTCTAATACCAATTGTTGGAATCCAAGAACACTTAAAGGGGGGGTGAATCATTGTTCTACCAGTAAATGAATTTCTGAACTTATTTCTTATGAACCAGTTAATAGTAAATAAAATTAAAGTGCATAAACCAAATAACACATAAATCAGCAACACCATAACACCAAACTTTATATGTGGAAAACCTTGTAAAGTGGAAAACCATAGTGGGGTTGATACCCACAATATCTATATACTTGATCAAGGTATACAAATATAAAATAGAGGGGATTGTACATGCTATTAGGCAAACCGCCTAGAGCTCACTTCTCAAACAGAAGTTTCACTGACTTACACAACATTACACAATGATTACATACAAAAATGAACTTATCGAATGTATTTTACCTTGTTGGATAAGTTCCAGTTAAAGCTCTATCAACCACTATGAACCAATTTAGTGATACTCCGTTCTACTACCGGTTGAGACTATGCATGTGAAGTTGCACACAAAAAATTTCACTCGCTAACTAAATCGCATACCATCTATCTCTGACTGATTCGCATCCAAAATCGCATCTCCATTAACTTCTAATGCATCGCTAAGAAGATCTCCCTTAATTACCCTTTACCTTTTCACCATGTTGGCCTCAATGAAGAAAATAAACTTGTCAGCTTTCATATCATAACGTATGATATGCATTGTCTCAATGACCATGTTAATGTTGACCTTCACACGCTACCATAAATTTCACAAGTGATTTTATCGAGGTCCCAAAATATCATAATCGGGTCCTATAATTAACCAAATCCCAAATACACATTACCAGTACCAAGAATAATCAGTTAACAAGAATAAAACAAAGTGTAGCATCATAAAATTATGACCCTTAAAATTTTTGATTGCATTTGGGTCTTTGCATTAGCAGACGAAGCCCTAAGCCTGATCAGAGACCCGAGACATGCTCAAAACATCAAAAACTTGCATTTTCAACTATTTTGCACTGCCTGTCCTAAATTAGGGTAGGACAAGGGCATGACGCCCCTGTCCCCCCTAGGACAGGGGCATGTCTCCCTTGTCTTGGCCCTATTTTGGGCCTCCTTTGGTCCTATCTTGCGTTGGGCTTGTCAATTGTTGAGTGGGAAAATTTTTCCTATGTCGGCCTAAGATGGAAAATTAGCTAAATACCCCTAATTGGCAAGTATATAAGGAGCGCTTCCCCTCCTATTTTCAGAATTCAATAAGTTCAATGAGCAAAGAGATGATAAGTGACAACAAGTTGATCATAAAAAAAAGCAAACATTCAATAATTCAAGCATCCATTGAGCATTTCAAGTCTCCTTTCAATCTTAGGTGTTGCATTCAAGTCAAGGATTCAACCATTGAAGAGATCTCTACCAACGTCCAAGACATTCTATTTCACATATCCTTTCAAGCGAATTATTCAACATTTCAATTGCATCTCCTCTTGAGGTGTACTTTACTTCAGACGTTTCCTTTCATTTACTTGCAGTATTTTTCAATCACTTGGTTAATTCCAAAATGGGGTTTGACCTGAAGGAAAACCCCCAATCCCAACAACGCTTTCTTTTTTGTGTGTAAGTTGCAGGTGTGAGGCTGTAATTGTGGGTTTAGGCTTCATTTTCAGAGATGAAAAAACCCTTTTCAACGCGTAGATTTTTCAAAGGACCCAGCGCAACTTCAACCCGGTCCCTACAACTTTTACTCATATTTGTAAGGAAGCTCTGTTTTGACATTTTACTACTAATTCCAGGTGCATAGCTTCATCCCACTTCTCTATCTCAAGATATAATTGCTTCTTTGTCATCTCTACACTTAAGTCTCAATTTTCTTGATTCAACTAGTCTATTATAAAAGAGGGTTAATTTACTTTCCAAATACATTCTAAATTCCCTACAATTCACTTAGCATTCAATCTCTTTACATTGGGATTGGATCTAGTGAATTCAACCCCTCTTTTAATGTAACATGTGTGAAAAGTTGAAGGGAATCTTTTGTGAAACTTTCATCCCTCTTTTGAGGGGAGTAAAGATTTCCACTTGATCTCCCCTCATCACTTTTCACCATACCACATAAAGTATGTATGTATCGGTTGTGTATAGTGTATACTGGTTGACCCAATGAAGACAAAATGATAAGATAATGAAATCGGATGAGAAATTTCAACACCTAAAGATGAGTTGCCATCAATGACAACCCTAAAAGTGATTCACCTTACCAGATGAGTGTCAATTGCCAACAATTTTGTGGGAGCTTGTGTTTAAAAAAGAAACCACAAGGGTAGTTGTTTGGGTTAGCCAAGTAAGCATTTATGAAGTAAGCATGGCATGGGATGTGTGGATTCATGCTTGGTCACATAGAGTGCTTGGTTATGGTTGGGTTTTCAAAGTATTTCCATAGTTGTATTATAATGGACACATTGTTGATAATACATGGTGGATGATGCTTTTGGAGGCTAGGTTTTTCCCTCATGAGAAGTTTCCTAGGATATATCTTGTGTCACATTTCATGGGTATGTTGTCTATTCTTTCCATATGGCTTCTATAAGTTGATTTGATTGAAATCTTAAATGGTTTATGTGGAAATTATCATGAAAGTGGTTGTAAGTTTCCTTTCAAGTGATATCAAAGCTATTGGTTTAATGGTGTTTATAACCCTAGTTTGAATCCATGAATACATGAAAGAATGAAAAGACAAGGCAAGATATAGTTTTGCAAGTTGATATGGTAGATCTATGTTATTTTGGCTTGTTGATATGATGGGTTGTTTGGAGATTTGGGGTTGGAAGATTTTTGGTCAATCTAGGGCATCATTGAAAAATGCTTTGAATGAGGGTTTTGGGGGTGAGCTTTCATATATGGCCCCATGGGATGAAATGCACCTCATGGATGGATTCAGGTTGGCCGAGAGATGAAAAAAGTGTTGGCATTGAGTTGTCATTGATGCCAACTGGTATTGCAAACTGCTATCGGTAGGGTTTGTCAACCCAGTATGAAGAATATTGTATCGGCATAAGGAAGATTACCATGAAGGCTTGTCAACCGATATGGTGGAAGACAACTAGGTATTGAGACTATTAGTGACTTCACTGGTATGAGGTGAGATGCATGTGTGTGTTAGCATGTTGAGTAATAACCAGTAGATCATAAACTGATATGAAGATTGGCTGCCTATTTATGATGAAGAGGCAGAATGTTAAAATGATTACATATACCGGAGGTCAATGTTGAAGAAGAACTCTGAGGGATAAGGTGAGTTGCCAGTATGTTGGGCGGTTAGTATGAGTAAAGTAACACAGTGTGTCAAACATACCAGTAAGGGTTTGCACTGGTAAGAGGGTTTGCCGTATGAACCGACCCAAGTCGGTAATTTGAATACTAAGTTGGATGCCGACATGTGCAAAGCACAAGTGCCAAGTGGCAATATGGCAGAGCTTGGTGAAGTTTCTATCAACATGGTTATTGGAATAGTTAGTCGACATTAATGAAACAACCACAAATCATGGGATGATAACAGATTTATGCGGCTCGAGGAAGATTGAATGATAGAGAAAGATCAAGGATTTTTTGATGTCTGGATCGAAGCAAAGATATCATATTGCAAGAGGACCTCGAGAAGGAAATAGCTAGGTCATAAATGAGTCAGCAGATTTCAAGGCTGAAAATCATGATCGGGATTGCTATCTTTAGAAAATATGCATTGGATGATGGAAAACGCATACAGATGCATTCCTCCAATGCAGGTGATCGATCCAAGGCAGATTGAATCAGATTTGATGAAGATTTGATCGGTGGAAGAAACCCTAACTGCTTGAATTTGAATTGGGTTTTGGCGGGAAAGTCTGAGTTTAAACATAGCGACTTAAGACAAATAGAGCTGCTACTGAAGAGTGAAGGAGAGTGTGAAATTGTTGTCTGAGAGCTAAAGAGATAAACACTTGAAGTGTTTATGAGTGAAGATTGTACCGGTAAGGAGAAGCGGGGTAAACCGGTATAAGGAACAAATAGGCAGAACTAGCTGCATAGGATGAAGAGGTGAAAATTTGAAGGAAGTAACAACTAATAAAGTGTGATCAGTGTGAGTTGGATTGGGAAGATTTTGTGAGAGAGGACTTAGCAAAGTTAGAATCAGCAGCAAAGAAAAGTTTCAGAGTGTGTGGAGGAAACACAGACCGGTGAGATTGAAATCAGCATAGCAAAATATTGTAAGGCTGAAAAACTTATTTTGCAACAAGGATCCCATTTGTATAACTGAGTTTTATATTGTTTTCACTGAGTTGGTGCTTAGTGCAGGGGTTGTAGCTCCTTTAGGTTGTAGCCTATAAATTGTGTAGGGGTTGGTGCTCTTTGGAGTTGGTGCTCATCAATTAGGGATTGGTGCTCCTTGGGTTGGTGCCCTAACATTATAATCAGATCTTTTACATTGTGAGGTTGGATTGCAGAAGATCTCCAGTAGCTATTCTCACCGAGGTTTTTCCCATATTGGGTTTTCCTCATATATCTGGTGTTGTGTGATGCATTCTTGTGTATGAGTTCTGTTGATGTTATAGAAAATCATTTCACACACTTAGTTTTCACTGTTTGACCTATCGGTTAGCACTCAGTTTGTTTTATATATTACTGGTATATCCCTGTTAAAGTAAAAGTGTTTAAATCATTGATTCACCCCCTTCTCAATGATCCATTGTATCCAACAAAATGATATAATTTTCCCTATTTTGTCATAGTTGAAATAATTGCAAAAAAAAATTAGTATCACAACCTTGACGGTCGTCAAATTCGTGACAGGGGTCTGCAGAAATTATATATATATATATATGTCTCGTCGACAGAATAAATTCGTACCTACAAATATTTATTAAAAAAATGAAAAATGATGTCAAGGGGGCGTCTTTAGAAAAGCGAGGGAAAAAAAATAAAATAAAAAATACATATTAGTGGGCGGGGGTCGGGCCACCACCCCCGACCCCCGTACCCATCCCCTGCAACCTGTGCCAAAGGAAGTACATGTCAACAGAAGGTATTGTTGCCTCTATCGGCAATACTTGTTGTCAGCAGGGACTCGGCCCCCACCATCGGTGGTTCCATCCACCTTGTGGTGGTAAAACAAAAATTACTGCCTATTTTAAGTTAAACCCGCCATGAAATTATTAAATGTTTTTGCAATATATTGAATGTGGTTTTTAATGTATTAAATTAAATCCACCAAAAAATTTATCAGATCAAAATGAATAATATTTCGGGTTCAAAAAATTGAAAATTTGAAAAATAAATTTTTTTGAGGAAAAAATGGCTCTTTTCATAAGGAAGTTTTAAAATCCACAAATTATTTCTATAAAAAGAAATTGGCTATTTTTATTCAACGGAGCTTAACTTTCACCCTGGGAGTCCATTTTTCAACTTCTTATACTTGTTGGAGAGGTGATTCTAAATAATACCATTTTTTATAGGTTTGGTTCAATTATTTTGTTGTTTTGACATGTTTTGGGAGCCTAGAAGCTTGATATTCTCCTTGATGCGATTTTGGTCATATCTTTTGCATACGGAATCAGTTTTTCGATTTTGAATAGGCGTTGGAGAGGGTGTTCAATTTAATTTAGTTTGGTATTGTTATTGTATCATTTTGATGATTATGGAGAGGTTTACAAGTTTGTTTCAATGTTGAACTTTGATGGCTATAGGTGCACAATTTCTTCTTGGTTTGAGGACATGATTGGACTCGATTTGAGACTTGGATTTTTATGTGGGTGACAGTTGGATGCAGATAGTGATTATGGTTTCATGGGTATGTAGGTACATGTTTTGCATTGGCATGACATAGTCATGTTTGTGTTGATTTGGTGGTGACTTGGTTTGATGTTAAGAGGTTGTTGATTATCTCCTTGGTGTTTATTTAGTTCCTTGACTTTGGTACTTGATTGTGGACATGTTTGGCAAATCATATCAGATGTTGATTTGGTGTTTGAGTCATGTATTCTACATGGATTATTCTCTTTGATATCTCAGTTTGCAATTTACTAATGTGATGATGAGTTTGCATGTTCAGTGATTGGATCTACGAGTTATGCAGGTTGTGGATTAGCTACCCATTCACTTGCAATGGGATGACTCAGATGGGGACTGTCTATAGCCACTAAGTTTGATTCATTGTGGTGCATACTTGTTAGTCAAAAATTGTTTTTGGTTATTTGTGCATTTTTATGGTTTTTTTTAGATGAGAGGATGGATGGTGTATATGGTGAAAATGGATAACAATAATATTGAAAGGCTAAATGAATTCAACCACAAAACCCTAGCCTAACAACAACAAAGATCCACCATAACATATGAAGATTACCTAAGACTATGCAAATCAAATGAAATCACAAAGATTATACCATCACATGTCCAATAGGGTTTTGATCTCCATTCTTCCTATCTCCATTGATCTTGCTTGATATATTTGCTCTCAGATTTTATGTGCACAAGAGCTCAACAAAGAACGGAATGTGGTTGCAAGTAGGATCGTAGTGTAGTCAAGTGCATAAAAGATTATTAGAATGTATTGTTAGGGTTTGATAATGAAGGAAGCATCTCCTTATATAGAAGACACTATATGAAATGGAGGGATAAGATTGAGAGGTGTAAAAGGAGGTCAGCTATGATTAGAGGGTAGGTAAAAGAAATAATAAAATAATGAAAGAGGTAGGTAGTGTATGAATTAAGAGATGAATGACATGTGTCATGGGTAGAAAAGGTGAATGAATTAATTAAATAAATAAAAATTTATTTAATTAATAGAAGAAATGGGATAATTAAATAAATAAAATATTTATTTAATTTAAGAAAAGGATAATTTAAATAAATAAATGTATTTATTTAAATGAGAAATAAGGCTAGAAGAGGATAAATGAATTAATTAAATAAATAAAGATTTATTTAATTAATAGAAGAATTAAGCTTAGATAATTAAATAAATAAAATATTTATTTAATTAGACATGACAATTTTGGGTGTCTACAGATGGTATTTTTGGTACCTGGATAGTTGGATTTGGGACTTGTAATGTGTATTTGATCATGATGTCATGATAGCTTGGTTATTTATTTTATTACACTTTTAGTGGGAGCTTTTGACAGTGATGAGTTGGTGGTGTAGGATTGATTCCTGATTGGTGGTTTATTGGTGGTTGTATGTATCTTCTTGAGATGGAGTTCATGGTTTACTTGATTTTGTTGACATTTCAGTTGGATGTGTGTAGACCTAGATGTTATTCATTTAGTAGATGGTTTATCACGATGCTATGGATAGCTTGGTATCATGGTTCAGTGGGAGCTTGTAGCAATGATGTGTATTCACCATTGGATGGTGGATGATCTTCTTAGTGTGTAGATGTTTGGAGGATGCATTATATCATATTGTTGCAGAAGGATTTTCTTACATTTGCAGGTACACTATTAAGAGATGGTTATCTTTATTTTATTTGAGGAAGTTTGCAACTTGAGGACTCACAAAGTTCTTGGTATAGATGTGGTTTTATGCTTTCATTTGACATGTTTATCCTTGTTGTTTGGATGGATTATATTATGTCATGGTACACTCTTGATTGCATGCTTAGAGTTTTGGCATGATATGGTTACTTGATATATTCATATGAGGCATGTTATCTCTTTGAGATGGACTAGATCATGTTGTCATATTTATGTTCCTAATTTGGCCATTGGAGCTTTGACATTGATCTTGGATTATTCTCTTTGTATTGGGTACATGATATTTTGCTTGATACTTCATGATATTTTTGGGTTTCATTTGGATTTTGGCATGGATTGCTCAGTTACAGGTACTCATGGATACTTGGAGGATGTTGGTGATTCTAGTAGTCTCTTGTGATTAGAGGCATGTGTTGAGGCAAGTTGTTGTTTCAGCTGGAAGTATGAGGAACATTCACCTGGTTTATAGGCTTGAGAGGAGATTATTCTGAGATTAGTCATGATGACATGGATGTCTTGGATGATCATTCTCATTCCCCACTCTTGATCTACTTGTTGGTTTACTACTTGAGAGGTATCGCCCATTTTTTTTTTAGGTGCATTATGTTTATGCTTATCTTTCATAGATATGGATCTTGAGCTATGGAGATGTTTAGTTCTGGAGGGTTCATTTGAGAGATGTATGGCATTGGTTATCTCCTTGTGTATTTGATTTATTATTATTATGGTGGAAGTCATTGATATTAATTTGGGAGATGGTTTATTGGGTGTATTCCCTAGGCTTGGGAATTGATATTTAGTTTGATCTTCTTGGTTATGAGAAGCTTACATCCATGTTGAGTACATGTTATATATGTTTATTTGGTCCAAGGGACTAAACGGGTTTTTGGGTGTTGTTGTGCTATTCTCATTTGGGGGTTTTATGGAGAAGATCATACTTGACATAGTTGGCATTTAAAGGTGTGTGTAGAAGGACATGCTACAATTTTTGGTTTGCAATGTTTCTCTCTTTGTTTTGTTTATCTTCCTGGATGTTCATATTCACATTACATTGGATGAAGATTGTTTGGATCTATGTGTTCACTGGTTTTGTGTTCATTTGTTGTCATGTGGGAGATGGCATAGAGGTTCCTTTATCTCTTTCTTTTGTTGGTGTGGAGAACATGGGAGAATGTTGGAGACATATTGTGAGAGTGGTACTTGCAGATTATTGGTTTACATGATGTTAATAATGGTGTGGATGTTCTTTATACTACATGGTTATACTTCGATGATATGTTGTTAGTGGATTTATTTATGATATTGACATTATCTATGAAGTGGGAGTTTCTTGGTGTATATACATAGCAGGTATTGCACTTGGGGCTTATGATTACATGTTATAGGTTACATATGATTGATGAGATTTTAGTCACTTGGTTTGTATGCCTTGGAGGCATGTATAGTTGATGTGTTAGTACTTGTTGTGGGTGTTATTTTGGCTATGTAAACAACTACATTTGCATTAGATACCTTTGGATTAGTGTTTGTGTTCGGATATCAGTTGGTATAGGACTTATCATTTTTTGTGACAGATTGTGTGGCTTTCTCTTTGGATGACCTTTTCATGTCCAGTGGCAGTGGCATGATGGAGGGTGGGAGAATTCATGTATGATATGATGGTTACTTTATTTCTTGTTGCAGGTATCTTGATGGAGCACATGGAGCACTTGGAATCCATGATGGTATATGTGCATGGAGAGATCATTATCTTGTTCATGTGACGGATTACTTATTGGCCCTTATGCAATGTATACAACAAGTGGGAGAATGTTGGGAAAATGGTGTTCTACATCTTACATAATAATGTTTTATTGTTGTATTATTGTATTATTTTATTATTATGTGAGGTAGACATGGAATTATATTGTAATATCGTATTGTATTGTTGCACCTAGGAGCACCTAAATGAGCGTGCAACATGTAGAGATTCCCTTGGAATATTCTTGTAACCACTTGATGAGTTGTATTGACACATTGGTATTATTATATTGTATTTATTTAATATTGGGGAATATAATTGTGATTAAGTACCCAATATTAAATGTGGGTCAAGGGTAGGTAGGAAAAATATTATATTTTATTGTCAAATAGTTTTGGGCGGATGGTTTTGATGTAATACCACTTGGTGGTTTTGTGGGAGCTTGTGTTTATAAAAGCAACCACAAGGGTAGTTGTTTGGGTTCAGGTTAGCATTTGTGAAGGAGGAAGCATTGCATGGGATGTGTGGATTCATGCTTGGTCACATGGAGTGTTTTTTTATGATTGGGTTTTCGAAGGCTTTCCATAGTTGTATTGTAATGGACGCATTGTTGATAATACATGGTGGATGATGCTTTTGGAGGCTGGGTTTTTCCCTCATGAGGGTTTTCCCAGGATATATCATGTGTAATATTTCATGGGTATGTTGTCTATTCTTTGAATATGGCTTCTATGAGTTGATTTGATTGAAATCTTAAATGGGTTATGTGGAAATTGTCATAAAAATGGTTGCAAGTTTCCCTTCAAAGTCCTCCTCTTTAGTCACCTGTAAATCAAACAAAAGACTATCAAACACACTTGATATATGTTGTATTTACAACTCCCTTTCATTTGATACTTTACTCTAAGTGGCATGATTTTAGATCGTATGGAGGTCTAATTAAGTCTGAGTTTCTTGTAACAAAGTTTGATTTTTCACTTTATATGCCTAATTTGATCAATTCACTGATGTGGGAAGTCAATTCCCTATGTTCTAAATACTATGTCTTAACCAAAATTGTCTTCAACAATGAATGAAACCATTGTGGTTTACAATAATAATCTTGGTGATAGCTAGTTAGAAGTGGAATCACTACCTTTGATGATAAATTCACTAATCAGAGAGGTTAGTTCACTGTGAAAAGTGATCAAGTTTGATGCCTCCAATGACTTCCTTACTCTTGATGAAAAGCGTCACCCATAAAGAATGAATTCACCTTCTAGAAATGATAATATTGACTGATATGTATGATTTTAATCGCTACCTTCATGAGCATACAATATCGATATTGTGTGTTTGATCAAATGAAATGATCAAACACAACTTTATCATTGCTTGATCAAGTGTGATACCTCACCAAAAGGAAAACATCTTTAAATTATTTGTAATAAATATCAAAGGCCAACTTGAATCACTAAATTCAAATTCAAATAAAACTTTTATTCTCAAGTCTTGGGACCCATGCAAAAATTTTCCTTAATTTTCTGATCTCGGAGATCAATGAGTGAGTGCTTATCCCTATGTCACATTTCTTGGGGGAAAAGGAGTGCACATCCAACCCATCAAAAAAAATGCCTTAATTCCTTTATATGCACATTCGAAGGGGCAACAAAAATGATCAAAATATTAAGGCGCACATTTGAAGGGGCAAAGGAAATCACTGAATTTTTTAAGGTGCACTTCCAAGGTAACAAAGGATATAACTCAATTTCTTAAGGTGCATTACCAAGGTAGCAAAGGAAGTGCCTTGATTTCTTAAGGCATACTTCCAAGGTAGCAAAGGAAGTTCCTTGATTTCTTAAGGCATGCTTCCAAGTTAGCAAAGGAAGTTCCTTGATTTCTTAAGGCACACTTTTAGACCCTCAAAGGAAGTGCCTTTTCATTGATTCAGAATGAAATTGCCTAGCTTGTTGATCTTGTTTAGCGAAGGAGAAAAATATCTAAGTCATGGATTTGGGTATAGAAATGGAAGTGCAATCCAATATGCTCATTGGGAGCTTTATTGGGGGATGAATCGGTCACCATATTGATCTTGATCAAAAAGGATAATAAAAATATTTAAGTCAATGATTGGGAAGGCAAATGGAGTGTCTAAAGTGTTTAAGTCACACTTTCAAGGTGTTAATGTTTGAGATTCAAATCTTATGTCACAATTTTGGGGGGTAAATGACCAAGCTTGGAGGTTTAAACCTGCAATGCTTATTTTCCAAAAGTGACTTACCTTAGCCAAATTTCAACATTTCATTTCCATTAAAGTGAACAAAGATGTGAATCATTAATTTCTTAAGCCTTGAAAACTAACTTATCTCACTTCAATTCAAAGAACGAGACTTGACTTGATTACCTCTTAGCCACTTAAGATACTACACCTCTTCCAAATGAAATGCTAATAGATAAAGACTCTAAAACTACCCTAGTAAATAGAAAAATGTTTGGATCGCCATTTACAAGGGGGTGATTTGTGAACTGGTCAGAACATTACCCATGCATAAAATATCTCTCACAAACAAAGTAAAGGAGAAAAACCACGTGCAAAAAACCCCTGTCCAAAAGAGAGAATATAGAAAGGCAATCATGTGCAAGTAATGAAATGAGTGATGAATGGAGGTCTCATTAATATCCCTCAGAACTATCTCCATCTCAAAGATGTAATAAAAAATTCCCCTCATAAGAGGAAAAGATAGAGATTGCATAGCCCCCCACCCACCCACCCCCCTCCCCCAATAATGAATTATCTCCAAAGTCACTGAAGAACTATTGAAGACAAAAGAGAACCCAATGCCTACAAATAAGAAGTCTCCACTTGGGAAGAAAAATATCCACTAGTTGGTGTTAAAGAAAATCCATATCCTTGAAGAAGAAATATGGAAGAAACCTCAGAAAGTGTGTTTCTAAAACCTAATAAATTGCCTCTGAGTATGTCTCAATAAACCAAAGTGTTACCCCAATCAAATAAGAAAAATCAATAATATGTGGAAACTTAGGAGGAATATCCACAAACAATGAAGATGTGACAACAATGGATGGGAAATTGTCATCAAAGAGGAGACGCCCCCTCAAACATGTCATTCAAATCTATAGATGAAGAATGAAAAAAAAAAATTCGTATACCTATCATGTATCCATCCCACAAAGCTAAATTTTTTAAATTAAAAGTATCTTGCTCAAGTCTAAAGAAGTGGAAGTTGATATAACCTCATCAAAATATTGAAGAAAAGCAAGGTTTAAATGATCAATATGATTCTTTGAAGAGATAATTATATTGGATCTAGGATGACTTGCCTTAAAATATTCAATATAAAAAACAAATTGGGATTTTGTGTAGATTTTATTATCATGATTAGCTCTACTTGGCTCTCCATAGCAATTTTGAGGTGTTCCTATCTTAAGCTTGGAATAGGATGCAATTCTTAGAAGAGGTGTTGGCTATCCTATGTGTTCCTTGTTATGAGTGTGTGATGTTGAGCCTTGTGAAGGTTCTTCACCACCTTGTTGATCTTGTTGAGCTTTTTAAACCCTTGTTTGGTCGTAGTTGAGCTTTGTAGTGGCATAAAATCATGTTTCATGTTCCTTATGTTAAGTTTTCAATTGGTTTGTTGAGCCTCCTTAATGTGGGTGCTTCTTCTTGTGAGAGGTATCTTTCTAGATGGTGACCTATAAGACCCCTTAAGTTATCCTTGGTTTCTCAATAATAAGTAGGTGTGTTAAGGAAATCCTTTCTATTCTAACGTAATTCTCAAGAAGGTGAGATTATGTATGGAGGTAACGCATGCTTTAGAAGAGCATGGTGGTGTTTTCTCTTGTCTTATGGAATCATTTCCCTATATTTTAGGTTGTAGTTTCTTGGCCTTAGGAGAGACCATAGGAAGTTTCTTCATGTGTTTTATCACCTCATGGTGAGACAAATTTATAATCTTTTGTCATGTTAAAGTTGAATTAGTGGCTAGATGGAGTTTCCTAGCATTTGTGGTAGTCCTTGATTAGTAATTTGAGGTTTTTTGGTACTCGTTTGGACTGTGTAGTTTTTCATTTCTCTCAGTCGTAATGGTGGCTAGTGAGGGTGTTGTGTTGATCTCTTGTTTGTTGTACCTAATGGATAGTTTTCACATATTTGTGCACACCAAATATGTGAGGGTTTTTTTTGTGGCCTATACTTGTGGAGAGTTGAGATGTCATTTTTTGTGTGTTTAGAGTGAACTATGTTGTAAAATAATAACTTAAAATATTTGGACTATGTTGTAAAATTATAACTCAAAATTATATCTAATCGTAATCCACCTATGTTTGGGGATGTGAATATCATATTGTAAGTGTTTACTGATGTTCATTTGAATGAATTATGTATTATGTCTTCTGATAAAAATATCTTGCAACATAAGGTGGAGATTTATGTTTCTTAGGCCTAACTATTGCTCAAAATTATAATGTGACTTCTTGAACATCGTATTCCTTGAATATGATGACTAGGATAATTCAAATTTAATAGTAGTATACATGTTTAAGAATCTCTTATGTTATGGTAATTATGTATGAACCTATGTTTTATTTGTAGCATTGTTAGGAATGGATTCTCTAACTATGAATAGTAAAATATATCCATAAATTTTGAAGATTTTTAACAATGATTAAGAATCTTAGAAAAATTTCAATGGTATAAACCATTTATTAAAAATGTTAACACACATAATTTATGGCTTGTTTTTTGGTACATCAATTTTGACTTGCATTGTCTAAATGATATAATAACTTGTCTTTTTATCTTATAAACTATGGAAAAGGCTAAGGTCTAAAAAATTTGAAAAGATAACAAATTGAAATTTAGGTTGCTTGGGCTCTAGGAAAACCAAAAATAAAGATCTAGCATTTTTTAATTGCCCACAAAAATGGTAACCAGGGTTGAAAATCAAAATGAATTGATCTAAAGTAAATACAATACCTTAGTAAAAAAAAGCATTCTACAAAATAAGCAAGCTTCAACTCAATGATAGAAAACCAAATAGTCTAAAATTTGTGTGACCATGTACCAATTGAAAACTGAAGAGCCCATTTGTTGCTGAGATTTTGCATCATATACAAATGAGGTGAAATCCATGCATAACCTTTATGAGGTTTATAGTGGCATTAGGTACTAATTCTATTATTCTTACCATGGCTTAAAATATATAATCTTTGATTATGTACAAATTTTTCACACGTGAACATATAATATATGGCTAGTGTTCCTGCTATTGTTCTTTCTCATGATCCTATAATATTTCCTCTATCCTCTTCATTGATTTCCCTTGTGCATCTTGCAGTTGTGCATGTTGCTTTTGATGGGGGGATTTTGGTTTGTTTTTTTCATATGCTTGCACTTATTGTGGTGCCTCTTGAAAGGAAGCTAAGATACAAAAAATGCTTCCTAACACTAAACTAGTGGGGGGAAAAGTGCAAAAATTGCTTACAAATCTTAATTATCACAAAAATAAAAACACATTTAGAAGGAGACAATGAGCATGCATAAAAAATATTGAACAATGAAAAATAGATATAATATGGGTAAAACCCTTTCAGTTGAATAACCACACACTCCAAAATCACATTACTTTGTATTATTAATATAACAATTACAATATGATAATAGTACACTGCTTCTTCAACAGGAGTTTACAATTGACAACCTACAATCTAGATTAATTTTTGCAACATAACATTTCACTTGCAAAATACAATATACATAATTCTCTCAAAGATAACCTTATATAGAAATTACAACATTGGAGGAAGCTTCTAGATGCAAATAGAATATGGAGTCGTGCAAAGCACTTGGCACACTTTTTCAACCACCTGTAAGCATCCAAATCTCCAAATGACTCCCCAATTAGACCTCCCAATTTGGGCACCCAAAATTTACTATCCTTAAGTATGAAAAATTCTCTTAGACCTCTTATAGCTATAATAAAAAATAATCATTACTAACAACACTTACAGTTGTAATATAATCAAATATAATTGTCTAACAATAGCAGATTCTCTTACAACTTGTCATTACTTGATTTTGGAATCCATCTTCTCCATGCAAAGGTTCCTTTGACATTTGTCCATGTTTTGTCATAAAATGTCTAATAATATGTCATAGGTTGGTGTGTCATAAAGCTTCCTTAAGTTGTCATAGGTAGGTGTGTCATAAATTTGTCATTATATTACACTTGTCACCCACTAACACAAAATTCCAAGACCCTCCAAGTGGGATGCATACCTCCCTGTGAGGACAAAATAAGCCATGTCACCTTCCCAATAGGATGGAAAGTCAACATTCCAACCACCACTAAATGATGAAATAACATATGTAAACAAAATTATCCTTTCTCACTCATAAATTAATAAAATGTTAAATAAATAAAACCAAATACCAATGTCAGGACTTGTAAAGGTTGAGACACCTTAATGCCAACATTTTCCCACTAGTAAAATACCTTTCAGAACCAAACAATTAACTATAGGGGGGCGACAGGCCCATATGACTATAATACCATCTAAACTTCTTTGTGCTCATTAATTTCATGAATGCATCTGCAACATTCATCAAAGTGTCAACCTTCTCCAATTTTACCTTCTTATCCTCTTTCATATCTTTAAAAAAATGGGATTTAACGTCAACATTATTTGTTCTAGCATGGAAACACGAATTATTTTCTAAGAAAATAGCACTCTAACTATCATAATAAATAATAATCAATCTTGCATAAAACCCAATATCTCAACACAATTGTCTAAGCCAAATGGCTTCCTTATAAGCATTAGTAGTTGCCATATACTCTACTTATATTGTAGACAAATTGACTATAATTTATTGCTTAATCATCCAACTAATAGCACCACCATACATTGTAAAGGCATATCCACTAATTGATCTTATGTTGTTAATATCACTTTCCCAATTGAGTCCACATATCCACGAATATTCATGGAATGTCAACATATAGAAGGATAACCATGAATTCACAAGATATACTCAAAATTACCCCTCAAATATTGTGAATTGTTAAAAAATAAAAGGTTACCATCAAGAGATCCTATTTTTTTAGTTCATCTATTCTTAACAAAATACAATGTGTCTCTCTTGGAAGCCCTTTGTATCTTGAGCTGAAGAAATGATCTTTAGTTCTGCAAGTTCTTTGTATCTTGCCCTAAATTTGTGCACCTTAGCTTGCAAGTCCAAAGTAGTGAGATCCCTAGTCTTTTTCCTAATTATTATAATCATTTATATCTTTATTGTGAGTGTGATTCTCACTATGGTTTTTTCCCTTCTTGGGATTTCCACATAAATCTTGTGGTCATGAGTTTATTGTGTCCAGTGCTTTCATAATTTCATTAAATTAATATGTTAGTAGTTGTTTGAATTTTAATAGATCAAAAATAAAGTGGTTAAAGATCCAGATTGATTCAGCCCCCATGTCAGTCTTTCTATGTGTTCAACAAGACTTGTACTATCAGTGATATTGAATTTCAACACAACTCTCAAACTATAATATTGCCTTCAATCCAACAACATAACCTTTGTGAAACAAAACTTGAACAAACTCAAATTATCTCCAACTCAACCCCTCAATATGTAGACTCATGTGGGCTCAAATACATCCATAAAATATTACTATGGGTCAAAACAAGATTCCAAAATACCATGGAAAAAATCCATGACCCCTACATGCCAAATATAGTCTCTTACATGACATTAAACCTTCTTACAGGTTGTCATAAGAATCTCTCAAAATAGGAGATACTCTTACATTCATAATACTATCAATAAATTATGTAAGGATCCTCCTACATGTGGCATAATAACTTATTCTTGCGTCCATAATGATTTACCCCATTTTTATCCCTTACAATTGTCATAGAATTAATCATAACAACCTTAAATATATGCTTTCCATGTTATACCACTTGATGGGAATCTTTTGGAAACTAAATTTTTTAAGTTAAAGGCAATGGAATGTAGCAAGGTGCCAACTCATAAGACTCACACCCCTTATGATGGAGCATAATTATTTAATAACATAAATATCAAATAACCATGGGAAATATAAAATAATAATAAACAAATAATCTGAAATCACTAAGGTTGACACACCTTAATTCCTAATATTCTCCCACCCTTTGAATTGCAAAAGATATGGGAACCACACCATCATAAAATCAACTAGGAAAAACAAACAAGGTTTGTGGCCTTTTTGCACTAAGTAAACTATTTCGTGTTCATGGGTTTAATAAGATAATATGCAATGTTCATCTAAGTGTCATTTTTTTTCAACCAGATCTATCCATTTGCAATCAACTCACAAACAAAATGGTATTGTACATCCACATGCTTAGTTAGTTCATTATACATATAATGCTTAGCTAAATGAATTTCACTATGGCTATCACAACCAATTTGAATTGTCCTACAATCAAAACCAATACCTTCACACAATATTTATAACCATAATGCCTCCTTAGAAACATGGGTAGTATCCGTGTACTTTTTTCAATAGTATATAAATCAATTGTGGGTTGCCTCTTACTTATCCATCTTATAGCTCTTTTAAACAAACTAAACACATGCCCACTTGTGGACCTTCAACTATCCAAGTCACCTACCCAATCTACATCAACAAATCCTTATATGTTCAATGTCTTATATCTATTGTTAGTACCAAAATATTCTAAACAATAATCTAAAGTTCCTTACATATATCTAAACACCCTTTAAACATATTACCAATGTTCTCCACTAAGGTTAGACATAAACTTGCTTAAAACTCCCACTGCTTGTGCAATGTCTAGTCTAATACAAATCATTGCATACATTAAAATCCCTACAACAATCGCATAAGTACATTAGATATATCCTCTAAATCATAATCATACTTAGGATACATATCAATTAAATCTTAGTGCCAACATGTAAATTAATTCTTACCGGTTTGCAATCTTTCATACTAAATTTGTTCAAGATAATACCAACATACTTACTTTGTGACAACCAAAGCTTCTTATTTGCCTAATATTTTTTTATTTGCATACCAAGTATGTACCTAGGAGCTCCCATATCCTTCATATCAAACAACCCTAAACTTGATATTTTAGCTTACTAGCCATTGCAAGTAGCATATCATCCACATACAAGACAATAATTAGAATATGATAATCAATACATTTAATGTATACATAGTGATCTTCATTAATTTTAACAAAACTCAATTTAAAGTTAAATGAATCAAATTTTTGATATCACATTTAGGAAGACTATTTTAAACCATAAAAATATTGTTTTAACCTACAAGCCAAGTGTTCATTTCCTTTTACCTCAACTCCTTTAGTTTGTTGCATATTAATTTCTTCTTCCAAGTCAACATGATAAAAAGAATATTTAACATCCATATGCTCAATCTCAAAATCATTAGCAACAACAATGGATAAAAAAATCTAATAGAGGATAATTTAGCAATAGGAGAGTTCAAATCTCACCAAGATCAACTCCCTCCCTCTAGGAGTATCCCTTAGCTACTAGTCTAGCTTTGTACTTTTCTAATGAACCATCTACTCCAAACTTATTTTCTAGACCCATTTACAACCAATGGCATTTATTCCTTTTGGAAAACGAACAAGGTCCCATGTATCACACTATTCTAATGCCATCATCTCATCTAACATGTCGTGCTTCCAAGAATCACAATAATACACTAAAATAGCTTTCTTATAAGATCTATGTTCATCATCAATAATTAATAAAGTGAATATATAATGAAAATCTCATGTGCTATACCTATCAACAAGATTTCATTGTCTTGTGGATCTTCTAAGAATATTAGTATGGGGCCCTTGTTGTTCTTGATCTTGCTCAACCTCTTCCTATTCTTCAGTTTGATCAATAACTACTTCTAAAGCCATTCTTCTTCATCCTCATCCTCATGTCCATCCCTCCATTCTTCTCGATCTGCACTTTCTTTCTTAATTTCAAAATGTACTTTCTTTTTCATTATCTTCTTTTGGTTGTTCAGGATCAAAAATAACACTAAGGTCCTTGAAAATCACATTTCTAGAAAAGATAATTTTTTTGGTTAGTGGATTCCATAACTTTTATCCCTTTATATTATCACCATATCCAATATAATGCACTTTTAAGCTTTTGGATCCAGCTTAGTTAATTTTTATTTAGGTACATGAACATAAGTCTTATAGCCAATTACCCTTAAATGCAAAATAGAAGACTGTGTCTTACCTATACATACTTCATAACGTGTTGTATCAAGAGCCTTACAAGGAGATATATTTAACAACTAACAAGCAGTACTTACAAGTTCTACCCAAAATCATCTATCAAGTCATGAACCACTTAACATACTTCTATCTCTTTCCATTATTGTTCAATTTAACCTTTTTGCCACTCCATTCTCTTATGGAGCATAGAAAGTAGTTTTTGGTCTTACGTCTCATGCATGCATACCAAAGTCATCAATTCCTGAAAACATTATTCTCCCCCATTATCAGTTCTTAAAACCTTGATTTTATAATTTATTTTATTTTCAACTAAGGCCTCAAAATCTTTGAACTTAGCGAAAACTTTAGATTTATGCCTCATAAAATATAACCGAGTATATCTAGAAACATTGTCAATGAAGGAGATAAAATATCTAGATCTTCTACTTGATTCAATATCCATTGGACCAAATACATCTGAGTGAATAATTTTCAATTTATTGTAAGATTTATTACTACCTAAAGGAAATGATTTTTTGTTTTGTTTTCCAACCACATAATGTTCACAAAATTCAAAACTCTTAGCAAAATAAGAAACCTTGTCTAACAATTTTTTATCCAAAATAGGTTGTAATCCATTATCACTAATGTGGCTCAATCTATGGTGCCACAACCTATATTTTTTTAGATTCAATTACATTAGAATATTTAATAGCAGAAGTGGCTTCAAGCTTAAATAGAGTCCCCTTCCTTGTCTCCCTTACTACCACCAAGTTTCCTCTTACTAATCTACAACCATTCTTGTCAAATATTACATGCAATTCAATATCAATCAACATAGATGCTGAAATTAGGAACGAAGCTAAAAGGTTTTTCTCGGAACTGCTAAAGAGGGATCACAGGTTGGATGTTGAAGCTCAATCTTCTTTTCTTCATAACATTCCTTGTCTCATTGATGAACAAAAGAACGCCTCCCTTTCTTCCATTCCTTCGATTCTGGAAATTAAAAATGTTGTCTTCTCCTTCGATCATAACAAAGCGCCTAGCCCGAATGGTTTTCCCATGTTCTTTTTTCAAGATTTTTGGGACATTGTTGGGAAAGATGTTTCCAATGGGGTCAAGGAAATTTTTGGGGCTAGAAAACTTTTGAAAGAAATCAATGGTACTTTTCTTGCTCTCATTCCCAAAATTCAAGGCGTTGACTCTATGGACAAATTTAGACCTGTCAGTCTTTGCAATTCCTTTTATAAGATTATCTCTAAGGTTCTAACTTCCAGATTACTGTCTATCCTTCCTACTCTTATTAATCTCTAGCAAAATGGTTTTGTCCCTGGACATCAAAGTCTTGACTCTATTATAACTGTCCATGAGAACATCCACTCTCTTGTTAAAGCAAAGAAGCATGGTCTCATCCTCAAGCTTGATCTCTCCAAAGCCTATGATAGGGTTGACTGGTCTTTTCTCATGAAGGTTCTCATGTCTTTTGGTTTCTCCTCCAGAGTTTTGGATCTCATCACCCAACTTATCACCTCTGCCTCTTTTGTTGTCCTTGTCAATAGTTCCCCTTCTCCCTTCTTCCAAGCTTCTAGAGGTCTAAGGCAAGGGGATCCTATTTCCCCCATCCTCTTCATTATTATGGTAGAATGTTTTGGAAGGACTATGGAAAATATGGTTTTGCAAGTCTCCTTTAAGGGTCTCCACCCTTCCTCAGTAGATCTTGTTTGTTCTCATCAACAATTTGTCGATGATACTATTATCGTGGGGGAATCTAGTATCTTTGAAGCTAAAATTTTGAAGAGTACTCTTTGTACGTTTGCCTCTGCTTTTGGTCAACTAATCAACTGGACAAAAAGTGAAGTTTTTTTCATCAATTCCCCTGAGAGAAGACAACAGAGAATCAGTAGAATACTAGAGTGTAGGATTACTGATCTTCCTGCTACCTACCTTGGTCTCCCCATGGGCACTGCACCTCCTGAATCCTTCTGGAGTTCTCTAGTGGACAAATTCCATAAAAAGTTAGCTGGCTGGAAAGGAGCCCTCCTAAGTCAGGCTGGAAAGCTCCAACTTCTTAAAGCTTCTCTTCAAAGTATTCCGATTTATGCTCTTAGTCTTTTCAGAATTCCAGTTAAGTATGTTGATGCAATGGAGAAAATTCAAAGAAGATTCTTTTGGTCTGGGGTTGAGGACAAGAAAAGAATGTCTTTGGTGGTTTGGGACCAGGTCTGTAGACTGAAGAGCCAAGGTGGTCTAGGCCTGAGGAGAATTCAAACCTTAAATGAAGCTCTCATGTCCAAACAAGTTTGGAGAATGTTTCATTTAGATACCGAATGGTGTAAAATTTGGTGAAGTAAGTACTCTATACATATGGCCAGCAATGAAAAACACAAATGCAATAGCTAAATGATGATGCATGATATCAGTTAGCCACAAACTTTGTGTTTGTGGGTGAAATCCCCCGAGAAGAGTTAGAATAGCAGTTCCCACCCCTTTAGTAGTACCAAATAAATGACTACTAGAATCAGGATTTTGAGCATAAAGATTCCAGTAACCTGTAAAAAGTGGTTCCAACCCTTCAGGATGCAGTAATACATCTAAAAAATTATCCCATCTTATGTGTTCTCCTCTTGATTCAAGAATAGCGACATGAACTAAATGCCCCATCCAAGCCAAAGAACTGACTCCGAAAAGCCCTGACAAATGATGATTGAGATGAGATTCGACATTTTTAAACCATGAAACACTTGGTTTCCATTGAGGTTGTAGATGCAACCAACCCGCTATTAAAAAGAGAGCAGAAAGAAATAGCAAGAAAAGAGCTCCAGTATAAAGATCTTCATTAGTGCGTAAGCCAATTGTATACCACCACTGATAAACACCGGAATAAGCAATATTGACCGGACCGGGGGCACCTCCTCGGGTAAAGGCTTCTATGGCCGGTTGACCAAAATGAGGATCCCAAATTGCATGAGCAATAGGTCTTACATGTAAGGGGTCGCGGACCCATGCTTCAAAATTGCCTTGCCAAGCTACATGGAACAAATTACCAGAGGTCCACAAAAAGATTATAGCTAACTGACCAAAGTGAGAAGCAAAAATCTTTTGATAAAGACGCTCTTCGGTAATATCATCATGACTCTCAAAGTCATGTGCAGTAGCAATACCAAACCAAATACGATGAGTAGTTGGGTCCTGGGCCACGCCTTGGCTGAACTTTGGAAATCTTGATGCCATAATGCTTTTCAAATCCTCCTAGTCATTATCCTACTGCAATAATTCTTGCTAGGAAGAACGCCCATGTTGTGATGATTCCACCCAGAAGGTAATGAGCTACTCCTACAACATGTCCTTGGACAATACTCAAGGCTCTTGGCTGGATAGCAGGAGCAACTTTTAATTTATTATGAGCCTAAACAATAGATTCAATAAGTTCTTGCCAATATCCATGGCCACTAAATATGAACATTAAACTAAAGGCCCAAACGAAATGAGCACCTAAGAATAAAAGGCCATAGGCAAATAATGAAGAACCATAAGATTGGATTACTTGAGAAGCTTGTGCCCATAGAAAGTCATGAAGCCACCCGTTAATTGTAATGGAACTCTATGCAAAGTTTCCTCCTGTAATATGAGTTACCACTCCCTGATCACTTATACTACCCAAAATGTCAGACTGCATTTTCCAACTAAAATGAAATATTACTATTAAAATTGCATTGTACATCCAGAATAATCCTAGGAAGACATGATCCCAGGCAGATACTTGACATGTTCCTCCTCTACCAGGCCCATCGCAAGGAAAATGAAAACCAAGATTCGCTTTATCGGGTATTAAACGAGAACTGCGAGCAAATAAAACACCTTTCAGTAATATTAATACAGTCACATGGATAGTAAATGCATGAATATGGTGTACTAAAAAATCTATAGTTCCTAATGGAATAGGTAACAAAGCCACTTTGGCACCTACTGCTACCAAATCGCCGCCTCCCCAGGTTAAGCTGGTTCTTGTTGTTGCATTAGGAGCTGTCAAACTGGGTGCTAAAGCATGAGTGTTTTGTACCCATTGAGCAAAGATAGGTTGTAATTGTATAGCACTATCTGAAAACATATCTTTAGGACGTCCTAAAGCACTCATAGTATCATTATGAATATATAGACCAAAACTATGGAAACCTAAGAAAATACATGCCTAGTTGAGGTGTGATATGATTGCATCACGATGTCTAGAAACACGGTCTAAAAGATTGTTGTATTGAGTAGTCAGATCATAGTCTCTTACCATAAAAATAGTTGCATGTGCAGCAGCGCCAACTATGAGAAATCCACCAATCCACATATGGTGTGTGAACAGAGACAGTTGGGTACCATAGTCAGTAGCTAGATATGGATAGGGAGGCATAGAATACATATGGTGAGCTACGACAATAGTTAAAGACCCTAACATAGCTAGGTTAAGAGCTAATTGAGCATGCCATGAAGTAGTTAAGATCTCGTAAAGACCTTTATATCCTTCCCCTGTAAATGGACCTTTATGAGCTTCCAAAATATCCTTGAGGTTATGACCAATAACCCAATTGGTTCTATACATATGACCAGCGATTAGAAAAAGAACTGCAATAGCCAAATGGTGGTGTGTAGTATCGGTCAGCCACAAAATAATCCATCTCTTACTGGTTCATAAGTTCTATAATCTAAAGTGCGTTCTGTAGTAACTTGTCTGACTCTTTCTCCATTAGGTAATATTCTTTCAGACCAAGCGAGAATCTGCTCGGGAGAAACTAATCCAATTCGAAGTTGTTCGTGTTTATCCTGGTCACTCATAAAAAATAAATTTTGATTCATTTTGATCAAACTTCCTTCTTATCTATCTGAAAGTCTATCTCAGATAGAATAGTATGATTCAATTCTAGAGCTAAAGATCGTAGTTCTCTATTGAGCAATCGGAAAGATTCTGTAGGAGTGCTAGGTTTAGGCATTGGTTCTCCATTGAAAATGGCACCAAATATTTTTTCACGAGTATCCATATGGTCAGATTTTAAAGTAAGCATCTCATGTAAGACATAAGCAACACCAAAACCTTGTAAAGCCCAAACTTCCATTTCTCCTACTCGTTGCCCTCCTCGGTGGGATTTTCCTTTGAGAGGTTGTTGTGTAACCAGTGTATAAGGTCCACTGGAACGTGCATGAATTTTGTCATCAACTTGATGGCACAATTTCGATATATAAGCTATTCCTATTGTAACAGGTTGTTCAAATACCTTTCCTGTTCTTCCATCAATTAATCTATGTTTTCGAGGATGATCAGGTTCAAATACCCATGGATTAGCTGTTTGCTCGCTAGCTTTATAAAGCTCAGAGAAGACTAGTTTTCTAGAAGCTTCTCGCTCGTACCTTTCGTCAAAAGGTGCTAGTCTGTAATGTTTGTTCATTAGTTTTCCTGCTAAACCAAGCAAACATTCAAAGATTTGTCCTACATTCATTCATGAAGGTACCCCTAATGGATTTAATACCATGTCCACTGGTGTTCCATTCTGTAAATAAGGCATATCTTGCCTGGGCAAAATTTTTGAAATAATACCTTTATTACCATGCCTTCCAGCTACTTTATCGCCTACTTGTATTTTACATTTTTGTAAAATATATACATGAACTTTTTCTACAATATCGCTAAGATAATCATCTTCCTCGAACTCCTGAAAGCATCTCACATCGATAACTCGATCTTTTACACCTTTAGGGACTCTAAAACAATTTTCTTTTCCAGTAGGTGCCTTAATATCAAATAAAGCTTGTAATAATTTTCCTTCTGGAGTATTTAATAGTGAGTCTTCTTCTACTTCCAGTATCAATTTACCTACTAATACATCACCTATTTCTATCCAAGATCCTATCATTACAAGGCCGTTTTCATCCAGATGACGAAGTAAGTAAGCATCTAAATGAGGTATTTCTCTAGTTATTACTTCAGGGCCCTGGTTCGTAAAATAAACTCCAATTTCGTATCTTACGATCTAGAAAGAAGTAAAAATGTCTTGATATACCAGATGTTCACTAATAAGTATTGCATCTTCAAAATTGTATCCTTCCCATGGCATATAGGCCACTAAGATGTTTTTTCCCAAAGAAATTTCTCCCCCTGCTGTAGCTGCACTGTCTGCTATAATTTGTCCCCTCTTTACATACTCCCCTTGGCGAACTCGGGGTTTTTGATGCATACAAGTATCGCTATTAGAACGTTGATATAGAATCAATTCTGTTTCTATATTGTTTCAAGCAACAGATGAAGTTATGGTGATATTTTCACCATCAATATACTTTATTTTTCCCCCTTGCTTAGCTATAGCTACACTTCCTGAATCTAGAGCTGATTGACCCTCCAATCCAGTTGCGACAATACACTTCTTATGTTGAACAAGTGGAACTGCTTGATGCTGCATATTAGAACCCATTAAAGCACGATTCACATCATTATGCTTGATAAAAGGAATAAGGCAAACTCCAACGGAAAAATATTGGGAAGGAAAAATACTTCTAAAATGAATTTGGTCCCATGCAAAAAATAAAAATTCTTGTTGAAATCGAGCTGGAGTAAATTGTTCCTCTGGAACCCCTTGATTTAATGCCAGAGAATTTCCTGTAGCTATCTGGTAGTATTCATCTTCTCCCGGTAATAGATAAACCATTTGTTCTTCGTTCGATCTCTCAGATAGCCTATAGAATGGACTCTCGGTGAGCGGAAACTAAAGCTTTGCTCTTCTGTTGGTTAGCAACCCTAAAAAGTTTTGAATGGGCTCCCCGAGAGCCTGATACAAATGCAAGAATCTTTTTTTGACATTTTTTAGCTATATATCCACGTTTAACTCTGGTCATTGAAGTAAATTCTTCATAAATGACTAATCTATTTTTTGATCAATCATTTTCTTGTTTGGTTTGTTAAGAATAAAACTGATTTTTCTAGTGTATAAAATATAGATTCCAATGGCTTTTGCTACTCTAACCTTCCCAACCATAATTCTTTTCAGTTAGGCACCTTCCAAGTAGGCAAGGGATTGGACCTTGCATTTAAGTAAGAAAAATATATATATAATGTATATATTTTTATGGATTTCTTCGTTTCTATGGTTCTTTCTCTAACGGCAAGCTCCTCTCTATACGTCAGAGCCCTGAGATATGAATTATTTGGTAACTTGTATAGTTTACCATCTCTAGCTCTACTCTTCCCCCCGAATTATCAAGTAAGAAAAAATTTAATAATAAGATTTATAGGTACATTAACGACATGTATTTGTGAGAGTTGGCAAGGTAGCTGACCTTTTGTCCGTTCTCGCAGCAATAAAAACATAATCTCTTTATGTTTTTTCAATTTGCATTATTTCCTCACTCAATGGATTGATGACCATTCACTACCAATGAGGAAGTGCTTTTCATCCCACATCAAGGTGATTGGATTTGCACCAATGGAAACCATAAATTTCATCCCCGGTAAGAGTAGATGATAGATCTGTACTTTTTAACAAAAGAAAATTTCTTCTTGTTAGAGCGATTTCCTGGTCCATTTCAGCTTCTGATCTAAATGAGTCACACATACACCCTGGCACATACTCCTTTACGCTGAGGGCATCCTCTAAGAGCAGGAGATTTTGTTCTATTTTCTATTGGTTGTCTCACGTTTCTAATAAGTTGTTGAATAGTAGGCACTTTGAATTATATTTGAATTTGAATGGTTCGGATTGATCCTAACCAACTATATAAATGTTGAGATAAATGCTATGCCATTCAATAATTATTCTGTATTTTAATAAAGTAGTTACTACTTTATATGATTAAATAGTTCAATATTCCTATTGATCTATGCCGCCTTATAGATAGAATATATATCAATATCAATACATTTTTATTATCAAATAATTTACATTAATTGATCTAATAGATGTAGGATCCAACATTTTTTTCTTTTTTAATTCAATAGAACTCGGTACCCAAATCAGAATATCTTAAAAATAGAATTTTCTATGTAGTCCTATTCTATCATATAGAAATATAGTTTAATTCTATTTATTGAACTTATAATAAAGGTGGATATAGGCATTTGTATTTTATTTGTAAATGATAGTAAAGGAGAAATATTTATGTATGAAGTTCAATATCTAGATTTAGTACTTACAGAGAAAAGTGCCAGTCTATTTGAAAAAAATCAATATATTTTAAATGTCGATTCGGGATCAAATAAAACAAAGATCAAAAATTGGATTGAACTTTTCTTCAATGTTAAAGTAATAGGAGTCAATAGTTATCGGCCTCCGCAAAAGAAAGAAAAAAGAGGAAATATAAAACAAATAATGAAGCATAGAATGCATTATAAACACATGATTATTACACTAAAACCAGGTTATTCTATTCCACTTTTTCCTTCAAAAAAAATTATTTAATTTCAAACATGAACACCTGTTCGTACAGCACTTTTACTCCAGGCACACATGATAAATCTCTATCAAGTTTTGATGGAAAAGTAAAATCTCATCCACAAAAGAAATTGACTTCCGGCCAGCATCGTTGTGGGAAAGGTTGTAATAATAGTGGAATTATTACCATATGACATAGAGGAGGAGGTCACAAGCATCTGTATCGTCAAATTGATTTTCAACGGAGTGAGAAAAGCAACATATTGGGAAAAATTGTAACAATAGAAAGTGATCCTAATAGAAGTGCATATATCTATCTTGTGCACTACAGAGATGGTCAAAAGACATATATTTTGCATCCGAGGGGGATTATGATTGGAGATACTATTCTGTCCAGTCCAAGAGCTCCCATATCAATGGGAAATGCCCTACCTTTGAGTGCGGTTTGAATTATTAATTTACATGATCGGAAATAACCGATTGGGTTTACAGCAAAACCTTAAAATCTATCACTAATCCAACTAAGATAGTTTGATGGGATCAACCCCAAAGGGAAACTGAGGATAAAGAGCAGCGGGTGATTGAGTTCAATAGTTTCTGGAATTATTGACTCTAGAGATATGATAATATGGAGAAGACTTAATTGTCTGAAGCAGAAACAACTAAGGTAAAGGAACCCTTGTTATGAAGAGAAAGACAAGTAACTCACATTTGATTTGATGGTCAAACGCAGATTCGAAGCTGAACAGTGAAAATATTTTTATTTTTCAAAAATAAAATTTCTATTTCAAATGCCTCCTACGTTATCCGAGAGATGCGAAAGCATTAACGTAATTTGATAAAGTCATTCATTCTGAATGCTACATGAAAAAAGAACATAAGCCAGATGACGGAATAAAAAAACCTAGGATGTACAGAATAAGGACATAAGGAATTTAAAGTATCCCCTTCATTTGAAATTTATTTATAAAATAGATATATGTGTATATATATATTATATATATATATATATATTGAGTATATAAATATTTATTCACATCCAGAAAGTTGTATGCCCTGAGAGAGGCTTGTACAGTTTGGGAAGGGATTTTTACAAATTAAAGGTCTACTTCAACCAATATACCTTTAGGCACGACTATACATAATGTGTAATGCCCCGCCAGGAAACCCCAAAGGGATTAAGCCATAACACAAGAATAGAGTGCAATTTTTTTTTTTTTAAAGTTACACCACAATAAGATACAACAAGATATCAAAGATTCAGATTACATAGCGGAAGACATCAACAACTATCACCTAAAGAGTTTCCCAACGAGATTACTTAAATATCACAATTTACTTAACTCACACAATTAATCCAATAAGCTGATTATCTAACAACGAGATATTTCATATTCAGGATAATTTCTTTCAAAAGATGGAAGTGTAAATCACAAGCAATGACACATCCATTAAGATCTATTCATAATCTTCATTCAAGCTTTTCATTTAAAATAACAAGCCATACATCTAATATTCAAAAACACTAGAATTCCATCATAAACATAAGAGATCTATTCAAGCATACTCAATTTTCTAACCACAACGGAATAGATTCCATTACTCTAAGATACATTCATTCATACCCCAACTTATTGCATTTCAAAAGACGATTGCATACTAGCATCTACGCTAAATCTCATCTAAACCACTTACGCATTCGATCAACATGGCATTCAAGAAGGAACTGAATATAAGCATTTAAAGTTAATTCCATTTATCCACTTAACCATTCTAACATAAGCTATTCATACATGAAAAAGCTGAATAAAGGAAACATGAGAGAATACATCACATAACACCATAATGATCTCGGAGTTCACCCTTAAAGGGCTACATCTCCGGGTCTGCTCAACTGCAAGACCCCTCTGATAATTAATAAAGTTAAGAATACAAGAGGTTACACCATTACAATCTGGCCAACAAGGCGATACATAAACAATATACAAACGACCACATCGGTCAATTAATACATAAACGATCCCTAAAAAGAACAGGATCCAGCTGAACATAATCAAAGCTAAAACAAAGGTCCAGGAGAGCATCCATAAAACTGAGTCATCACCACCCAAGGTCTAACATGAAACCGATACTCACAAGGGTAGAGACAAAAGGACGACCCACAAAGATACTCAAAACAGGACAAAACGACAACACACTAGCGAACGTAGGGACAAGTGTCATCACACAACCTGGTATGGTTACCATGGCAAGTCTTCATAGGTCCCGGCCCCATACACTGGGTCACCCTAGCAACCTAATCCGAGCTTCCGGCCCATCCAAGCCTCATGTGGACCCACACATCCTCTCGTGAAGACAAGGATGATGGTTTGCCATTTCAGGCCTTCTCACAGCATGTCGAATCTATGATAGCACTCGTCCCATGCGTGAGGCACAATTATCTTGCTTAGAGATTACATTCTAATCTACTTAAAGGTTATCACTTATTAGACTCAATTTCGACGGGTTACCCAGCAGCCACTTTGGGTGCGGCCCCCAATCGAAAGCCACTTTCCCATACGACACTAGACTAAACTCAGACAAACTCAAAACCAGGGAATACACATGGTCAGACGAACGGAGTTCAAAAAGGGAGAAACAATCATCTGGTCAAACACAACTCAAGGATGATCACTTAGTGACGGTACTCTAACTAGAGACCTGACCAACAATGGTCAACCACAAATCATCATTCAACTCACACATAGAGGATATGATCAAAACGACACTACCACAATACAATAGTCAACTCAGAATCGAGGACTGAAACAGGTACCTCAAATCATTCCATACGACAGGGTCCCATCAAAACAAGCACGACTTGCCATTTCATAAGCAAAAGCGAATACAGAAATTAAACTCGCAAAGGCAATAAACAGAAAAGACAATATTCAACAGATGCAATCTTTCCGAATTGATCTAATCATTAAAAGTCGATCAAGTTTTCTACAAGATCTAAATCATATTACAGTTATCTACCTCATCAAGGGATAAGTTGTTCTTGGTTTTCTAACTCTCTAAGGTTCAAAGCATCGAACATACATATAAAGCCATAATGAGTTCTTAAACCAAATTCATATTAATTAAACTCAGACAACCATTAATCAACTAAAATAAGATATTTAATCTCCAATCAAAACGTCATTGACATACTGGTTCGAAACCAACCTCTATAGTTTCATATTTTTCAAACCCAGATGCATAATACGGATCACGGAATATATTTATAAAAGAGAATCTAAATGAAGATAATCATTTCCAAAATCCAATTCTTACTTCCCTACGCACGTATAGCAGAATCCAACATGAACTTTTAATTAAAGAGTATATTTATTATTCCACGATAAATAAAATATACACAATTAACGACTAATAGAGCACAATAACCCAGTTAATTATTAGTTAATATATAATTATTAATCTCTATTAATAAAATATATCTCACTAATAATTAATGCATTTGCACAATTTTTGAATTAATATCGATTAGTTTATATACACAAATTAATTTCCATTAATCATGTATATACTAATCATTAATCAACAATTGAAAACTTTATTTTAAAAAAATACTTTTATTTCAACAACCTCATTTATTTGTTTTTTTTTTTTCATTTAAAAATAAATAAATAATTAAAAAAAAACATGAAATACAATTTTTTTTTTTCATAAAACTCCAAAGCAAACCTCGTGGGGTCCACGTGGGCTCCTCCCACGCGGTTTTTCCTGCGGAAGGGCTGGGGAGAACTGTGCGGGCGGCGCCACTGTGGTGCCGCAGGTCCCGCGGCGCCCTGCGGCCACCGCAGTGGAGCTGCGTCCACCGCGACCAACACACCAATGTGAATAACCAAGGGAACGGGGGAGCAAGCGGGGGGGAACGAGCTGGGGAAGGGAGGAGGAGCGGGTGGAGCTCCGCTCCCCGCCCTCCAAACCCCCAAACCCACAGTTTAATAACAAAATGCCCAGCACAAAAATATATAAATCTCTTTTTTTTTTTTAACACACAGTTCGGAAATGGTCACAAACGCCCAGTTCGATATAAAATAAATGTTTTCTTTTCCCTTTTAAACACAGTTCGGTATTAAAACAAACAATAAACCCAACTCAAAATTTGGATTAACAATTTCGGTGTGAATGAGATCCGATTCCAATGGATACATTTTGATATGAAGTTTTCTCTGATGGTATTCATCCATTCTAAACACAAAAGGGATTTTCAAGCACCCAAACAGCAATAGCATGAAAACATTCAAACCCCCATTTCCATTTTAACCAATAACTAAGATTGAGAATTAGATCCTACCTGATCTCGCGTTCCTGGCAAGATCTACTGAAGAGTCCCAATCTCCAGCGACCAAAACCCTTCTTCTCCATCCAAAACCCTCAAATTTCATCTCCAAAATTTTTCCAACCAAAATTTCTCCAAAAAAAGTCCATCCTCCAATTTTCCCCAAATTTTGGGTCATATGGAAGAGTTGACCAAAATTCCATTTTTGGAATTAAAATTTTCATTTAAAAAAAATAATTCTCAAATTTAATACTTTTCTAACTATAGCAACAAATTAACTTGCTTTTCAAATCAAAAATCGATTTCTTCCTCATAATTCAATTTAGCCTTTCTAATTTCAAAAGCCAACAGAACACAATAAAATCTATTGTGATAAAATCCAAAACTTTCTTTTTCAACAGCATATATAAAATGCATTTAATATTCAAAATCAGTCATTTAATCGAACTCACTCCCAATTTAAAATAAGCAATCCAATATCAACGAAAATCGCATAAGGAAATTCTGATTAATCTAGTCCATTAATCTCTAATGCACAAATACATATTTAATCAAAATAATTACTAAGGACTAATTAATCAATTTAACCATGCACACCAAGCACGCAAACCGAGAAGGTCAACCAAGCAGACGACTCGCAAACCCAACGAAAAGGGAACACCGATGACGAATGGTGATGCTCACTTGAGCACGACTAAGGTCAACTAGGGTCTTACGACCACCTAATCCAACTCTAAGGATTAAAAAGGTACACTCAGACCTGCAATCCAGGTGAAGACGAACCTCGCACTCATGCGGCGTTGTACCTGAAATCTCCTGCAACCAAGAGTCATACATGCATACATATATAAAATTTAATGAAAGCGTTAGCCTGATATTGATACCACGAAATAGGTACACTAACAACTTGCATACAACTAGTGTGAAAACCACATCAACAGCTATGCGTTAAATCAACATCTGACTATAACATAATATTAAGATAAACTAATCAAGATTAAACCCAGGTTAGAGATTGATTAGGGTAGGGGTACTACATTCTCCCCCCCTAGGTTCCGACTTACTCCTGGAAGTCGTAAGGCTAGATGGAGAACATGTCGTACGCATCAGCCCTGAAACTCATTCAACAAATATCAAATTGCACATAGAAATCCTTCCATATATAAATGAAATATTATTGCAAAATCCTTTACAAATGCCATTATCCATTGGCAAGATACATCTAAACCCATACATTCCTTAAAATATTCTAGGAATTATCAATAATCATAGCAAAGAAACAAGAATTTTCTTCCTTTCATTACACCAAATTAAAGCATTACAAGGAGGTAAACAACAATTACCATAATCATCGACCAAAAATGACAGGAAAACATGCCATAATGATCAATTTCCTTTACCAATCCATCTTTATCATAAAATTTTATAACATAGAACTAGCTCAAAATATCAATTTCTACAACCAAATTAACTTTCATGAAAATAAGAGCAACAAAATAACTCAATTGTTTACACTTGCCAGGCATAAGAAAACCTTTCCAAAGACTATGCCCCATAACATAGTGACAAGTTAACACAATTTACTCCATGATACACATAATAACCATCCACATAACTGGAATGCATAACAGAAAAGGCCACATGTGAGCATGTCTAATGCTCGGTCCAAGGCAACATGCACTATCAGCATCTCTATGCCTGATCTCAGAACAACAATATGATCATAAATATCCAATATCTCACTCAAGGGCTCGATGGTGCTAGGCACACCATAGCGGTGCTACCTTCCATGCAAGACCTTTGTGAATATCCCTTGTTGAGCAAGGTGGTTAGCCTCCAAGAGATAGTCACCACACATAGGTAGGTAGTGGATGCTAGTTGCATCACAACCTCACATACCCCCCATCCTCACGGTTCCCTACATCAACTTCCTTGCACACACTCTACCAAATCCGTATCATACGTCTATGGAGAGGAATTTCACATTTCAACACAAGACCAGCATCCGAAAACAATAATGATAAACCAATTTAGCCACCAAAGTACAGATGAATAAAGATAATAAATCATCAATTCCAACAGTAAGGCAAGAAAATAATCCGGATTTTCAACACCAAATCAAAGTGCAAAAGATCACAAGATCGTGGCCAAACCTTCAAAGTCAAGGTAAAATAAATTGCTGATCCCCAAAGAAATATAAAGAATATCACAACTGCACATAACATCACTGTGTGACTAGCATCTAGCCACCAACGAGGAAGGAAGGAACAACTGACTAGCTATTGCAGTAGCTCATCATGTGGTGCGACATAGTCACACTACCCACATGGCATGGCGGTGTGTACCTCGACATCACCCCGCATCACGTCGTCACGCGGGATGGCAATACTCCAAGCGGAAAACACACGCAATGGACGTATCCCGCATGGTAGTGCACCTCGCAGAAAAAGCACGCGCAAGTCACATCCCGCATAGCGACGTATCTAGAAGGATACTCGTCGTAAGTCAGAGGTATACATGACTAGGGTCCACCCACATGCCCACCAACACATACTAACTGGCAGCACATGTGAATAAACCTACCTTTCATGAAGACAAGGCAAAGGATCCTCCGAACTATACCATCACGATACACAAGAATCACCATCCAAATGCTCAAATAAAGGAGAGGAATAGGCTGGCACACATAAACCTATAAATAGATTCATCAAAGGGAAAGTATTGAGTACACCTTGATACAGTTTAGTAGTACAACTATATCATTCCTCGAAGTAGAGAAGCTAAAGTCGCTTCGCGCCGACATTACTCATACGCCAATCCATACTATTCAAGGAACGGTTACTTCAAATACTACCCCTTAACATACTGAGTTACCCACAACCCGAGGTTTGGTACTCAGCAGGGAAACAATTAAGCAACATCACATAAACAGTATGGTTTCCCATACTCATAAGCAACATATCCTCCATGGTTGATTACTTCACCAATCCATGGGCACAAATAATAAGCACTGGTTTCTTACAACACACACAAATACACCAGTACTGGTTTAGTCACATTTACGGGGAGTACTTTTCAGTACGCTAACATCTATTCAAGGAAGATTTCAATTACGCTTTCTACATAAATAACTGAATCAAGTTTACTCTAGATACAAGTACTGAAATTATTAACAATTCACAATTATATAAGGAATTAACATCATTCCTATAGCTTTCTCGAATCTCACTAAGCATTCATAACTAAATTACTAGCTAAGCAAATTCATTTCTAAAGCTTAAGACTTTCATCTATCACTATGAAGCCAAAAGCAACCACACAACTTCACATGTTTAATAAGCATTCTATTTAAATCAATGCACTCTTTAATATCATTTCTAAAATTCTTATGATTAGGCAAGGAGAAGGGAAAGAGAGTTTGATAATCAAACTGTTTCCTACAAAGACACAAGATCACTCAAGATCACGCTATAATATTAAATTTCTCACTATAAGCCTATCATTTTAATTACACGGTTTTCATTTCGCTACCGTTTTAGAAGGATGACAATCAGCCTAACAAAACATTTCCATTAATTATGGTTGCAACAAGAGGTTCTAGTTTTCCAAACAAAACAGAGATCAAGACATGCAATCTTTTCGATAATGCAAGACCTCTTAAGAACACTCACTTATAATAATACAATATAGACACATGTCATAATTTGCAACCTATTAGAAAAGATCACATTACGATCAAGGATAAGCAAGGAGCTATTACCCAAATAAAACATATTAATGCATGCACATCAAACAAGCTTTTCATTCGCACTTTCTCAACACATTAAGGTAATTACATATACCCAAAAGCAAGTTCAATGGAGCATTTGCTAAAATAAATCTTCAATCAAACTGGTTTAATGAAACACATAAAACAATCTTTCGGAAAACACATTAATACTCTCTCGAAGCTACAATAACATGCTCTTTTAATACTTTTTCTACAAATCAAGCAGTTTCACATAATTCAACTATTCGCATAGAAATGCACCTTACTAAGGTAGAATTTAATCATGTTATTCCTACAAAATACACATGGAGAATTCTTTAAACATACACATACAGTTTTCTCCCAATAGCCAAAATAAATTTTTAAACCCATAGCCCTTTAATAATCTAAAAACATAAGCGACATAAGGCTCACACAAGGGTTCAAGAAGTCACACCCTTTTCTCTTTCAAACAAGAAACTCAAATCAAAGATAATTACACATATCCTAATCATTTTAATTTCCAGAAAGAGAGAGAGGAATGGTGATGATCATTTAATTTTCTACAAAATAAGCATACAATAATTGCCATACTAGTCCCTCAAGTGGACAACATTACGCTAGATCATAATCTTTAAACAGACACAAATCGCACTTCCAGATTCAAGACAAGCACGGACCAACCCAAATGGATTAGTCTAAAGAGTACAACACTCAAAAAGGAAGGTACATATGACTCTCTTCAGAATAAGCGTAATCGTAGACCCAGACATCAATAAGCACACAATGCATATATAAACACTCAAACACCAACATCAAGAAGGCGAAAACAAAGTGTGAACACACACGTTACTCACAAGCTAAGGTCTGCTCAATCACTCACATGCAAAAGGAGGACAAGCATACACATAAGGTCGATACACCTCACACCAATAGAGGGCACACGCGACACCAGAGATCCCACTGTTTGCAACATGGGCTCTGATACCAAATGTAATGCCCCGCCAGGAAACCTCAAAGGGATTAAGCTATAACACAAGAATAGAGTGCAATTTTTTTTTTTTTAAAGTTACACCACAATAAGATACAACAAGATATCAAAGATTCAGATTACATAGCGGAAGACATCAACAACTATCACCTAAAGAGTTTCCCAACGAGATTACTTAAATATCACAATTTACTTAACTCACACAATTAATCCAATAAGCTGATTATCTAACAACGAGATATTTCATATTCAGGATAATTTCTTTCAAAAGATGGAAGTGTAAATCACAAGCAATGACACATCCATTAAGATCTATTCATAATCTTCATTCAAGCTTTTCATTTAAAATAACAAGCCATACATCTAATATTCAAAAACACTAGAATTCCATCATAAACATAAGAGATCTATTCAAGCATACTCAATTTTCTAACCACAACGGAATAGATTCCATTACTCTAAGATACATTCATTCATACCCCAACTTATTGCATTTCAAAAGACGATTGCATACTAGCATCTACGCTAAATCTCATCTAAACCACTTACGCATTCGATCAACATGGCATTCAAGAAGGAACTGAATATAAGCATTTAAAGTTAATTCCATTTATCCACTTAACCATTCTAACATAAGCTATTCATACATGAAAAAGCTGAATAAAGGAAACATGAGAGAATACATCACATAACACCATAATGATCTCGGAGTTCACCCTTAAAGGGCTACATCTCCGGGTCTGCTCAACTGCAAGACCCCTCTGATAATTAATAAAGTTAAGAATACAAGAGGTTACACCATTACAATCTAGCCAACAAGGCGATACATAAACAATATACAAACGACCACATTGGTCAATTAATACATAAACGATCCCTAAAAAGAACAGGATCCAGCTGAACATAATCAAAGCTAAAACAAAGGTCCAAGAGAGCATCCATAAAACTGAGTCATCACCACCCAAGGTCTAACACGAAACCGATACTCACAAGGGTAGAGACAAAAGGACGACCCACAAAGATACTCAAAACAGGACAAAACGACAACACACTAGCGAACGTAGGGACAAGTGTCATCACACAACCTGGTATGGTTACCATGGCAAGTCTTCATAGGTCCCGGCCCCATACACTGGGTCACCCTGGCAACCTAATCCGAGCTTCCGGCCCATCCAAGCCTCATGTGGACCCACACATCCTCTCGTGAAGACAAGGATGATGGTTTGCCATTTCAGGCCTTCTCATAGCATGTCGAATCTATGATAGCACCCGTCCCATGCGTGAGGCACAATTATCTTGCTTAGAGATTACATTCTAATCTACTTAAAGGTTATCACTTATTAGACTCAATTTCGACGGGTTACCCAGCAGCCACTTTGGGCGCGGCCCCCAATCGAAAGCCACTTTCCCATACGACACTAGACTAAACTCAGACGAACTCAAAACCAGGGAATACACATGGTCAGACGAACGGAGTTCAAAAAGGGAGAAACAATCATCTGGTCAAACACGACTCAAGGATGATCACTTACTGACGGTACTCTAACTAGAGACCTGACCAACAATGGTCAACCACAAATCATCATTCGACTCACACATAGAGGATATGATCAAAACGACACTACCACAATACAACAGTCAACTCAGAATCGAGGACTGAAACAGGTACCTCAAATCATTCCATACGACAGGGTCCCATCAAAACAAGCACGACTTGCCATTTCATAAGCAAAAGCGAATACAGAAATTAAACTCGCAAAGGCAATAAACAGAAAAGACAATATTCAACAGATGCAATCTTTCCAAATTGATCTAATCATTAAAAGTCGATCAAGTTTTCTACAAGATCTAAATCATATTACAGTTATCTACCTCATCAAGGGATAAGTTGTTCTTGGTTTTCTAACTCTCTAAGGTTCAAAGCATCGAACATACATATAAAGCCATAATGAGTTCTTAAACCAAATTCATATTAATTAAACTCAGACAACCATTAATCAACTAAAATAAGATATTTAATCTCCAATCAAAACGTCATTGACATACTGGTTCGAAACCAACCTCTACAGTTTCATATTTTTCAAACCCAGATGCATAATACGGATCACGGAATATATTTATAAAAGAGAATCTAAATGAAGATAATCATTTCCAAAATCCAATTCTTACTTCCCTACGCACGTATAGCAGAATCCAACATGAACTGTTAATTAAAGAGTATATTTATTATTCCACGATAAATAAAATATACACAATTAACGACTAATAGAGCACAATAACCCAGTTAATTATTAGTTAATATATAATTATTAATCTCTATTAATAAAATATATCTTACTAATAATTAATGCATTTGCACAATTTTCGAATTAATATCGATTAGTTTATATACACAAATTAATTTCCATTAATCATGTATATACTAATCATTAATCAACAATTGAAAACTTTATTTTAAAAAAATACTTTTATTTCAACAACCTCATTTATTTGTTTTTTTTTTTTCATTTAAAAATAAATAAATAAAAAAAAAAAAACATGAAATACAATTTTTTTTTTCATAAAACTCCAAAGCAAACCTCGTGGGGGCCACGTGGGCTCCTCCCACGCGGTTTTTCCTGCGGAAGGGCTGGGGAGAACTGTGCGGGCGGCACCACTATGGTGCCGCAGGTCCCGCGGCACCCTGCGGCCACCGCAGTGGAGCTGCGTCCACCGCGACCAACACCCTAACGCGAATAACCAAGGGAACGGGGGAGAAAGCGGGGGGGAACGAGCGGGGGAAGGGAGGAGGAGCGGGTGGAGCTCCGCTCCCCGCCCTCCAAACCCCCAAACCCACAGTTTAATAACAAAACGCCCAACACAAAAATATATAAATCTCTTTTTTTTTTTTTTAACACACAGTTCGGAAATGGTCACAAACGCCCAGTTCGATATAAAATAAATGTTTTCTTTTCCCTTTTAAACACAGTTCGGTATTAAAACAAACAATAAACCCAACTCAAAATTTGGATTAACAATTTCGGTGTGAATGAGATCCGATTCCAATGGATACATTTTGGTATGAGGTTTTCCCTGATGGTATTCATCCATTCTAAACACAAAAGGGATTTTCAAGCACCCAAACAGCAATAGCATGAAAACATTCAAACCCCCATTTCCATTTTAACCAATAACTAAGATTGAGAATTAGATCCTACCTGATCTCGCGTTCCTGGCAAGATCTGCTGAAGAGTCCCAATCTCCAGCTACCAAAACCCTTCTTCTCCATCCAAAACCCTCAAATTTCATCTCCAAAATTTTTCCAACCAAAATTTCTCCAAAAAAAGTCCATCCTCCAATTTTCCCCAAATTTTGGGTTATATGGAAGAGTTGACCAAAATTCCATTTTTGGAATTAAAATTTTCATTTAAAAAAAATAATTCTCAAATTTAATACTTTTCTAACTATAGCAACAAATTAACTTGCTTTTCAAATCAAAAATCGATTTCTTCCTCATAATTCAATTTAGCCTTTCTAATTTCAAAAGCCAATAGAACACAATAAAATCTATTGTGATAAAATCCAAAACTTTCTTTTTCAACAGCATATATAAAATGCATTTAATATTCGAAATCAGTCATTTAATCGAACTCACTCCCAATTTAAAATAAGCAATCCAATATCAACGAAAATCGCATAAGGAAATTCTGATTAATCTAGTCCATTAATCTCTAATGTACAAATACATATTTAATCAAAATAATTACTAAGGACTAATTAATCAATTTAACCATGCACACCAAGCACGCAAACCGAGAAGGTCAACCAAGCAGACGACTCACAAACCCAACAAAAAGGGAACACCGACGACGACTGGCGATGCTCACTTGAGCACGACTAAGGTCAACTAGGGTCTTACGACCACCTAATCCAACTCTAAGGATTAAAAAGGTACACTCAAACCTGCAATCCAGGTGAATACGAACCTCGCACTCATGCGGCGTTGTACCTGAAATCTCCTGCAACCAAGAGTCATACATGCATACATATATAAAATTTAATGAAAGTGTTAGCCTGATATTGATACCACGAAATAGGTACACTAACAACTTGCATACATCTAGTGTGAAAACCACATCAACAGCTATGCGTTAAATCAACATCTGACTATAACATAATATTAAGATAAACTAATCAAGATTAAACCCAGGTTAGAGATTGATTAGGGTAGGGGTACTACATAATGTCGAAGTACAAGTCGGAAAAGGTGAACAATTAGCTAGAGCAGCGGGTCCTGTGGCAGAATTGATCACAAAAGAAGGTCGATTGACCACATTAAGATTACCATCTGGGGAGGTTCATTTAATATCTGAGAACTGCTTAGCAACAGTTGGACAAGTAGGCAACGTTAAATGGAAAAATAGAACTTTAAGTAAAGCTGGGTCAAAACTTTGGCTAGGTAAACGTCCTGAAGTAAGAGGAGTAGTTATGAATGTTGTGGATCATCCTCATGGGGGTGGTGAAGGAAGAGCTCCAATTGGCAGAAAAAAAACCCCTGACCCCTTGGGGCTATAGCGCACTTGGAAAAAAGAGTCGGAAAAGAAATAAATATAGTGATGTTTCAATCCTTCGTTGACGTAAGTAAGAATGGTTGTAAATCCATTTTTTTTTCTATCAATAAAAAGAAAGGTAATTAACCATGGCACGTTCACTAAGAAAAAATACTTTTGTATCTAATGATTTGTTGAGTAAAATAGATAATCTAAATATGAATAAAGAGAAGAAGATAATAGTAACCTGGTCCCAGAGATCTGCCATTGTACCTGCAATGATCGGTCATACCATTGTTGTTCATAATGGAAAGTCACATTTACCCATTTTTATATCAAATGGTATGATAAACCACAAATTAGGAGAATTTGTACCTACTTCCATTTTCCAAGGACATGCGAAAAAGGATAAAAAATCAAAAAATGAAAAAAATAAATAAATAAATAAAAGAGAGAAACGAGAAAAAAGTATCGTTGTAAATAGTATACATTAATTCATTGTGGAGGATGAAGATGAAATTTATAAATAGGGCTTCGACTAGAAAAATACGAGCTGTAGCTAAACATGTACGTATGTCTTCTAATAAAGCACGTAGAGTAGCTCATCAACTTCGTGGTTGTACCTATATGGAGGCACTTTCGATACTGAATTGGATGCCTCATAGAGCATGTTATCCCATATTAAAAGTACTTCGTTCTGCAACCACAAATGCATATCACAATATGGGTATAGATAAGGGTTTTTTATTTGTCCTTATGGCTGAAGTGAATGAAGGTCCTATTTTCAAAAGATTTCAACCTAGAGCTCGGGGACGCGGTTATCCAATAAAGAAACCCACTTGTCATATAAGTATTACATTGGAGGATGTAACTGACTCTAACTCAATTATGGTAAAAAAATAGAAACAAAATATCCAAATAGATGGAAGCATAATCCATTTATGTTGCAAATATACTACTACTACTTGCAAAAAAGTACTTTAAAAAATATGTATGGGAAACAAAATAAATCCACTTGGTTTTTAGACTTAGTTTTACGCAAAACCATTGTTCCCTTTGGTTTGAAGAAAGGGATTATTCCGAAGATCTTCGAGAAGATGAGAGAATATATAATTGTATTGAAAATTATGTACAACATATAAAAAGTTCCATAAATTCTAGTTATGGAGGAATTACACGTATAGAGATTCTGAAACAAACCGAATTGATTTCAGTAAATATATATATTGCATTTGTCGACTTGTTTATCAAAAAAAAGGGCCAAGAAAAAAAGAAAAAAAAAGATGACGAACAAGAAATTAAGCAATTAAGAAAGGAAGTACAAAATATGCTTGTACAAAGTATGTCTGATTCTATAAATAGAAAACTTGTCATTTCTATAGAAAAAGTGGAGAAACCTTATAGAGAACCCAAAATTCTTGCGGAATATATTGCTCTACAACTAAAGGAGAGAGTTGAAATAAGAAAAATAATGAAAAAAGCTATTGAACTGGCTGAAAAGGCAGATGTAGAAGGTATTAAAATACAAATTAAAGGGCGTCTTAATGGAATTGAGAGAGCCCGAAAAGAATCGGCTATGCAAGGTAGAGTGCCCCTACAGACCCTTCGAGCTAAAATTGATTATTGTTATTATGCGGTTCAAACCGTCTATGGAGTATTGGGGATCAAAATTTGGATCTTTGTTTAAGATGAGCAATATCTTTCTCTAATCTAACCAATTAGAAATCTTAAATTCTATAACCAAATAAAAAAAATGAAACATCTTGGAGCAGTGCTATGCTTAGTGTGCGACTCGTTGAGATCAAGCTTTTGCTTCTTTTCTAAAATGATAGAAAACCCCAAATAAAAACAAATTGGTCTCTGGTATATTTGTTTTATATTAATTGCTAAGATCCAATAAGCTAGTTATTTCAATATAAATAGTTCTATCAAATAAACGAAAGACTTTTTCCCACAAAGAGACAAACCTATATCTCTCGTAAAGATAAAAAGAGTCTTTGCTAATGCAAGAAAAGAAAAAGGGAAGGAAGGAGAAAAAGAAAAAATGAAATCTTCTTCCTTACAGTATTGTATGGTTCATAAATCACCCCCAAAGAGTAGTGTGATAAAGCATAAGAATTATCCTGATTATTTATATTCAGTTTATGAGCGAGAAAAAAAGAGCTTCGGATCAATGGAAACTAAGAAAATTGATTCCTGTAATAAATATAAATAAGAGCTCCATTGCAGAGGGTATGCCTAAGCAGCCATTTGAAAGCTATGGAAACGATGGAGCCTGTGATTGCGTAAGATCATCATATAGAAATCTGAATCATTCATTGGATAGGATGGTGAAATAAACCAATAAAGAATAAATTTCTTTGGAGTCCATAAGTCGACCCCAAATATCTTAGAGTTAATATTCGCCTGTAAGATACTTATTGGGCAGTACCGATATATAATAAAAGAGGTATTTGTATTATCATATTATATATATATAATATATATGTGTAATGAGTCAATACAGATTTATTCCTAGGACCTCAACATTTAGAATCCAAATTTGCCATAGATTCTTCACAAGGAGCCGTATGAGAAGAAACTTTCATATCCGGTTCTGAAATAGAGATGGGATTCAAATAGTATTATACAACCATCAACTAGAACCCAAAAAGAACAAAATTTCATCACCAACATAGGGGAAGAATTAAGGGAATATCTTCTCGGGGTAATCGCATTTGTTTTGGTAGATTTTCTCTTCAGGCATTGGAACCTGTTTGGATCACATCTGGGCAGATAGAAGCAGGATGACGAGCAATTACTCGCTATGCCCGTCGCGGCGTAAAAATATGGATACGTATATTTCCCGACAAACCTATTAGAATGAGACCTACAGAAATACATATGGGTTCGGGGAAAGCCAAGGGATCTCCAGAATATTGGGTATCTATGGTCAAACCAGGTCAAATACTTTATGAAATAAGTGGAGTATCAGAGACTATAGCTAGAGCAGCTTTTCAAATCGTTGCATATAAAATGCCTATACATACTAAATTTATTAGTAGTTTGCGTAAATAATGTTGAACCAAAGAGATATTTCTGGCAGAAAAAGATTATTGAATTGATAAGAAATACTTTTTTTCTGGTGAGTTAACAATTCTTTTGGAGGAAATATGATTCAGTCCCAAACTTACTTGAATGTAGCAGACAACAGTGGAGCCGGAAAATTAATGTGTATTCGAGTGCTAGGAGCAGGTAATCGTAACACCACTAATATCGGCGATATTATCATCGCTATAATTAAAGAAGCAGTACCTAATATGCCTCTGGAAGAATCAGAGGTAGTTAGAGCCATAGTTATATGTACGTGTAAAGAACTTAAACGTAGTGATGGAATGATAATACGATCTGATGACAATGCAGCAGTTGTCATTGATCAGAAAGGAAATCCAAGAGGAACTCGAGTTTTTGGTTCAGTTACTGAGGAATTAAGAGAATTGAATTTCACCAAAATAATCTCATTGGCTCCTGAAGTATTATAAATACTGATAAATTATGTAGAAGTAATGTCAGGCATATTCCTTAAAAAAAGATAAACATGCCTTTGTATTGAGCTTGTAAATTCTTAAGAATTAGTTTGCCATGGGTAATGATACTATTGCTAATCTAATGACTTATATAAGAAATGCTGATATGGTAAAAAAAAAATAGTTCGAGTAGCAGCTACTATTATTACCGAGAACATCACAAGGATTCTTCTACGAGAAGGTTTTATAGAGGATGTTAGGAAACATCGAGAAGGTAAAAAATCTTTTTTTGTTTTAACTTCAAAATCTAGGGGAAGGATGCAAAAGAGATATATAACCGCTTCAAAGCGTATTAGCAAACCTAGTCTGAGAATCTATTCTAATTATCGAGAGATCCCTAAAGTTTTAGGTGGAATGGGGATTGCAATCCTTTCTACTTCGCAAGGAATAATGACTGATCGAGAAGCTCGACAAAAAAAAATAGGAGGGGAATTATTATGTATTTTATGGTAACTCCAAAACAAAAAGTAAATGCCTGAATTGCATTTTTGCTTCCAATAATTGGAATGCTATCAATAATATTGACAAAAGATATTATTGATGATAGGAGTCAATAATGACTCATTATTGTGTGTTCAGTGTCAGAAATTTGGTTGACAAAAAAGGAATTCATTATAATTCAATGAATATTATTGAGTAGTAATAGCTTACAAAAAAAAGCTATTCATGTTTATTTTTCAATTAAAATTCTATTAAAATGTCTTTTTTCTTTTTTTTATAATTAAATGATTCCTCTCTTTTAGAAATCAATTTCATAGTTAATAACTATGAATGTCATAGTTAATAACTATTCCTCCTTTTTTAATCACTGTAAAAAAACTAGGAGTCTAGTTAAAATGAGTACCAAAAAGAATTTTGTCACTGTTGAGGGTGTAGTTACGATAGCATATCCTAATGGTATGTTCTTAGTCCATCTAGATAACGATATAGATGTTTTAACGGTTGTATCAGGTAAAATTAGATATTGAACAATACGAGTAGTACCGGGAGATAGAGTGACAGTTGAATTACCTCTTTATGATTTAAGAAAAGGACGTATAATATATAGACATCCCATCAAACGAAATGATGATGATGACTTTATATCCGCTACTGATCAATATTGAGGCCCATTAACTCTATAAACAAAAAAGAAAAAGATTTTAGCATTAAATAAAGGACCACAAATATGAAAATCCGTGCTTTTGTTCGCAAAATTTGTGAAAAGTGCCGCCTAATTCGTAGACGGAAACACCTTCTTGTAATTTGTTACAATCCGAGGCATAAACAAAAACAGGGCTAATTCCTATTATATATCATGATATGAATTCTAAAAGGAATTTTGGCATCCAATTTAGAATTATTATAATATAAGAAATATATATATATATATATATATATATATATATATATATATATTTCTTATATTATATTACTTTTTTTTTACTTCAAAATATCAAAATTTATCAAAAATTATAAGAAGATTTGCGTTGTGTCAAAAAATACAAAAAAATTTGTGTCAAAAACTAGAAGAAAATATGTGCCACGTAGAGCTACAAGAAGATTTTTGCCACGTAAAACTAAACATCGAATACTGAAAGGAGTTATTTATGTTCAAGCAAGTTTTTGCAATACCATTGTTACTGTTACAGATACATGGGGGCAAGCGGTTTCTTGGTCTTCTGTCGGTGCTTGTGGATTCAAAGGTACAAAAAGACGTTCACCATTTGCTGCTCAGACTGCAGCAGCAAATGTTGTTGATACCTTAGTAAATCAAGGTCTTCTGAAAGAAGCAGAAGTTATGATAAGTGGCCCTGGTTCGGGGAGAGATACAGCATTATGAGCCATTGCTCAAAGTGGTATACAATTAAGTTATGTACGTGATGTAACTCCTATGCCACATAACAGATGTAGACCTCCCAAAAGAAGACGTGTATAAGAATTGAATAAATTGAAAGTGAAAGAAAGGATTAAATTATTTATTTGAAATAATATTATGAATCAGAATGAAATAGCAGTCTCAATGAAGATACCAGAATTGAAGTGCGTTGAATCCAGAACAAAGAATAAGCGTTTTCATTATAGTCGTTTCACTCTATCTTCTCTTCGCAAAGGTCAAGCTAATACAATAGGCAGCGCAATAAGAAGAGTTTTACCTGGAGAAGTAGAAGGAACATGTATCACACGTGCTAAATTTCACAATATATCAAACGAATATTCCGTAATAATAGGTATTGAAGAATCAATACATGAAATTTTGATGAATCTGAAAGAAATTGTACTTCGAAGTGATGCGTACAGAATTCGAGAAGGATCTATCCATGTTGTCGGACCAAAAAAAGTAACCGCTCAAGATATCATGTTACCACCTTCTGTGAGAACAATCGATACTACACAACATATAGCTAACATAAACAAATCAATTACCTTAGATATATCATTACAAATTGAAAAAGGTCGTGGATATATTATTCAAAATCCAAATAATTACAATCCTAAGGATGAAATTTTTGCTATAGATGTTGCCTTTGTCTTTCCTATAGATGCTGCCTTTGCCCCTGTTCAAAATGTAAATTACAGTACACACTCCTATTGGAGCGAAAATGAGACACAAGAAATTCTATTTCTTGAAATATGGACGAATGGAGGATTAGCTCCTAAAGAAGCACTTTACGAAGCTTCTTGGAATTTGATTGACTTTTTCCTTCCCTTTCTAAATGCAAAGGAAGAGAACAGCGATGGAACAAACAGTCTAAGCGACGATATTACTCCTTCCTTACCTATTTTGCATATATCGACTAATATGAAGAGAATAGCTTTTGATCAAATGTATATTGACCAATTAAACTTCTCTACTAGGATATATAATTGCCTCAAAAAGGCAAATATAAATACAGTATCAGACCTTTTGAATTACAATCGAGAAGATTTAATGAAAATAAAACATCTTGGGGAACAATCTATCAAAGAAATCTTGGAATTTATACGAAATATTCAAATTGATTCACCGGGGAATCCGGTTTAGATTTCTAAGAGTTCTATTCAATCTCCCCATTCATTCCCTTCTTCTAAGTTCTTCTGGAATAAATCTTTGACCATTATGTAACAATATTAGAAAATATTTGATAAAAAAATATATCTAGGGAGAGACCCTTTATCTTAAAGCAACAACTCCCTAGATATATAAACAAAAGATTTCCCTCCTCTCCTATATTAAGATATTCTAAATTAGATCAAATTGGAAAAGACCTAGAGTTAAAGATTCATCGATAGGTAACGTTGCCCCAATACCTAACCAAAGAGCTACTGCGGTACTGAATAAGAATACTGTTGTAGCAACTGGATGACGAAATGGATTTTGAAATTGATTCACATTCTCCAAGAAAGGGATTGCCAATAGTCTTGTAGGTACTGAAGCCATTAAAAGGACACCTAATAATTTATTAGGTACTGTACGAAGTATTTGAAATACAGGGAAAAAATACCATTCGAGTAATATTTCCAAAGGAGTTGCAAATGGATTTGTCGGTTCACCAATCATTGATGGTTCTAGAACTGCTAAACCTATGGTACATGCAATAGTACCAAAAATAACTACTGGAAAAATATATAAGAGATCATTAGGCCAAGCGGGCTCACCATAATAATTATGTCCCATGCCTTTAGCTAATTTAGCCCTTAATACAGGATCATTTAATTCAGGTTTCTTTGTTATTGGGATAAGTAGATTTTTATGAATGAATCTATCCCCCGAAAGAACCGGACATGTCAATTTTGATCATCCGGCTCGAGCACTAGTTGAGATAAAAATGATGAACGACATATCGTTAGAATAAGTATAACTAAGAACTAAGAAGATTTGTAGTTAATTCATCATTTTCTTTTTTCGTATGCTCAGTATCCAAGTAAGCTCACAATCAATATGCCTTTTGGATCATCTTATTCCTTGTAATCTGTGTTTATCTCAACCCTCACAATTTTTTGCATACAAGGTATTGACTTGTTACTGATCTGGCCTTTTTCCTTCTTTAGACCCCTTCTTTTACTCCTATAGTTTACCCTATTGAAATGCAAGGGAAATGCATGCATTTTCATACTATGAAAAGGAAAGGATAATTTAAGTAATAAATTTTACTTAGTAATGCTATTACTATTACCTGGATCTCATGGAGCCTAATTCGGATTCGATCATAGAAATAACTCTCTTGGAAGACAACAAAGTGTTTGCCTTTTACCCAAGTTCTAAACTTCCTATTTTTGGAAAGAAAATTGGGGCAGAGACACATTTCGATCTGAATCTTTATATGGCAGATCCTAAAATTGATCTGCACGGCCTAACCACTAGTTCTAGCCAAGTCCCGAACAAATTCAAGAACATATTCCAAAAAATTTTGTGCTCCATTCGGAATGATTTGTGGGTCTCGAACACCGGATTATTCATCCAAGGGAACAACACATTGGAGAAAAGAATCCTGATAAAAAGAAATAAAAAGACTGGCACAAACATTAGAGTCATCGCGTGAGGTTTCAAAACGAAGCTATAGATAGGGCACAGATAAATGGATGAAAAAATTATAACTTGCCCAAGAAACGAACCGCTAAGAATCAATTTTCCCGTAGGAATGCTTTTATCACCATTTGTATCTAAGATCTTATCCTTAATCAACAAGGATCTGAGATAATACATCTGAGTTGGACCGATTGGCAATGTTGATAAAAACCCATAATACACCCCGAAAAGCACAATTGGAATGCTCCTTTGTATCCAAGGCAACAGAAAAGCTACCATTTTTTAAATCCTCATTATTTTAATATTAGAATTATTACTTTGATCTGGTATCGAAAGTATACAAAAAAGATGCTGAGGTCCACGATAACGAAACATAAAATACTCCTTATTTTAAATAAATAAACAAATTGGAAAGAGGAATAAAATATTTTTAGAGTTCAAAAACTCTATTTAAAGAAATACAGCTTTTTTCCATTTATATTGACTATTCTTAAATAGTAACAATATCCCTATTGGAAAGCTTATATTTCTCAAGCTATTATATTAAATAAGTCCTCCCTATGATTTAGGGATGAATAGTTCTAACAAGAACGAGGTCTACTCGACATGGGTGTCGAACGTAAAGTATTTGACATGTTTCTTCTTGATTTAAATAAAGCATACTTTCGGTGATATAATTTAATTCGACCCAGCTTGCTTCCTCCTCTTAAGTCCCTTGATATGGCACTTTCGGCACATTTTTTAAACCCATGTTACTTGTTTCTTTTTTTTTATCTTTTTTAGGCACATATTATCTTAGTTTATTTTTTATTATCGTGCAACAATTTTTTTTATCTTTTTTAGGCACATATATTATATTAGTTTATTTTTTATTATCGTGCAACAATTTTTTTTATCTTTTTTAGGCACATATAAAATATTAGTTTATTTTTTATTATTGTGTGACAATTCATTTCATCTATATATTATATTAGTTTTTTTTTTATTATCGTGCAACAATTTTTTTTATCTATATATTATATTAGTTTATTTTTTATTATCGTGCAACAATTTTTTTTATCTTTTTTAGGCACATATTATCTTAGTTTATTTTTTATTATCATGCAACAATTTTTTTTATCTATATATTATATTAGTTTATTTTTTATTATTGTGCAACAATTTTTTTTATCTTTTTTAGGCACATATTATCTTAGTTTATTTTTTATTATCGTACAACAATTTTTAGCTGAAGATGTAAACTCGGGTTCATAGCGAGACAGAAGTTTCTGCTGCCTCAAAAAACTTTTAGGAGATATTCTTATTAAAGGTAAATAAAAATCTGCTGCTAAACTTTTAGCCAAGTACGATCGTCTAGTTTCCTAAGGCCCTATCAGCAAAATTCGATTCGAAAGGGATGGTACCGGGTAGAGTGGGTAAAATCTCACTTGGTCAAATAAAGATGAGTGAATTGGCATCGAAGTAATCTTCTGATAAAAAGCAGCGAAGATCGGCATTTCTGCTAAAAACAATGAATTTAATTCGTAGTTCATTAGGCCTATTCTATGAGTTAGGCCTAGCTGAATAAATTCAGCTAAATATCGAAAGTAAAGAAGTCCCGGTTGTTCTCTTTTTTCAAAATATTCATGAAAGAAACCAATAGGGGGAGTTAACTTCGATTCAAAGTAAGAGATTTGTTCTTGTACTAAAAACAATCTATTTTCTCTCAAAAGGAAATCATCCACTTCAAATTCGTACAAAATTGTTTTTACAATTGAATGAAATTGACTAGAGTCTTTTAAATGCCATTTAATATTTTTGACATACCAAATTTTCAATAGTAGCAATAATCCTATATCATCAGGATCCGATTCCATCTCGATATAGTCCAGAAATGTAAGCCAAGAACCATACCAATTTAAATTAGAAAAATTTCTAAGCATTCTAAAAGATCTAATCATTTCTCCTACTCCGTTAAAGTAGGAGTAATTATACTGCAAAACTTTGATGAGATAGAAGTTCCTATAAAACTGAACCAACAATAAGGGAATTATGCAAGAAATATAAAAGAAAAATCCAATGAAGATACAAAGAAAAATATCATATTCCCGAACATTGAGTATATATTTCCATGTATCAAATGATATTGATGTATCCTTTCCCTCTACTACTGTTTTATTTATTGATTTCAATAAATTGGAAACATCCAAATGGGATAACAAAAGATTCAATTTTGGGAGAATTTTCTCTCTAAATTCCCACTTTAAAAGTCTCCAAAATTGATGATAAAGTGCCCACAAAATATCCAAATTGTGATCCGAATTTTGCCTAATATTGTGTAGGATTGATACCAACTGATCACTACTATTTATTGGTATTTCCGGAAAAGTAGCTAAAAACATATTTTTAGTATATTTCCAACCTATGGAAGTAAAAAGCCATAACCATGCCCTATATGTTTGAAACAAACCCCATTTCTCAAAAAGAATATTTATTTGAAGGGTCTTAAAAGAAACTAAGAACTTTAGTTCTGAAAAGAAAAACTTTTATTTTTTCTTTATTGAAAAAGTCACCTATGGTTTTGTCTTCCATTATGTGGTTCAAACTTTCTGTTGAACTATATTTTTGTTTTTCTGCAAATATGGGTTCAATCAAGATTTGCTTTTCTGGAGTACCAAAAGTGAGCATAATATATCCACAACCTTTTTCAATTTGTAATGATATATCTAAGGTAATTGATTTGTTTATGTTAGCTATATGTTGTGTAGTATCGATTATTCTCACAGAAGGTGGTAACATGATATCTTGAGCGGTTACTTTTTTTGGTCCGACAACATGGATAGATCCTTCTCGAATTCCGTACGCATCACTTTGAAGTACAATTTCTTTCAGATTCATCAAAATTTCATGTATTGATTCTTCAATACCTATTATTACGGAATATCCGTTTGATATATTGTGAAATTTAGCACGTGTGATACATGTTCCTTCTACTTCTCCAAGTAAAACTCTTCTTATTGCGCTGCCTATTGTATTAGCTTGACCTTTGCGAAGCAGAGATAGAGTGAAACGACTATAATGAAAATGCTTATTCTCTGTTCTGGATTCAACGCACTTCAATTCTGGTATCTTCATTGAGACTGTTATTTCATTCTGATTCATAATATTATTTCAAATAAATAATTTAATCCTTTCTTTCACTTTCAATTTATTCAATTCTTATACACATCTTCTTTTGGGAGGTCTACATCCATTATGTGGCATAGGAGTTACACCACGTACATAACTTAATTGTATACCACTTTGAGCAATGGCTCATAATGTTGTATCTCTCCCCGGACCAGGGCCACTTATCATAACTTCTGCTTCTTTCAGAAGACCTTGATTTACTAAGGTATCAACAACATTTGCTGCTGCAGTCTGAGCAGCAAATGGTGAACGTCTTTTTGTACCTTTGAATCCACAAGCACCGACAGAAGACCAAGAAACCGCTTGCCCCCGTGTATCTGTAATAGTAACAATGGTATTGCAAAAACTTGCTCGAACATAAATAACTCCTTTCAGTATTCGATGTTTAGTTTTACATGGCAAAAATCTTCTTGTAGCTCTACGTGGCACATATTTTCTTCTAGTTTTTGACACAAATTTTTTTGTATTTTTTGACACAATGCAAATCTTCTTATAATTTTTGATAAATTTTGATATTTTGAAGTAAAAAAAAAGTAATATAATATAAGAAATATATATATATATTTCCTATATTATAATAATTCTAAATTGGATGCCAAAATTCCTTTTAGAATTCATATCGTGATATATAATAGGAATTAGCCCTGTTTTTGTTTATGCCTCGGATTGTAACAAATTACAAGAAGGTGTTTCCGTCTACGAATTAGGCGGCACTTTTCACAAATTTTGTGAACAGAAGCACGGATTTTCATATTTGTGGTCCTTTATTTAATGCTAAACCATGGGTATTTGAACCTGATCATCCTAGAAAACATAGATTAATTGATGGAAGAACAAGAAAGGTATTTGAACAACCTGTTACAATAGGAATAGCTTATATATCGAAATTGTGCCATCAAGTTGATGACAAAATTCATGCACGTTCCAGTGGACCTTATACACTGGTTACACAACAACCTCTCAAAGGAAAATCCCACCAAGGAGGGCAACGAGTAGGAGAAATGGAAGTTTGGGCTTTACAAGGTTTTGGTGTTGCTTATATCTTACACGAGATGCTTACTTTAAAATCTGACCATATGGATACTCGTGAAAAAATATTTGGTGCCATTTTCAACGGAGAACCAATGCCTAAACCTAGCACTCCTACAGAATCTTTCTGATTGCTCAGTAGAGAACTACGATCTTTAGCTCTAGAATTGAATCATACTATTCTATCTGAGATAGACTTTCAGATAGATAAGAAGGAAGTTTGATCAAAATGAATCAAAATTTATTTTTTATGAGTGACCAAGATAAACACGAACAACTTCGAATTGGATTAGTTTCTCCCGAGAAGATTCTCACTTGGTCTTAAAGAATATTACCTAATGGAGAAAGAGTCGGACAAGTTACTACAGAACGCACTTTAGATTATAGAACTTATGAACCAATAAGAGATGGATTATTTTGTGAAAGAATATTTGGAGCTAAGAAAAGGGGAGTTTGTGCTTGTGTAAAACCTCGAATGATGGAAAATGACAAGGAAAACTACAACTCCAATTTTTGTACTCAATGTGGAGTTGAACTTGCTATTGATCCTTGAATTCGAAGATATCGAATGGGATACATTAAACTGGCATGTCCAGTTGTTCATATTTGGTATTTCAAATGACGCCCTAGTTATATCGCGGATCTATTAGATAAAACTCGTAAAGAATTAGAAGACCCAATATACTGTGATGTGTGACTTGATCACAAGCTCCGATTATACAGATCCGTAGGAACTATCATCCTATTCAATCTAATTGGGATGTCCTTAGCTCTGACACGCCCCTCGGGAAGAGTAGTATGAAGCTCAGAATTAAAACCATCTTAAAAAGATGTTGATAAAGAGGAATCAATCTAGGGTTAATATCTTGTATATTATTAAATTGCTAATTGGACTTCGTAAAAATACTTCTTTTATTATAAATAAAAAATGGAATGAAAAAATCTGTTTCATTTTTATTATCCTTTATTTATATCTAGACCAAAAAGAAGATATGGTTATAGGAGTCTATTCATCGCACATATGCTTCAAATAGTATTGTAACCATCAAAGTAAAACAGAAACCTACAGGATCGATTATAACCAGATACAGACAAGTAAATCCCTTATGAATTTCAAATGAATTGAAGGTCTTTCACAAAGAAATGTATCGTTCAAAAGGGAGGAGACTGCTCACTAATTCCATATTTATGTCATAATACGAATCATAAACCAATAATCAAATTCACTTGGAACTTGAGCAAAGAGTAACTATTTAGTTTGAATAAAGAGCAAAAAACATTTTTTTTGCATAATGATACATAATCACTTTCCATTTCGGTATAGTTACTTGAGTCGGATGAGAGGAAACTTTCATGTCCGATTCCGAGGGGGGGGAATAGATTAGAAAAACCTATCCAAATGTTTGTATTACTAGGCCCACAACTAAAAAGCCAACTTTATTGCGATTTCAGGGTTTACGTCCATCTAAGTATGAATCCTGGGCAGAAAAGATTGCTTATTATCTCTCTTGGGATTTTGGGCTAGTTCAAGAGCGAGAAATTGCCACTGGAGGAAAAGCTATCAGAGAACAATTAGCTGGTCTAGATCTGCAAATGATTATAGATCATTCATATATAGAATGGAAGGAAATAGATGAGGTAATATCTATATTATTTTCGGAGCCAAAGAATCAATTTAGTAATAGAAAAATATATGCTCAATTTAAGGAGCAAAAACTTCAAAAACTTCAAAGAAGAAAGGATCTTTTGGTTAGACGGATGAGATTTGCTAAATATTTTCTTCGAACAAATGTAGAACCACAATGGATGGTTCTATGCCTATTACCAGTTCTTCCTCCCGACCTGAGGCCAATGTTTCAATTAAATGAAGGTGGAGTGATTACTTCAGATCTTAATGAACTTTATCAAATGGTTATCCATCGAAATAATAATGTTTTACAATTCATAGAAACCACTAGTGCATTTCTAATACCGGATTTATTGCCTGACCAAAAGAAATTAGTCCAACAAGTCGTAGATGCACTTCTTGATAACAGTATAGGCACACAACAGGTGAGAGATAGTCACGATAGACCTTATAAATCGTTCTCAGATTTCATCCAAGGTAAAGAAGGAAGATTCCATGAAAATTTACTTGGAAAATGGGTCGATTATTCAGGTCGTTCTGTTATTGTGGTAGGTCCCCTTCTCTCATTGTATCAATGTGGATTGCCCCGAGAAATCGCAATAGAGCTTTTTCAAGCATTTTTAATTTGTGATCTGGTTGAACGACGAATTGCTCCCAATCTAAGAGCTGCTAAATTTTTAATTCAAGATAGGGGACCTATTATATGGAACATACTTAAACAGATTATGCAAAAACATCCCATATTGTTAAATCGAGCACCCACCTTACACAGATTAGGAATACAAGCGTTTATACCTATTTTAATAAACAAACGTGCCATTCGGTTACACCCATTGGTTTGTGCAGGATTTAATGCGGACTTTGATGGAGATCAGATGGTTGTCCACGTACCTTTATCTATGGAAGCTCAAGTAGAAGCTCGTTTACCTATGTTTTCTCATCTCAATCTTAGCTCTCCAACCATAGGAGATCCTATTTGTGTACCGACTCAAGATATGCTTCTAGGACTTTATAGATCAACTCTTCAAAAAAACCAGGGTATTTATGAAAATAGGTACCATCCAAATAGCTCAAAAAAGAAGATCATCTTGCCTTCATTTTATAGCTATGATGATGCGCTTAAAGCTTATGAACAAAAACAAATTGATTTAGACAGTCCTTTATGGCCCCGATGGGGGAGAGAGATAGATACCTCTATTATTAATTTAGTAAACCGAGAACTTCCTATCGAAGTTCAATATGAATGTTTAGGTACCTTCTATGAAATCTATGATCATTTTCGAATAAGAAAAGGTAGAGTGGGGGAAATACTTAATAAATACATAAAAACAACCGTTGGTCACATTCATTTTAATCGAGAAATAGAAGAAGCTATAAAAGGCTTGTGGACTTATGATATCCGACAAGAAATGTTACTATTCAGAATTTAATGTTATTAATCTTATGCTTATCTCATTGATGCAGAGATAAAGATCAAGGGAGCCTCCCAGCTTAAACCCATTGCTTAATTCTACTCCCCAAAATAAAATGGGGATATCTTATTCTTATGACACAAAATCCCGTCAAATTTGTCCATCCCTTTCCCTTTGAAGTGCCCTTTTTTAATAAAGGGATGGATAAATTTGTTATGAAGCACCTTATTAGAAGATTCGTAAATCAATTTGGAATGACATATACATCACATATATTAGATCAACTGAAGATTTTAGGTTTTGGTACTGGATTCAACCGTTGGGTAAAACAAAGCAAAATGAATTCGAGAACGAGTAAAAAAAGTCTATTTATCAATAAAGTCGAAGATTTTTTTTTTGAGCATCAATATCAAGTCTTGATTTTATCTCTTAAACAAAAAACAAAAAATAAAAAAGAAGCTAGTAAAAATAAAAAAGAAACTAGTAAAAATAAAAAAGAAACTAGTAAAAATAAAAAAGAAGCTAGTAAAAAAAAAAAAGAAACTAGTAAAAATAAAAAAGAAAAAATCAAAACGAGCAAAGCAAATTGTTAGATTTCATTTTAAAAATGAAATGAATACTTGTACCAAGTACGCTACGGCAAGCAATCTAACCCATTCCATTGGAATGTAGATATTACACATAGTAAAAAAAGAAAAGCAAAAATGACGAAAAAAAATTGGAACATCAATTTGAAAGAGATGGTAAAAGTAGGAGTTCATTTTGGTCATGAGACCAAAAAATGGAATCCTAAAATGGCACCCTACATTTTTAAAGAACGTAAAGATAATCATATTATAAATTTAACTTACACCGCTCGTTTTTTATCAGAAGCCTGTGATTTTGTGTTTGATGGAGCAAAAAGACGAAAACAATTTATGATAGTTGGTACAAAACATCAAACAGCTAATGCTGCTAAATTAGCTGCTTTAGCAACTCGATGTCATTATGTAAATAAAAAATGGCTCGCGGGTATGTTAACTAATTGGTTTACTACAGAAGCAAGACTTGAAAAATTCAAAAATTTAATGAAAAAAAAAAATACGGGAGGATTTGATGGATTTACAAAAAAAGAAGTAGCAATACTCAAGAGAGAATTGAACAAATTGCAGGAAGATCTAGGGGGTATTAGATACATGACAAAATTGCCCGATATTGTAATAATTCTCGATCAAAAAGGAGAATATACTGCTATTCGGGAATGTAGAACTTTGGGTATTCCAACAATTTACTTAGTTGATACAGACTGTGACCCAGATCTCGTGGATATCCCAATCCCAGCCAATGATGATGGTAGAGGACCAATCCGCCTGATCCTAAATAAATTAATTTTAGCAATTCACACGGGTAGAGAATTGTACTATAAAAAGTGAATTAAAAATAAAAAAAGAGAAGCTATAACTAGGTTGGCTACTATTCCCAAATCTTATAGAATAGATTAAGATAATCTATTTTGATAGAAATAAAGAAATCTTCTTAATCAATCAAATAATCATTCCATTATTTTATTTCGTAGCCTGACTGATGATAGTGTAAATAATTGAGGAATCGATCATTGAACCAAAATCATTTCTTTTTGAAGTTCATCTTTCTATATAAAGGGTAATATGGATATTTTACAATTTCCTATTAACATGCTGAATTATTTCTACGAGATATCCGTTGTGGAAGTAGGTCAGCATTTTTATTGGCAAATAGGGGGGTTTCAAGTTCATGCACAGGTACTTATAACTTCCTGGATTGTAATTGTTGTCTTGTTAGGTTCAGCTACTCTAGCTGTTCGAGACCCACAAATCATTCCGAACGGAGCACAAAATTTTTTGGAATATGTTCTCGAATTTGTTCGAGACTTGGCTAGAACTCAGATTGGTGAAGAAGAATATGGTCTCTAGGTTACTTTTTTAGGGACTATGTTTCTATTTATCTTTGTTTCTACACAATCAGTGAAAACTGTGTACCCCAGTTCATATATTAGCCATTGGGGCCCAACAGCGGGGAGGAAAAGGAAAAAAGTATGAAGTTACTGTCCTATATACCAAAAATAAAGCAAAGGTAGATGGTGAGAAACACCAAGATATAAAAAAGATTTGTGAAAAAAAAAAAAAGAAAGAAACTGATATCTAGACCAGAGATATTTCCATAGAAATGGACTTGACATTGGTAGGGATGATCAAGTGGTACTTCTCCAGAACCCCGATCTAGAATATCTTTCTATCTACTTAAAAAAAATGGCTATCCAGAACGAAGTAATCCTTTCCACAGTTTTCTTTCTCCCACAAAAAAATACTGAAGGTTGAGATAGGTTAAAAAGCTCCTATTATTTGTAGCAGATGGAATCTCATTGGTTCGATTTATGAATATTCTGGTGCTTTTTTATTTTGTTCTTTATTTCTTAATGACCATTAAGAAGTCGTATGAAGTGAAAGTTTCACGTACGGTTTTGGAATAGAGATGAAAACAGTGATGTTTCTGTCGACTATAATTATCCAATAGTTCAAGTACAATTGATATAGTTGAAGCACAATGCAGATATGGTTTTTTACGATGGAATTTGTGGCGCCAACCTATAGGGTTTCTATCTTTTTTCATCTCATCTTTGGCAGAATGTGAGAGATTGCCCTTTGATTTACCGGGAGCGGAAGAAGAATTGGTAGCAGGTTATCAAATTGAATATTCGGGTATCAAATTTGGTTTATTTTACATTACTTCTTACCTAAATCTATTAGCTTCTTCATTCTTTGTAACAGTTCTTTACTTGGGCGGATGGAACTTATCAATTCCATTCATACCCATTTTGGAACATTTTGAATGGGATTCTATTTCTGGAATTAACGGGGTCGTTAATATAACAATCGGGATCCTAATTATATTAGCTAAAGCCTATCTGTTCTTATATATTTCTATTACGGCAAAATGGACCTCGCCTAGGATAAGAATGGACCAATTATTGGATCTTGGGTGGAAATTTCTTTTACCTATTGCTTTGGGTAATCTGTTACTAACAGCTTCTTTCCAACTTATTTTATTGTGACTAACTCTCTTTTCTTCTTCGTGAAGAGGGTTGCAATATATCCAAATTTGATAGATCAAATCTATGAAGAGAAAGAAATTTCTATGAAATGATTATTCAAGGAGATTTTACACATGTTCTCCATGGTAACTGGGTTTATGAATTATAGTGAACAAGCAATACAGGCTGCGAGATACATCGGTCAAGGTTTTATGGTTACCTTATATCACATGAATCATTTACCTATTACTATTCAATATCCCTAAGAAAAATTGATTCCATTAGAACGATTTCATGGGAGGATCCACTTTGAATTTGATAAATGTATTGCTTGTGAAGTATGCGTCCGTGTATGCCTGATCAATCTACCTGTTGTGGATTGGAAAGTTGGAATAGATATTGGGAAAAAACGATTGGAAAATTATAGTATTGATTTTGGAATTTGTATCTTTTGTGGAAATTGTGTGGAATATGGCCCTACAAATTGTCTGGCGATGACTGAAGAATATGATCTTTCGACCTATGATCATCATGAATTAAATTATGATCATATTGCTTTAGGACATTTACCAATATCAGTTGTTGAAGATTTAACAATTCAAACAATTCCGAGCTGAACATATTAACTTAGTATGTCTGAAGAAACTACGGACAAATTTTATGTTTTAATCACTTCTACAATTATTCAGATTGAGCTTCGATCAAAGAGTATCTGATAAATAAAATAAAAAAATTTGACAAATCGGGAATTAATAATATTCCATTAATAATGTCACATGTGTGATTGATCAGAATCTATTATTGATCTATAGATTAATTAATCAATGCCCATATCAAATGAAATTATAAATCCAGTATAGCATATAGGTAAATGGGGTAACTTTTTATTTAGTGAATGGGAGGAAATAATATTCAAACTTATTGTACACATAATGAATCGACCTGAATCGATATATGATCTTCTTTTGGCTCCTCTAACGCTAAGTCTTATATTCGGAGGTATAGGAGTAGTATTACTTACTAATATAATTTATTTCGCTCTTTCATTGGGGCTAGTTCTTATTTGTATATCCTTTTTCTATATTATATTGAACGTAGATTTCGTAGTTGTTGCACAAATCCTGATCTACATAGGAGTTGTTAATATTTTGATTCTATTTGTCATTATGTTGATGAATAATCCAAAATATCCTAATTATGCCCCTCCCTGGACCGTCGGAGATAGCATTAGTTCAATAGTTTGTACGAGTCTTTTTTGTTCATTAATTACTATTATCTTGAACATATCATGGTTCGGAATATCTTTGACTCAAAAATCAGATCAAATGTTAGAACGAGATTTAACAAACAATATTCAATGTATTGGGGCTCATTTATCCATTGATTTTTTCCTTCCATTCGAACTTATTTCTATAATTCTTCTAGTCGCTCTTATAGGAGCCATTACTATAGCTCATCGAGAAGAAACAGTTTGAAAATGAAAGCTCTCCTACACATTAGTAGCAGAAATACGTTGTTTTATCTTCATAGATTGTGAAAGAATCATTTTCTTCTTTTGATAATGGAAAATTAGAAACTTATTATAACTTTTGTTTGTATCTAAAGAGGTTAAGGTATGAGGAGTTTCTTTATTATGCTCGAACATGCGCTTATTTTCGGTGCTTATTTATTCTCTATCGGTATTTATGGACTAGTAACAAGTCAAAACATGGTTAAAGCACTTATGTGTCTTGAGCTAATACTCAATGCGGTTAATTTAAACCTAGTAACATTCTCAAATTTTTTTGATAGTAGGCAAGTAAAGGGGGATATCTTCTCGATCTTTGTTATAGCTATTGCTGCTGCTGAAGCAACTATTGGATTAGCTATTGTTCTGGCAATATATCATAACAGAAAATCAACTCGTATCGATCAATTTAATTTATCAAAATGGTAATAGAGATCTCCTTCCATATGAGGAATTTATATACCTATTTCGATTCAAATAGATACTAGACTTGTCTCTCTAAAAATAGATCTAGATCTTTGTTTTATCTTTATTTATTATAAGTATTACGATCAATCAAGAGCATAATTCATATTGAACTCATTATCCAAATTATCTGTCTAACACGATTAGACCAGATTCGGTCAAATCTGTCTGTTTTATAAAACAAACAGCTAGAATCTGAATCTATTCATTATATCACCGATAATACAATTATTGATTTGCTTGATATTCATTCATAATATATTGTCATTTACCATATATTAAAAAATATTATTCAATTAAAAACTTTTTATATAATAATGGAGTACTTAGATTCAATGGCACATTCAGTCAAAATTTATGATACATGCATTGGTTGTACCCAGTGTGTACGAGCGTGTCCCACAAATGTATTAGAAATGATACCTTGGGAAGGATGCAAAGCTAAGCAAATTGCTTCTACTCCAAGAACAGAAGACTGCATAGGTTGTAAGAGGTGTGAATCGGCTTGTCCAACGGATTTCTTAAGTGTACGTGTTTATTTATGGCATGAAACAACGCACAGTATGGGTCTAGCTTACTGATCCATGAAAAAAGAAAGATAGTTAGATTCATCCCATACATATTTTTCATTCTCCTTTTCCTCTTTCACTGATCAAAACCCATACTTGACCCAAAATTGAAAGCATGGGTTTTGATATCGAAAGTCTCTTTTCTCTTCATTATGAGTAATTTACCTTGGTTAACAATAATTGTTATTTTGCCCATATCTGCAGGGTTATTAATCCCATTATTTCCCCATAAAGGAAATAAAATGATTCGATGGTATACTCTAGGTATTTTCTTATTAGATCTTCTTTTAATGACCTATATATTCTATTTTCATTATCATTTTGATAATTCATTAATCCAATTGGAGGAGGATTATAACTGGATAAATCTTATCCATTTTCATTGGAAACTGGGAATTGATGGATTTTCCATTGGACTTATTTTATTAACGGGATTTGTAACTACTTTAGCTACTTTAGCTGCTTGGCCAGTTACTCAGAATCCTTGATTATTGCATTTCTTGATGTTGGCAATGTACAATGGCCAATTGGGGTTATTTGCTTCTCGAGATATTCTACTTTTCTTTCTCATGTGGGAGTTGGAACTAATTCTTGTTTACCTACTTTTATCCATGTGGGGGGGAAAAAGACATCTATATTCGGCCACAAAATTTCTTTTGTATACTGCCGGTGGTTCCATTTTTATCTTAATGGGAGCTTTAAGTATGGGTCTCTACAGATCTCATGGACCAACCTTTGATTTTGAATTATTAGCTAAAAAAGATTATCCCATCACACTTGAAATACTATTATATTTAGGGTTTTTTATCGCTTATGCAATAAAATTGCCAATCTTCCCTTTACATACCTGGTTACCAGATACTCATGGGGAAGCACATTATAGTACATGTATGCTTTTGGCCGGAGTTCTAACTTATAGCTCCCTTCTTCGTGGACGAAGTCGATTTACGAATTATCTATCATCTATACAATATCTTTCCTATAGAAAGATGTTTATCAATATCCTTTCATTTTGTTTACTAAATGCTTATTTCCATCTCATGCATGTTAGTTATAGCATGAACATGATATTATTTAGATATTATTCAGATATTGAATAATATCTAGCTCATATTATATCCTTTTGATCCACCTTCACTAAACTATATAACGATATGCAATTATAATATTGTATTGTGAAATATTTGATCCATGAAATAGAATTAGCTTGTTGGATGCCTTGATGGTGAAATGGTAGACACGCGACATTCAAAACGTCGTGCTAAACAGCATGGAGGTTCGAGTCCTCTTCAAGGAAGACATACTAAAATGTCTATTGAATGAGCAATTCAATTGATATTATAATTATAATATCAACAAATCGTAATATCGACAAATCGAATTGAAATAATATCAATTTTATTTTCTTTTTTGATACGGGCTAAAATACTCAAAATTATTGTTTTCAAAGTCTTGCAAAATCGGGACCGATCGAATTTGAACAAATAATAGGAATCTATAGAATCAAATGAAAGATTATTTCTTCGGAATAAAAAAGAAAGAGTAAACATAGTAGAGAATATTTCATCAAGTTCAAGCGAACTGACTTGGTTCATATTTATTACTATGCTTACTCTTACATCATCGTAATATCAATTTATATTGAAATGAAAGATCTAGGCTTTTTTATTCTTATTCAATCCTTCCGCTAATAAGCAATCAATGGCATTCAGAGAAAGCCATTTTGTTTTTAACAATGTATCGATCATTTGTTTAAATAACATTCTATTAGACAAGAATAAATTTGATAAATATTCATGACTTTCGGATAGAGTTTTATAAATAAGAGATTCATTAGATAATAAATCTCTATTTTCCCTTTCTCCCTTGAGCAAACGTTGCTTAAACTTATCATCCCGTGTTTTTTCACGGAACCAACGTTCACTTATCACCGATTGGGAATATGGTAATACATGTCTCAATAGGATACCAATTTCTTGAAAGCGTTTGAAACTTTCAAAATTTTCTTTTTCTTCCATTTTAATGTTAAGAGGTAAATCGTCATCATTAGTCTGAATTTTCATTCCTAGGGCTATTTTTCTCACCTTTTTACGCTTTAGAATAGCCTTTAACATTTTTTTAATACTGAATTTTAGGTCCCTTGTTGAAGAATAAGTAAGATAAATACTCTTCACGAGTTCTTTAGGAACAAAAAGTTCTCTTCATTCAAAAGCAGGGTGCTTATTTAGAAAGCGAATACTCACGGGATCCCAAAGAAATCGACGAGCTAGATAGATTACTGGTGTATTTAAAGGTTTATACTCCATTGTATACTCTTCTATGTCAAATTGATATATTCCCATCCTTTGAAACTTATTGTATAAGAATTTTGCTTCCCAGAAAGCAGCTATCTTTCTTTCTAGAATATCATCCTTCGCAGCATAAAGAGGTCAGAAGTCAGGACCAAACATCAGAAATTTCTTCCAATACAAACTAGAAAGACGGGTCGGTCTTTCTTGAAACCTTCCAAACAAATGAAGATAATCCAATAAAGGATTGTCTATTGTTATATCTTTGATATGCTCGAATCGATTGCTGCGAATAAAACTAAAATGCCAGGTCCTAGAATCACAAACTATAGGAGTTTCCTCTTCTTCTCCATAGGAATTTCTTAATTCTTTAGATAAAATGATTTTATCTAGTATAGAAGATAATCCTTTTTGCATCGTATCTCTTTTGAACTGAGGAGTAATTGTGATGTAATCAGAATTACCCCGATATATTGCCAACGATGGAAACTCTTCCAGAAGACCCTATAAAAGACTCGAAGCTAGAATGAAATCATTCTCAATGAAATGATCAAAAGGACTCCAATTCTCAGAATTTGATTCCGATAGAAACCAACAATCTTGAGCTACTGATCCAGCCAAGCAACCCAAAATATGATAGAATATGGTAAACTCTTTCGCAGCTGTTCCGGCAATTGAAGGTTCTAAATACCATTGATGCAAATAGTTTGCCCTTCGACCTTGGAAATCTAGAGTAAGCCTTAGGGAATTTTTTAAATACGTTAATTTATTTTATATAATAGCTTTCCCTATCTTATAGGGAAGTCCTTTAAAAAATTCACTAAATTTCAGATTATAATTGCAAGGACCCCAATTTGATCTATACAAAATAATGTAGTAGTAAAAAACATAGAGATTCATAAAGTATTTAGAAATGTTACTATGAGTAAGATTCAAGACGTAATAATGTTCAATAGAATAGATATTGTGAATAATCTCTAGTGAAGAGCAGGGAGGAAGAAAAGCTAACTTGCTTTTCCGGCATTCTGTTGATATTTATTACATTCAGAAGATAATTTTTGGAAAATAAAAAAAGGGAATAGAAACAACTTCGGATTATCATGCATTTACTTATATTGTATTAGTTCAGTTTAACTGAATAAAATCTGTGCCAATAAGGAATCTTCAAAACCCGATTTATTGAAAGGGATGATGGATGAAAAATTGTTCATAAATATACAAAACAGTGTATACCCTTTGATTCTATCAGATAGGGTGCTCGGAAAAGGTTGGAATAGTTAAATAGGAGGATTACTATGACTATAGCCCTTGGAAAGTCTTCCAAAGAGGAACAAACTTTATTTGATATTATGGATGACTGGCTATGCAGAGACCGTTTTGTTTTTGTGGGTTGGTCCGGTCTATTGCTTTTTCCTTGTGCTTATTTTGCACTAGGCAGATGGTTCACGAGTACAACTTTTGTGACTTTGTGGTATACTCATGGATTGGCCAGTTCCTATTTGGAAGGTTGTAATTTTTTAACTGCTACAGTTTCTACGCCTACTAATAGTTTAGCACATTCTTTGCTGCTATTATGGGGTCCTGAAGCACAAGGAGATTTTACTCGTTGGTGTCAATTAGGTGGTCTATGGGCTTTTGTTGCTCTTCATGGTGCTTTTGGTCTAATAGGCTTCATGCTATGCCAATTTGAACTTGCTCGATCTGTACAATTACGACCTTATAATGCAATTGCGTTCTCTACTCCGATTGCTATTTTTGTTTCCATATTCTTGATCTATCCATTAGGCCAGTTTGGTTGGTTTTTTGCGCCTAGTTTCGGCGTAGTAGCTATTTTCCGATTTATCCTCTTTTTTCAAGGTTTTCATAATTGGACCTTGAATCCATTTCATATGATGGGAGTTGTCGGAGTATTGGGTGTTGCTCTTCTATGTGCTATTCACGGTGCTACCGTGGAAAATAATTTATTTGAAGACGGTGATGGTGCAAATACATTCTGTGCTTTTAACCCAACTCAAGCCGAAGAGACTTATTCTATGGTCACTGTGAACCGTTTCTGGTCTAAAATTTTTGGGGTTGCTTTTTCCAATAAATGTTGGTAACATTTCTTCATGTTATTTGTGTCGATGATCGGTTTATGGATGAGTGCCATTGGAGTAGTTGGCCTAGCTCTAAACTTATGTGCTTATGATTTTGTTTCTCAGGAGATTCGTGCAGCGGAAGATCCTGAATTTGAAACTTTTTATACAAAAAATATTATTTTGAACGAAGGTATTCGTGCTTGGATGGCGGCTCAGGATCAGCCTCATGAAAACCTTATATTCCCTGAGGAGGTTCTACCCCATGGAAACGCTCTTTAATGGAACTCTAACTTTAGCTAGTCGTGACCAAGAAACCACTGGTTTCGCTTGGTGGGCTGGTAATGCCCAACTTATTAATTTGTCAGGCAAATTACTTGGGGCTCATGTGGCTCATGTCGGATTAATTATTTTCCTCCTGGAATATAAAATGGACTAACTCCTTTTTGAGATCTTTGTGGCAGCTTTCTCTTCCTCACATCCTGTGGGGACTATGGAAAGAAAGAAATAATCGAATCTTCAAGGATGTCTCCCTCAATCAGGATACTATGTTCCAGAAAATTCAATGGGCGATTCAGGAAAATATAGGGATCATTGAGGGTCCTTGTTTCTTGAACAACTCTTTGGAATCAAACATCTTAAGTGCATGGAATATGAAGATTACCCAGAGTCCTAACCCCAACCATTATAAAAGGCTAGAAGCTAAATGGAAAACCCCCCCTTATGGTTGGTTCAAAGTTAATTTTGACGGTGCTGGCAAAGGTAACTCAGGTCCTTCAGGTTGTGGAGTTGTTCTAAGAGATGACAAAGAAACTTGCAAGGAAATGGTTGTTGTCCCTATTGGAACCCAAACTAACCATAAAGCTGAAGCAATGGAAGCTCTCCAAGGTATCCTCCTAGCTAAAAAATGGAATTGTCCCTACCTATGGATTGAAGGGGACTCAAACAATATTATAAATTGTCTTAAGGGGATCTCAAAACCATCATGGTCGATCTACAATATAATCATCTCTGCTATAGACCTTATTAGCACTTTTTAAAAAATCTACATTTCCCACATTTACCAGGAGGCCAATGGCTCTGCTGATTGGGTTGCCAATGCGGCGGTTAACAAAGAGGAAATGATTACATGGATGGGAGAACAAGGACTCCCCGAAAATGTCAAGCAAATCATTTGTAATGATCGATATAGAAGCACTCCAAAGATTCTTGATGGACAGGATAATTATGAAAAGGACTAATTGGAGCACTTCGAGTCATTATAATAATGAGAAACTCATTCATTATAATACTAATGCCATTAGCTCCCACACTTTCTAGGTAACTTTGATAGTTCTGAAAAGCTCTCCGGCTAATTTGCTCTACAAGTTTCAAATTTTGGCTTTGAACAGTGACAACATGGGTGGTAACAAGAGGCGATACGAACCAAGTAGCTGCAAAGAATGGAAACAGAAGGAGGAGGTTTGGGGTATTCTGCAGAAGGGTGGTTTCTTGAAATTCATGGAGAGACTCCACGGACGAGATGGCATGGTCACCAGTTTTTTCTGTAAAAACTCGAGAAAGGGTATGCTGAAAATGGGAGACCTAATGGTTGGAATTGATGAAGATTTAGTTGCTCAAGCCACGGGCCTCACAAGAGAAGGGTGCAACTTCTACAAAGATAGGAAAGTTAGTAAGGAAGATATTGAAAGATACCCGGATACCGAGAAGGAGAAAAAATGACTAGTAAAGTTGAGCAAAACTTACTACCCGCCTAAGGCTTTTGCCAAACCCTGGCGGGAGGTCCTCTTTGTTTTAATGCATTATATCACTTTAGATGGTAGGTTCACAAAATTTTATGGTTATCACTTTGTTCTGCTGAATCACTTTAGGCACAATGAAAAGGTTAACTTCTACTATGTTCGATGAATGTTACCATTAAGGCCTACAAAGAGAACCCATTGGGTGATACTGTCATGCATCAAGGCCTAATAGTCCTAATTTATGACCATCTCAAGGCCAACCAAATTGCTCGGATGCAGCCCTCTGTGGATTTTGAGGATGAGGGGTCTGACCCTTCCTTCTTAGAGGAAGAGGAGGCTGATAGTGACCCTTCGACTGATACTGAGGACAACATGGATGTCTCGAATTATGAAAGTGGGAAGAAGAGGAAATACATCAAAACTAGACCTTCATCCTCTAAGGGCAAAAAGCCTAAAGGTAGATCCTAGATTAGCATTTCTTCGGAAGAGGAGGTCTCGGATGACTCTAAGGAGGAGAACCCTCAAGAGCTTCTAAAGAAGAAGACAAAAGCTCACACCCAGACCAGGAAAAAGCACAAGAAGAAAGAGGAGGTTGTTAAGGAACCGGAAGTCCACAAGCAGGTAAGGGCCCTGGAAGCTTATCAGAATCTGGAAAAGGAGACCATGGAAGAGGCTCTTAGGGTTGTAGACACAACTACCACCCGGCACACCCCTAAAGAGGAACAAGCAACCCCTGGAAAAGATAACCCCCCCTCTAACCCTCCCCCCGAGGGTATGCAAGGTTTCATGGAAACTATGGAGTGGCTTATTAATGGTTACAAGAAAGTTGTGGATGAAGACAAAAAACTCTGCAACAGAATCCTGATCTTGGAAACCATCAATATTGGGGAAGGGAAGACCATGGCCAACTACATAGAGGACCTAAAAAGCACCATTGCTAAAGCCAAAAACATAAGAGATGCCTTCAACCCCAGGTTTGAAAAAATAGAGAATGATTTGCTGGAAAGGAAAAATCTTGCTAACACTAACGACCAAACTCTCTTGGATACTGTTAGCAAAGTCGGCAAAATTGAGGAGTGTCTGAAGAGCATTGTTGAACAGAGCCTAAGCATCCTGAAGATTTCAGCTAACAAAACCAACACTCTCATCAGCAAACTAGATGAAGAAAAGGAAATCCTGGACATTGACCCGGAAACTAAAGGAACAGGGGAAGTTCAAGGTCCCAGAACCCGTACCAGAGGTAAAAAGAAGGAAAAGAAACCTAACAAGGATCTGGAAGACCTTAAAGCTGTTAGGGCCACTTACGACGAGCTAGAGATAAAGGAGGAGGACCTGTTGAAGAAAATTACTGTGTAGCACCTTCTTTCTTTCTTTGTTGTTGTTTGTTTTGTTGTCCTTTTGGTTTGCTGGCTTTTTTGCTAGTCATTTTGTATGCGGTTCTTAAGCACTGGACTTTTTGGTGTCTTATTTTAATCACCTATTTTAAAGGTTTCGGGTCCTAAAAACCTAGTTTTTTAATTAATCAAAACATAGAAACTAAAATTAAATTTATCTCTAATCTTGAAACATCCAAAACACCTAAAAGAGATTTTATTCTCCCATCACTGAAATACAATTGAATCTTACCCTTGCGGACAATAGGATATGAATGATCATCAACAAGGTAGATTTTTCCTCCATCATACTTTTCATATATGAAAAACCACTCCTTATGAGAAGTCATGTGGTACGAGCATCCTAAAAAAATTAACCAATATTATTTAATCATAGCATGATGAGAAGAAATCAAAGCATCATTGCTTGAGTTTGAGGATTTCTTTCTAGAGGAATCAAACCATTTCTTTGGATTCTTGCATCTCTTCTAAACATGTCCTCTCTTTTCATAGTTCCAACACTTTATTATTTTTACTAGGAGTTTTAGATCTATCCTTAAACATTTCTTCGGGACCATTCTTATCTCCTAATTCATAGAAGCTAAGAAAATACAGTCTTAAAAGTGAGGTTAAAAGTGATATAAATAATGAAATTTTCCCATGAATTAGGTAAAGAACAAAGAAGCATAATGCACTTATCCTCTTTTTCAAATCAAATATCAATAGAAGCTAGTTGACTCAAAATTAAACTAAAAAAAAAATCAAATGCTTGACTATTGTGTCACCTTCCTTCATCTTAAGATAAAATATTTGTTGTTTCAAGTAAATTTTGTTTAGCTATACTTTTGGCTTCGTATATCTTATTGATTTGGTTCCATAAAGAATATACAGTCTTTTATTTTGACACATTCAAAAGAAAAAATAGAACCTAATAGTACCTCATGTCTTTTTATCCACCTTCTCCTAGTGTTCATCAAAAAAATTCTTAGATTTCTAATTTGTTACAACCACCCATTGATCTTGTTCTTCAAGGAGATCTTCTATTTCCAAATTACACAACTCATAGCCCATTCCATTGAACTTCTCTATTTCTAAACAAGATGAAGTAGTAGTCATGACATTGCAACAAATAGATCAACTGAAACTCTCAAAAAATCTCAAAGAACCCCCCTTCTAGGACCCAACAAATAGAATTGGTCAAGATCTAATACCAAATATTAGAGAATAAGAGGAGAATAACAATATATGTAGCTTAAAATTAAATGTACATCATATTTAACAGTGCTTATCATATGAAAGAAATCAGCTATAACATCAAAAGATAACACTATAGAACGTTATGTTGGGATCCAATAACACTGAGAGGGGGGGGTTAATAAGTGTTCTATCAAAGCGAATAGTTTTTAACTTGATAGACCATGCATATATATACTGGTAAACAAATAAGAATATAACAAGAAGCAAATAAACCATCCACATAAATGTACGCCAAACACACAAAGTTTATACATGGAAAACCTCAATGAGGAAAAACCATGGTGGGATTTGTGACTCACAATATCAGTTCACTGGCCATATGAAAAGATATTACATATAATAGGGACTTGCACTTGCAGGAAGGCACACTGCCTAGAACATACTGCTCATCACTAAAGAGCCTCACTGACTACAAGCTTTCTGCCAAAGTAAATTACTGAAAATGAACTCAAGAATGCATCTGCTATGCCAAATAGAGTTCTAGTTCTGGTTCTGCTCTGTACCGGTTCATAAACTCTGAACTACTACCAGTATCACTTCTCCTCCAAGAATGCTTTCCAAGCTATCTATAGATCATTGTATGATATAGAATTCGTATACAAAATGATCTCCATACATATATTTCGCATCATATAGTTCTTCTATATTCTCCTATATCCACACATATCATATATCTTGCTCTGTTCCAAAAATAACCTAGCAAACTGACCTATATACCTATTACAAATGATATGCCTTATGTCGGCTTACAATACATTTACAAAAATATCGGCCTTGACAATAATAATTACAAAATGAATTAAGTAAATCCTCCTTGATGTCGACTTCCAAAGAAGTGTTGATGTCAGTGCCGATGTAGCCCTGAATGCTCCAAAGCCGGTATCTATCGATATATGCTTCCTAGTGCCAGTTTCTGACTTCCATCATATCTTGTTGCCATCAATGACAACAAAATGAATCCATTGAGTGTCAATTGCCAAAAATATCCCCCTTTGGCATTGATGGCAACACTCATGTGAAAAATGGATTCCTTGCCGATATGCTCCCCCTGAGCAATACACTCCATCTGAAATGTGTTTTTCTGATATTTTTCACATATGAACATACTCCCCCTTTGACATTAATGCCAAATACCGGTGAAAGAATTGAAAGAATAAAAGAATACAATTAGTTTCACTGGAGCTTTTCCATCTTCAGGATTTCTAGGTATGCCTTTTGCAATAACTGAAGATATGTATCCCAGCTGGATTTGAAGGTATCAAAAATAGATGCAAGTCCACTTAGTAAGTGGGCAAGTGTTTCCTTCTCTTGGATATCTGTCGGTGTGGGTTTAGCTATCATATCCATGCATTATTTCTTGTGAACACCCAATAAAACTAGTCTAGGACTTACCAATCCTCTTAGATTTCTTGCTCTTCTCATGATTTTGTCTCTCTCCTTCTCAAAAGCAAAAATTTGGTTCTCCAAGGATAAAATTTGTCCATCAACAGATGTGGTTAGTGTAGTCAATCCATCAAAAGAGTTAGGAATTGTATCCATCTTATCATATAACTCCTTCAATCTGCTATCTACATTAGTTGTAAGACTTTGTATGTTGCAACACGCTCTGTAGATATTTGTACATTGTTTTAAACAAACTTCAATAGGAATAAGTTTGTCCTCAATTTTCTTCTTCCCTGTCTCTATAAGCTGATCAAAAGTTGTTCTTTTTGCTACTATAAAATTGTCCAAAGCTTATTGGTCTGCTATCTACCTTAGAGAAAATTGTTGGATATGTGCTTTGTTAGAGTCTTGAGCTTACCAGAAGGGCTTGCTCCATCTTCAATCTGGCAATCAAGTAATAATTTTTGCAATACAGAGATTGATTGATCAATTAATCCTTTATCCATAGTACCTTCCTTCAGTAATTTTTGAGTAGCCATCATCATTAATTCAGTTGGACTCAACTCAGAGATTGATTTCTTCTCAACCTAAGAAGTGTCAATTGCCAAAACCTTTGTCAGGGAATCAGTTTTACTTGTCGGTATGGACTCAATGGTTACCTTTTCCATCTAAACCTCTATTGCACCAGTGGCTTCGCCACTTGGTGCAATGTTAGTTACTATCGGTGGAGTATTATCCACAGTATTTCCAGTGTCCTGTACATTTCCTTGCTCAAAAATGGTTTGTGTCAGTACAGAGTATGCACTCTCCTTAGTTGTTGGTTGTGTTTGAATATCTATAGTTACTGCCAGTGGTGTCAAAACCGGAGTTGAACCGCCCAAAATACCTTTCCCTTTTGATTTGTCAGGAATGGTGGAAGATGTTGCCCTTGCAAATTCTTCTTGAGATGTGAGAAAGTTTGGGTTTTTATGAAATAATTTTGTCCATCCCTTACTTGTCTCATTTACCACCTCATTTACTCTTCCCATCATAAGATTTATCTGTCGGGATTTACTACTAAAGATAGTCCTATTTGCAGTGTCAATACACCTTTTCAAATTCCTCATTATTTACAATACCACATAATTCCAAAAGTATAACTTCTTTAATTTCCCTATCCCTCTTGACAACATCAAGTCTCCTAGCTTCAAGTTTATTATACAAGGATAAAGGTATCTCCTTCAAAATTTCAAATAAGGCTTTCTTATAGATGTCCATATATAACAAAATAGCCTCTTCTAATTCACTTTGCTCATTGTCTTCTAAATCTTCATAATACTTAGATATATTTTTCAACATTCCATCTTTTGTAATTTCGTCAACAAGTTCAGCACAGGTCATTGTGGTCTTACCGGTTCCAGTATCATCACCCTTCTAATTTTTGCTTGTGGTTGTCGGTGTGACCGGTTTCCCCTTTTACATAGGCTTCCTTGTCGATGGTGGAGGTGTAGTAGGCTTAGTTACCTTTTTGACAAGTCTCCTCCTAGGCTCTGCTTTCTTCTGCTCTACTGATGGTTTTACCACATTCTTCCTTTTTAGCAATTTCGCAAACCTCCTTAAAGACTAGCCTCAACCTATCCTTGACTTCGACAATGGTGGGATTTGCAATAAAAGTAGGTGTTGAAGATCCAGATGCCATGTCAAGAAATACCTAAGAGTGGATGTCAATGGAAGATTGATAATTGCTCGAAAGCTTTTCACAATACTTCTGCTCGCTCTTGATTCACCTTTACTTCTCTCTAAATGCTTGAATGCTTGGTGAGTGAAAATGAATTCACTTACCCTCTTTTATTAGTGAATAAAACCCTAATTTTCTATAATAAATGCTTCAACAACAACCCTACGGATGTCGGTTTCACAGTTATGTGTCGGGTGAACCTTTATCAATGATGAGCACAATTCTCCAGATCTCTCTCTGGGTCTCCTTAGATCTTTTTCGGGGTAATATGCAAAATTTAGCAATGAATTTTCCAACCCCTAAGGCTTATGCCTCAGTTACAGGTGGAATTTCCTGTCGGTGGAGGAATACTCTATTCTATCAGTGGAGTTACCAGTATAGATCCATCTCCACTTGGTTCTTCAAATTTTCTAACTCATCTCTTGGTGTGATCTTATTGTATTTCATCTACCTTTTTCTTTCCTTTCTCATTATTAACCGGTTGAGTCTTTCTTCTACCATACTTAGCAATATGACCTATTTTGTTGCATGCATAACATGTAACATTGTTCTTCTGAATTGCTTTGACATATCCAGTATCATTTCTTGACCTACAATGATTAGCAAAATGTTCAAACTTTCCACATGCATGACATTTAACATTCATTCTGCAATCTTTTGATCTATGACCATATTTCTTGCAGTTTGTGCATTGACCGGGAATAGAATTATAGTTTTGATTTACCTTATTTCTATATTTTTTAGCCATATGTCCAAAATTATTACAAACAAAACATCTACCATTGAATTTATAAGCATTAGATTGTCTTATTGGTTTCCTCTATTCTGATGAGTTCTACATATTGGTTGTCTAGTCTTCATTTGCAGTACCAGAGCTTTCACCTTGAATAAATCCAAGTCCTCTAGAATCATCAATCTGTCTTTGTCTTTTCAATAAGTCATCTAACTATGCAGCATTGATCCTAAACTTCTCTTTATATTCACTTGTAGTAGTCAGGTCATCTCTCAGAGTGGTTACTTGTCTTTCAAGTTCTTGTTCATTGTTTCGGAAGTGTGCCAAATCAGTTCTCAACAGATTATTCTCATGAGTCAATCTGCCACATTCATCAAAAAATTTCTTCAGAGATATAACCAGATTATCCTCCTTCTTCTTTCTATCCTCAATATCTTTTGATAACCTCATAGTCAAATCTTGCATTTCATTCTTCATGAGCATGTTTGCTTGACTTAGTTTCTGACATGTTTCCTTAAGAGCATTTTTTCCTCATCATTTGGTTGTTGCAATAGTTCTTTTCTCTTGGCTTGAGCAGATGATAACCTTTCTTGCAGGATAAGAATGAATTCATTTGTACAATTCAATTCCTCTTGCAATTTCAAGTTCTTCATCCTTTCAGCATCATAATCCTCAAGAGCCATCTCAAGTTGCTTCTCCATAGCCATGTTTAAAGATTCCAGTTTCAAGATATTCCTCAAGTTGTTAAACTTCTTCCGAGGTACCAAGCTCTGATACCAATTGTTGGGATCCAAGAACACTGAGAGGGGGGTGAATCAATTTTATGCCGAAGCGAACAATTTTTAACTTTCTAGACCATGCATATATATACCAGTAAACAAATAAGAATATAACAAGAAACAAATAAACCATCCACATAAATGTACACCATAACACACAATGTTTATACATGGAAAACCTCAATGAGGAAAAATTGCGGTGAGATTTGTGACCCACAATATCAGTTCATTGGCCATATGAAAAGATATTACATATAATAGGGGCCTGCACTTGCAGGAAGGCACACTGCCTAGAGCATATTGCTCATCACTAAAGAGCCTCACTGAGTACAAGTTTTCTGCCAAAGTAAATTACTGAAAATGAACTCAAGAATGCATCTACTATGCCAAATAGAGTTTTGATTCTTGTTCTACTCTGTACTGGTTCATAAACTCTGAACTGCTACCGATATCACTTCTTCTCCAAGAATGCTTTCCAAGCTATCTACAAATAATTATATGATATATCATTCGCATACAAAATGATCTCCATACATATATTTTGCATCATACAATTTTTCTATATTCTCCTATATCCAAACATATCATATATCTTGCTCTATTCCAAAAATAACCTAGCAGACTGACCTATATACCTATTATAAATGATATGTATTATGTCGGCTTACAATATATTTTAAAAAAATTTGGCCTTGACAATAATAATTACAAAATTATTTAAGTAAATCCTCCTTGATGTTGGCTTCCAAAGAAGTGTTGATGTCAGTGTCGATGTCGGTGTCGGTGTAGCCCTGAATGCTCCAAAGCTAATATCTATCGGTATATGCTTCCTAGTGCCGGTTTATGACTTCCATCATATCTTGTTGCCATCAATGACAACAAAATGAATCCAATGAGTGTCAGTTGCCAACACATTAAACACATAACATCATATTTATATGGAGAAACCATTTCAAGAAAAAATTCCACCAAGAAAAGATGAAAGACTTGTATTATCATAAAAATGGAATTATAATTCAACTCTCAAAATTGAATCGTGTCTTCAATCTAGCAGCATAACCCAAGCAAAATAGAACTTGAACAAACTCATATTGTCACCAACTCAACCCCTCAATATATAGACTCGTTGGGGCCCAAAATACAACCATAAAACATTACCATGGGTCAAAACAAGGTTCCAAAATACCATGGTAAAAATCCATACAACCCCAACAATCCAAACATGGTCTCTTACATGACATTATACCTTCTTACAAGTTGTCATAAGAATCCCCCAAAAATAGGAGATACTCTTACATGCATAATATACTATCAATAACTTATGTAAGGATCCTCTTACGTGTGGCATAATAATTGATTCTCATGTCCAAAATGATTCACCCCATTTTTAGCCCTCATAGATGTCATACAATCTATCATAACATCCTTAAAAAAATAGGCTTCACCCCATTTTTAGCCCTCATAGATGTCATACAATCTATCATAACATCCTTTAAAAAATAGGCTTTCCATTTTATACTCTTGATGGACATATTTTAACAACTAAAAACTTGCTTTTAAAGCCACCGACATATGGCAAAAGTGCCAACTCATAAGACTCACACCCCTTATGATGGAGCAGAATTATTTAATAACGTAAATGCCAAACAACCATGGAAAAACCATAAAATAATAATAAATAAATAATATAGAATTGTTAACATTGAGATACTTTAATTCTCAACATGAACACTCTCTTAACTAATCCTAATGCGCCTATCCAAGATTATCCATAAATCAACTTAGCACTCTCATTTTTTGGAAAATGTCTAGTATTGTACAAACCAAACATAAATAAGAATACCAACAACACTTGCATATGGTACAGTGGCCATGTCCTCCACTTTAGTAGGATATTTTAGGCAATCCTCCACAAATAACTTTGTTCCTAGTGCAAGAGAAACTATCATAGATCTATAATTTTTCATGCTAAATCTCTTCAACACTAAATTCACATACTTACATTGGCTTAGCCAAATATTTTTGTAAGATCTATCTCTTCTAATCTGATCCATTCCCCAAATTTTCCTAGCCGCACCTAAAACTTTAATCTCAAATTGTGCTGACAACTGAGACTTTAAGTGAGAAATCAAATATCCATTCCCAAACAATATCACCCACATACAATGCAATAATGAGAATGAAACAATTATCAATTTTGAAATAAACACACTAATCAGATTTAGACCTCCCAAATCCAAAACTCAACACATAGGAATCAAAATTTCCATACCACATCCTAGGAGACTATTTTAGACCATAAAGAGACTTTTTCAACTTGCAAACCAGATTTTTGCTTACCTTTCACCATAAAATTCTCTAACTATGACATATAAATATCTTCCTCCAAATTAACATTAAGGAATGTCGTCTTCACAAACAGTTGCTTAATTTCCCAAACATGATCTATAGTAAGTGATAATAAGAACTAAATTGATTTCAGCATTGCAACCGAAGAGAAAATATCACCTTAATTTATTGCCTCAACCTAGGAATACCCCTTCACAACCAATTGTATTTTATGCTTCTCAACACTTCTATCAAGACCCAATTTTTTCTTAGACATCCATTTGCATCCCATAGGCTTACATCCTTCCGGCAAAGGTATCAGATCCCAAGTATTATTCTTCTTTAAAGATGTCATTTCATCATTCAAGCTTCCATCTAGGAATCTGCATCACGCCCCATAGCCTCTCTAACATTCCTAAACTCATTAGTGTTAGAAATCAAATAAAAAACACAAAAGGAATCTAACAATAAATAGCCAAACCTATCTTGTTGTCACCTTATTCTAGTAGACATCTTTGATAGTTGAGGTTGAGGTTCTTCATCTTCTTCTAAACTTTTATAGTTGTTAGAACTCTCCTCATCATTAGGTCCATTAGGAGCTCGTAGTTATCTCTTTAGGGTAGAAGGATTTTGAACTACCTCTTTATTTTGTTTCTCCTCTTTCTCTGATTGTAGATCAATAGTTGAAGGCTTCATATCTCTAAAAATAACACTTCTTCTATAGCAAACCTTCATTGTCATTGGATTCCAAATCTTGTAATATACACTTCACTACCTATTTCTCCAACTTGGATCTTTTTTCACTCGGAACATGAGCATAAGTTTCACAACAAAATACTCAAAGATGTCTCATCGAGGGATTATTTACTAACCACACCTCCATAGGTCTCCTATCAACAATTGTTGTTGTAGGAGATCTATTTACCAGATAGCATGTCATGGCTATACCTTCAGCCCAAAACTTTTGTTTGAGGCCAACACCACTATGCATAATCATATCCCTCTCCATCAATGTCGTATTCATCCTCTTTACAACTCCATTCTATTAAGGGGTTTATGGATTTGTCTTATGCTTGTCAATATCGCGGTCCCTATAGAACTTGTCAAAATTTGTCAAGAAAAACTCACCGCCATTGTTAGTCCTCAAACATTTAATATTTATTCTAGTCTAATTCTCAAGAAGAGCCTTAAACTCCTTAAATCAACTAAAGATTTCATATATATTTTTGAGAAAATATACAAAATTTCATCTATTGTAGTCATCAATTAATGATATAAAATACACAAATTTTGAAATTGAAAGAACATTAATAGCACCAAGAACATCAAAATGTATCAAGTCCAACAACCCAAAATATTTGAGAGAACTAAAGTAAAATTGAACACTATTTTGTTACCATAAATGCAATGTTTGCAGTAATCAAACTCAAGTTTATAATCATCAAGCCCCTTTATGAGGATGACTGGACTCACGGGAAGAGTGAAATGATGATTTTGCAGTCCCGCATGTAAATTTCATAAGGGCTAAGGGGGTTTGTGTGTATGCAGTGAGCTTTTGGTGAATTTTCAAAATTGAAAAGTGGGTTTTTAGACTCGTTAGAGGAATTCCACGTGTTTTTAAGTTGGCCCAGCCATTTGATTAGATTGTGTGGGAGATATCAATGATGGAGATTCAAATTGGAACATGGCTACTTGTGCATTCAATTTGCTCATTGCATTTATTGCCCTAGGCATTAGTTTTTATGATCACTTGTTGTTGAAATCATTCATAATTGAAACCATGTTCTTAGAATTGTGACTGTTTATGGTGAAAATGGATAACAATAATAACAATATTGAAAGGCTAAATGAATTCAACCACAAAACCCTAGCCTAACAATCAACAAAGATCCACCATAACATATGAAGATTACCTAAGACAATGCAAATCAAATGAAATCACAAAGATTATACCATCACATGTCCAATAGGGTTTTGATCTCCATTCTTCCTATCTCCATTGATCTTGCTTGATATATTTGCTCTCAGATTTTAATATGCACAAGAGCTCAACAAAGAACGGAATGTGGTTGCAAGTAGGATCGTAGTGTAGCAAGTTGCACGAAAGATCATTAGCATGAGTCATTAGAATGCATAAAATGATTAGGATCATTAGGGTTTGATAATGAAGAAAGCATCTTCTTAAATAGAAGACACAATATGAAATGGAGGGTTAAGATTGAGAGGTGTAAAAAGAGAGGTCGGCTAGGATTAGAGGGTAGGTAAAAGAAATACCACAATAATGAAAGAGGTAGGTAGTGTAGGAATTAAGAGATGAATGACATGTGTCATAGGTGGAAAAGGTTAATGAATTAATTAAATAAATAAAGATTTATTTAATTAATAGAAGAAGTGGGATCAATTAAATAAATAAGATATTTATTTAATTTAGGAAAATGATAATTTAAATAAATAAATGTATTTATTTAAATGAGAAATAAGGCTAGAAGAGGATAAATGAATTAATTAAATAAATAAAGATTTATTTAATTAATAGAAGAATTAGGCTTAGATAATTAAATAAATAAAATATTTATTTAATTAGACATGACAATTTTAGGTGTCTACAGTGACCATGTGATAGTGGAGTGATTTGACAAGCGAGGATTGTAGAGAATTTCACAGGAAGTGTGAAGATTACAGATGTCCTGATGTTGAAGTGAGCTGAAAACAATAAGTGTTCTTGAACTTGCTCAAAATTGTAGGGTTCAACTACAATTTTTTATTAGAAATAGTGTAATTCTAGTCGTCCCTAGGGTTTATTCATTTAAAATTGTAGTAGTTTGCCCTATTTTGTCTTGGTTTCTTGTGAATTGTCACAATGTCAAAGAAGGGGGCTAGTTCTTCTAAGGGAAAGAAGTATGAGATGGATAGGGTTATATAGACCCCCCCCCCCCCCCCCTACCATTAAAATTTAGGATGATGATCTTGAACAATTGGAAAGTTCTCAAGAAACACATGAAGCTTCCCAATGAGAGGTGGCTCCAATGCAAAAAAAAAAAAGAACCACTAAGAAAGGAGAAGCCTCGACACCCAAAGAAAAGAAAGAGACAAAAGAGAAGAAACCTAGGGCTCCCATAAATAAATGGGAAGCTCAAGCGCCTGAAGTGACTTTGATAGAAAGGCATGAGGTCACTGGGGAGAGACTTGAAGAACATGCACAAGTGCTCTAGGCCATTGTTGAATCGCTTAATGTTGCTCTTGTGAATATTTTTGATAGAGAAGAGCCTTTGTTGTATCAAGACTTGTTGGACGTACTTCCTGCATCCACCATGAGTATTACAGATGTTGACAATCTAATGAATGGTTTTGTGTAATGTGGTGATGCTCGTATTCCTAAGAGGGGTTGGAATTTATTTCAATATTTCTACAATAATAAGGATGAACCAATTGCTAGGCCCAATCCCTAGAAATTCAACATGGCTAAATTAATTGTGCCAAATATTTTTGTAGAAGTGGATTTAATTAGAGCCCTGGCAGCGATGTCTGATCTTGCTTCAAAGACAGTAAGGACTATTGAAGGCACAATCCTAGTTAATATAAATCCTATGGAGATTGTCAATTGCTTTGGTCTTACAGGGCGTGTAGTTATTGTTATTGATGTTAAGAAGTTTGAGCATGAATATCAGTTAAAAAGAAACCATTATAGGGAGAAGAAGGTTCAATTGTTTAGGAATGTAGCACTAATTATTCCAGTTGACAAGGAGCCTTTTGTTATTGAATTATTTGAGAAGTAGTTTGTTAAAACGTATTTTTCTATGTGTCAAATTTTGGGATAAGATGGTAAAGAAAAGATGCCATTAGGGATGATGATGATGATGATGGGAATGAAGATTCAACATAAGGATGTGAATTAGAATATGATTATGCTGCATATATTTCTTGGAAGATCCATGAAGGGTTCGTTCGAGCAACAGATAAACCCATGGAGATAGAATTTGATTATTCTTCTTTGTTGTCTCATTTCTCTTTCATCACAAGTATGAGTGGAACCCAAGTCTTCAACTCAAATTCTATGACAAGAATGGTATGGTCTTCCCAATACAAAGATAGTGTCACATTTGGGAGAGGATATGTGAGGTTGTTGATTTCGTAATGTGTCATCAACATTTTGTTATGAGAAGCAAGTCACAGTTGGGTGTGGTAATGAGCAAAGTTCCAGCCAAAGTAATGGATTTTTTGTGGTAGAAAGAAAACATAATGGATGATCAAGGAAGGTTTGATTTTGCATATTGTTTCCTTTTTTCAAATCAAATAATAATAAGGGTGTATGGGTGCCCTCAACCTCCTCACCAATTGCCCATTTATGTTTCTCACAGACTAGCATTTCTTGAATTCATGTGGCAGATGTTGTGGACCCAAAATTTTCATTTAGCAGAACAAAAGAAGGGCTCTTTAATCCCCAAATCCACAAGGTTCACTGAATTTTCAATAGGGGACAAGATTGTTGATAGATTGCAGAATTATTTGGTAACAAGGTATGCACTAAGGTATGGCAAGAAAAGGAACTTTGACCCTAAAGGATTTATAAGATGGCTTAGGGCCAAAATCAAGAGAGGGTATTTCAATCATGACCTAGATTTGAATGAAGATGTGATAAAATATTGCCTCACTATAGAACAAGTCATCCAAAGGAGAAGGAAGTGGGCAATTCTCACATAATTGGAGAATGATACAAGGGGAGAGTTCCCTAATTTTTCAAGTATTCTTTTCTAGGGAGGAAAAACCTGTTATGAGAATCAAGAAAATGTTTGAAATTTTGAGTCCATTTTTATTGGAATGTAAAATATTGAAGTTGACATGGCTCACGAGGAGATAGGAGAATACATTCCACAACATGTTCCAGAATAGCAGTAGATACCATTAGAGAACCAAGAGGAAGCTACAGGAGATCAAGCTGGAGGAGGTTTTATTTAAGAAGAGGTTGAACGAATCCTTTCCTCACCCCCTAGAGATGTGTAAATCATTGAAGAGCCTCAAAGCATTAAATATTTTGGTCAGCCAATTCCAATTGACAAGTGTGAGGATGAGCAAGCCAATGTTGCTCATTTAATGATGTTTGATGATGATTTTGTTAAGAGTCTTGAGGTCAAGGCTCTATGATTGCAGGCAGTGGGTCCACCTGAGGGAATCCCAAAGATTCAATCTTTGGAGGATCTTAATTTAGATCACATAACCCCACAGGAGGCCAAAAAAATAGTTAAAGAGAGTGGGATGTTGCTTATACTAGGTTGGAACTTGGAAACAATGTTTTTATCAGATCAAATAAGACAACAACCACACCCCATGTTTGTTGTAGAATTTGAAAAATAAGGAGGTTATAATGGGTCTGGTTATCATCCCACCATCAAGGCATTATCCCAATGGGCAAAAGCCCCAAGTACTAATAAGCCTAGAGTTTTTATTGGTGTGGAAGAAAGAACAAGGGATGGGGCCATTATAAGGACTTTAAAGGACACCTCAATTGTGGAGGTAATAACTTTGTCAATTCGCTCTACCATATTTTCCTTGGATGTAGTCAAATTGCAAGAGAAGGAAAAAATGATCTTTTTGCAGGAAAGAATAGAAATACATGAAAGTTATACAAAGGTGCTAATGGAGAATGCTCGATTGAAGAAAGAGTTAGAGAAGGCAGTAGCACCTCCTCCTATGATCATTCAAGGAGAGTCATCAAAGAGTGCTAAATAAGTGCAAGCCTTGGAACAAAAGGTAAATGACCTTCAAGAACAAATACAGGCTAGAGATCAACAAATTTTCACAACAGAATCAATGGTGAGAGACAAGGATATAATAGTGATCAAGGGAACCTTCTCACATTTATTAAAAATAATTTTGAGTAAGATTGAAGATGTTTATCATTCTTTTTGTATTCTTTCTAAAGGAGCTATTCAGTGTTCTAAGTTTTTGGTTAACTTAAAGGAAATCTTCGAAGGGTGGAAATATTTGGAGCCAAATATTAAAGATTTAAATATTGCAATCCAGTATATGCCTAGGTCACCTCAACCACTATTAAATTTTTATAGGGAATATAAGTCACTGGTTAGTGAAATCCATTATTTAGAATATAAAGATGGAGCAATTAAGGAAACGATACAAAGTTTTAATTAATTGAAACATTGGACTATTCCTTTCCTCTATAATGAGAGCTCAAGATTGAAGTCTTTTGATGAATGGAAGGAGTATGAAGATGTAATTAATATTGTCATTCAGAAAGTGGTAGACAAGGATTACATAAATGAGCCCGTGTATTATCCAGCTATAGGTAAATTAATTGCAACTGAAACAGCTTACTCTAGATTTGTCACAGGTGTTAAAGTAGTTATTGATTCTAAATGCAAAGAGGTTCCTAACCGTGTACAATTTATTAAAATGTTGAGTGTCCAACCAGTTTTGCAGTTCACAGCTAGCACGAGAAGCATTGCTCGGTTAAGGATATTTGAGGAGTTGGCTTCCAGTTAGGATTGAAGAATATTTGGAGCAGGTGGTTACACATTTTGTTAGAAGCTAAACTCTTATTTTCCAAGGTGAGGCATCTTTTTCTTTTCAAATTTAAAAGATACTTTAGCATATTCTCTAGTAATGCAATGTAATTTTGACATGTGTCATTAGCCTGAAGCTTTTTTTTCGCTCCTTGTTCTATAAAAGGAAATTAGGGTTGATTGACAAAGGGTTCTGAAATTTCATAATAGACATATATTTGAAGTAGTTGCTCTGAGTATCAAGTCTTAATATTTTATGAATTGTATATCGACAAATTTTGAGTTAACAGAAATCACATCATGTTTCGTCTCTATGTTCATCTTATTGTCTTTCATGATTCTTGTTTATCAAGGATGAATGGGTGTTGTCTTCACAGTTATGTGTGAATGTGTAATTGAATAGTTAGGGTTCATTTCAAGGAAAAGATTAAATACTTGCTATAAATTGTAATAGGTGATAAAATGGCAAAGATCTTATAAGTATGGTTCATGGTGTGAATTGTTGAATATTGATGTAAGGCATCTATATTCATGAATGAATGATTGTGGGTTTGTTAAAATTCAAGATGTATTGACTTTGTGACCTAGGATAGGCACCAATTTGTACTCTATTATTATCTTTTAGACATCGTCATGTGAAATCATTATATCCTTATTTTATTTTCTATTTAGTGTTTTGTGTTCTTATCTTCTCAGAAGCCAATGTAAATTTCAAGTATTGGGTATGAAATGGGATGTTTAATCTAACGTATACATGTATTGGTGTGAAATTATAAGAGTGATCTTCTAGTAATGGATGTTCAGTGAGAATTGTGTTGCTTTTGTGAATATGTTGTAGGTTTACCCGTCTAGGTCTTGCAAAGCCTGAAGTGCAGAAGAATTCCTTATCCTTGGAATTCTTGTTAGTTGGCGATCTAGCTCAAAATAGTTAATGCAGTGAATCCCTAAATTATTTTTGTTCTAACTACTAGATGGAAAACACCAACACAAAGGTACCTCTAACACTTGTCCATTTTGTCATAGAATTATTCATAAACCATAATAGGTTGGTGTGCCATAATGTTGTCATAGGTAGATGTGTTATAAATTTGTTTTTACTGACACTTGTCACCCATCAACACAAAAGTACATGGTCCTCTAAGTGGGACACCTACCTCCATGTGAGGAAAAAAGAAGCCATGTCACCTTCCTAGTAGGATGACAAGTCAACATGCCAACTCCCACTAAGTGATGAAATTCCAAATTAACCAAGTATTAAATAAATAAAACCAAATGCCGATTGTAGGACTTGCAAAGGATGAGACACCTTAATCCCAAAACCTCCACCCACACCTTTAATTTATATGTTGTTTGGGATAGATATTGGTTTCAGTTTGGGGTATTTTATGAGCTTTGTTTCTAGTGGGATAGTGGGTTCTAGGTTGCCTAGTTCAACAAATTAGCGATTTTCTCCTGGGGCCTCTGTTGGTGTAAAAGTTGTGGGTGTTTGTGCCCTCTAAGGCCTTTTTCTACTGTTGGTGGTTGTATCTTTGCTCGTGTAACCAATTATTTTGTTGATCATCTTTCCAAGGGGAAACTTCATCCTCTTCTCTCTACAAAAACCTCCCTTGTTGTGGTGTGTGGCCAAGATGTGATAGAAAATGAGGACTTTTACCAATATTGTGGTTTGGTGTGTAGATTCTCTGATCTTTGGCCTTCTCTTCCAAATCTTGACAGTTGTGTGTTGGATTCTTGGAATCCCTTAGTGTCTAGTAAGATTGAGATCTTACTGTTGGCATTTTTTGTGCCAACCCTTGCAAAGATCGGTTCAGAATGTCTAGTGTCATATAACACATCATGTTAGTCGATGCGCCTGACATGTCATGTTATCAAACTTAGTAAAGTTAGCTACTTATATTTTTCAAAGCACATAACAAGAAGGTTTTGTATGTGTCAATAAAATGATATGTTATCGACATGTGCCTTGCAGTAACACCAGCATCTCATGTGAATATCACATCATGTTATTTTCCATCTTGTATCGGCATATGTTATTGATCGTTGCATTTTATTTACTGCATCAAGATATTTACCGCAACGTGTTATTTGGTTGGTGGTAAGTCTTTTTGTTATCTCACGGGGTGAAAGAAAAAATCAAAATGATCATGCGAGATAAGAGAGAAAGCAAAGATAGTGCTTCCCTTCCTTACCCTGCATTGAGATCAAGGCGCAATGCAACATCATGTGGGATAAGAACAATAAGTATTTTTCTTATCCTGCAAGGCATAGAAAGGAAAATAAGGGGTCATGCGGGATAAGAGAGCAACGCGGTTGGTGTGACATCATGTGGAATAAGGAATAACAAAGCAAGTGTTCATTTTTTATCTCGTAGGGCTAAAATTCAGCGAACAAAGGTCATGTGGGGTAAGAAAACCATAAGCATTTCTTCTTATCCCGCAAGGCGAAGTGACCAGGGCGCACGGTCATGCAAGGTAAGCAGTTCCAAAGGTAGAATATGTGGTTCTCATTATCCCACACTAAGAAGAATACAAGGCTAAGGGCCACGTAGGATGAGGGGCGGATGATAGGCCGGATGACTCAACGGCCACGTCAACGGCCATGTCAACGATGATGAATGACCTTGTGGGCCCGATAGGCCCACCCTTCCTCTAGTGCATCTTGGTTGTCTATCTTAACTTAAAATCTGATCTGATAGCCACAACTTGTTCTTTTGTTGGCTCGCTTGGCGCTCTCTTAGAGAGATCTCGTGCATCCATATGTGCATGAGATTTCCTAATCAACAGGTAGCATTTGAACTTCCTCTAAGTCATTAGCATTTAAAATTTTGCAGGTAGGTTGTTGTCGACCTGATGGTCAAGACATTCTTCCTACTCAGTTGATGCCTCATTCTTGGTCAAATTCTCATCCATCCATCAAGTTTGCTCACCTTTACTCCAAATTGGACCCTACAAGATGATTTTTGATGCCACCATGCCCTCTTCAATGCAAAACAGAGACTTTTTGTCCCTACAAGTGTGCTCATCTATGCTTGTTAATAGGGATTGCTTCACCAATGGGTTAGTTTGCTCTTTCCAAGGTAGAGGACATCTTGTAGAGAAATTTTCCTTGGCATCAGATCCTTCATGTCAATCAGATCTCCTCCCTCTTGCATATTTTTGCAACCTAACCCTAGGAGGATTAGGGTTTCAGTCAGTAGTTCAATTCTGAGTTATGCCTCAACTATAAAGGCAATTTTTTTATTTTTTCCAAAGTATCTTCTTCTCTTTTTCTCTTAGAGTAATCTATGAATACTACAACTATAAAATTACCTTGCCTCTAAATTAATAGAATTTTCTTGCCTTACCTTGTTTTATTTTATGCAAATTTGTGTATTTCTCTTACCTATTTGTGTGAATGCATCTTTTTCTTGTTTTCTCAGCATCTGTGATAGTGTTGACTTCTCTTAGAGTGGCATCTAAGAACACTGTCCATTCCTCTAACATTATTAAGAATTCCAACTTTGACTCAGTCTTAGAAAGCTAGACTTAGATAGGAATTAGTGTATCCTTTCAGCAGTTTTATTGATGTTCTATGCAGTTATAGGTGGGGATAGATCAACTTTCAATATAGGTGTAAACCTTTTTACCTTCTTTCATGCAACCCTTATCTCTCTCCATTTTCCCTATCAAAGTATAGATTAGTTTTATTAGTGTTGGTTTGGTCCAACACCTGCACTAAGATTGAATAGGAAGTTAGCCTATTCTCTGGAGACTCAACCTCACAATCTGCAAGTCCCACACTTGGGACGTTGTTTCCACATTTCACAAGGTTGATAATCAATGTTGATCATCATAGGGTGCAAAATTTTATGATAACATTTTTTAGCATGCCTGGTGGGACACCATTTTAACGTTCATGCTAAGGATTCATTGTTGCTCTTAGAAAAATTGTCTTTGGAGGTAATCATGTTTAGCACCCGGCTACTCTAAGGATCAAATTCAATTCTTGGTGAGGACCAGTCTTTCATGCCATGAAATCAAACCAGAGCATCTTCTAGAGGTAATTTTCAATTCTTTGAGCTTTCAAGTTCTACTTCTAGAAGAAGAGGGGGTAGACGTTCATTGTCACCTATTAGGGGAACTCAAGGAGAATCACCTATGTCCCTAAGGTCTCTTTCTACCCCACCATTCTAAAGTTAACACAACTTAAGGGTCCTGGCATTCATATCCATAGACCCCTATTTTCTATGGCATTGGAAAGAGCACATGCATTTGTCACCTTTAATGGTGAGAGCCCCTTAGTTCTTGCGCAAAATAATGATATTCAAGTGGTAGCCTTGAAGGCTATTCCATATTTCACAAGTGAGACATCTACCTCCTCGGAGGAACACATACAAGATGTGTCAAACATTTACACTATGTTTGATATCACTAATGATAATGTTGCAGTGAGGCTTCTTGCCTTCTCATTCAAGGGAAAATCCCTTCAATGGTATAGAGGACTAGCTCCTAACTCCATTCATAATTGGCATGAGTTAGGGGAGAAATTGTCCAAACATTTTGAAGACAAAAGTGACCATCTGTCACTTATGGAGTAACTAACCACAATAAAAAGAGCACCCCATGAGTTCATGGGTGATTTCAACTATAGATTTCAAAAGACATGGGATAGAATCCCATCATTAGTAAAGCCTTCATCAAACCATATTTTTCTATATTTTTTTAAGGCTTTGAACAATGACATGGCTACAATGATTCAATCTATGGGAGGAGATAATCTTCTAGGGGCATATGATATTGCCATAAGGGTAGAAAATTGCCTAATCTGGGTTGGGAAGTTGTCTCCCAGGCTTCTAATGCCCTCATTTCTAGAGGTTCCTACCCAAAAACCTATTTTAGCACCAATACCAGCGGCATCTTCAAGCCATTTTCTCACACCCACACCCTCTCCATTATCTCTAGAGGTAAAAGAGTTGCATGCTTCTCTTGAGGCCTCAAAGAAGAAAATGATTAACCCTTTGCAATAGCAAATGCAAGGATTCGGCAATGAACTAGTCTAAGTCAAGAGGTAGCTACCGCAGGCTAATAGGCCTTATCAAGCATCAAATCAAAACTATCAGCAGTAAAGGCCTAACTTTCAAGGGAAGAACCAATGGAGCAATGCTAGGCCCTTGAATAGTTTGAATCCCACAACTACAAGCACCTCAAAGGCATTAAGGCCAACACAAAACAATCTTTCTTAGGAACAAGATTGGTGTGTCCCATGCAATTAGCCACACAATTAGACCTCATGTCAGAATGGTGAGTTTTATCGGGCCCTAGTGGCACAAGAGGAGCTAACAAAATTAGGGCAGCAACAATTCGTTGAATATCCTAGTCATCCACAAGGAGATACAACTTTTATGAATTGGTAGGAGGCCAATTTTTGTGGAATAAATTAGACAAGTGGGGACAATGTGAACAGCAATACAAGGTCAAAAAGGAGGGCCATAGACCCTAATGTTTTTTCTACCATATAATCTCAAACTCCACAAGCATACTCATGAAGACTACAATGCCAAAGACCCCTAATAAGGTGGCTACTCCAAATAGAGAGTAGGATTTGATGCACAAGGTTATGCAAGGGGAGCCACCTACGGCTCCTATAATATCAAAGTTGGACCTTATTGTTTCAAATGTTCATACTAAGGATGTTATTCCCTTTAATATCGTTGAACAAATGAAGAGAGCTAGCCTCAACATATCCATGTGGGATGCTCTTGATATCCCATCTAAAAGAGACCTACTTCAGGAAGCCCTAAAGGGGATGGATGTTGCAGAGGATATCATTCAAGGTTGCCGCTCTTCAATTTCTACAAGCCTAGTGTAGCCTTTGGAGGCAGAGAATCCAAATAAAATTGGTAAGCCTCCCCCTTTTTATCTATCATTAATCATAGGAAATAATACAGTTCATAATTGTATGATAGATAGTGGGTCTAACAATTCAGTTATGCATAAGGGGATAGTTGGCCGCCTAGGTATCAAGTATGAACCTATCACAAGAGGAGTTGTGCAACTTGATGGAACGTCAGTTTAGACTATTGAGGTCATTAAGGATTTAAATCTAACCTTGCATTCCTGTCCAGGTTGTAGTGTGTTGCAAGACATCTGAGTGATTGACCTCCCTGCTTATTTTGTCATTTGTTTATCTAGGGAATTAATTGCCAAGATAGGTAGATACCTATCTTCTCATTGGTCTCACATGTTGTTTAGGACAAGATATGGCACCAAAGTAACCATTAGGGTTTATCCTATTTCCAACGATAATATAGAGCCTTATACCCCAATTCCTATCAATATGAATTCTACCCTCCATGAGGAGAAAGAGGAAATTTTAGTAAGTGAGCCTGCAACTCCATTGGAGGAGGTTCCTAATTGCCTACTTGATGAATGGGCAACTGCATTTCAATTTGATCTCATTTATGAGATCAAAGACACAAGCCTTGGTACATATTTCATCCATGACGAGGATACCCATATTCCTAATCTCTCAAAGGAAGACAATGGCATGCATGGACTGTGGGATATGTTATTTGATAGCTCAAGGAACAAAAGTGGTGCAGGGGTCGGTATAATACTGATTTCTCCTAAAGGGAAAAATATTACTTTTCTTTTAGACTTCATTTTGGTTGCACTAATAATGTAGCTGAGTATGAAGTCTTGATTTTGGGTCCCCAAGTGGCACAAAGAAGAGGGATCAAATCCTTAAGAGTACAAGGAGACAATTGGTTGGTTGTTAAACATATTAGATCTCAGATCCACCACCAAGAACAACCTTCTCAAGTCCTATAAACATAGAGCATGGGACCTAATTGAAGGATTTGAGGCCTTCAATATTTCTAGTGTCCCTAGAAATCAGAATAAACATATTGACCGATTAAAAGCAATTGGTGCTCAACATGACATTATATCTCATGTTGCAGCAGACAAAGAAGAACAAATCAAACTTGTGGTGAGATTGTTGGATATTGTTGGACATTGTTGCTACTAGGATATGTTATCATTGATGTCAATATATTTTTGTGAATTGCTCTGGTGTTTATAGATTGATCATATCATATGATGCAGTTTTGTAGTTTGTTTATCTGATCAATACTTTGCAGAGTTCAATATTTCCTCTAGTATATTCCGGGGTGATCAGATCTTGATCTGATATTTTGGAAGATTGTTTGGAATGGTCTTGTGTATCTTCATTTTAGATGGTTCATGATTTGTCACTCCCATCTTCAGGACTTAGAGTTACTTGATGAGAAGCGACAAGCTGCGTACAATCATCTCAAAGCCTATCAGCAGCGCATGAGCAGAAGCTACAATCACCGAGTTAGACCTCATACATTTGAGGTAGGTGATCTTGTTCTTCGAGAGAATCCTCGCAACCAACCAAATAGAGAACATCAGGGCAAGTTTGAATCAAACTGGTTGGGCCCATATGTTGTCACTGCTATGTTCGGGTCCGGGGCATATCAGTTGGCTACATCAGAAGGACAACCGCTCGTAGATCCAATCAATAGCATGCACCTAAAATGGTTTTATACCTAAGGTGTACAGAGCATCAGGCTCCCCTACATACCAGAAAATACCAAAAACATTCAAAAAAATGTCCTGAAGAAAATACAAAAACATTCAAAAAAGTAAAGAAAAATCATGCATCCAAACGGTGAACAACCACTCCGGTGGCACCTTGGGTAAGTACGATGGTGAACACCTGGCAAATAGGCACCACTCATAAAGGCTATGGCTCCATTGTCTTTCAGACTTGTTGCGATCACATCTACTTCATACATACATCCATCCATCCAAAACCATGGCTTGTTATTCCTCTGCAATTATGATAGTACTCCATACATCTTGCATCCCGCTTTTTCATAGTCATGTCTAAAACTGGGGGCAATACCCTTAACCTATTGATGGAAGTGGATTCTACATTGTCTTATGATTCATTAAGTTCTTCATTCCAAGCAATCATCAAAAATACCAAAAACATTCAAAAATATCTCACAAAATACCAAAAACATTCAAAATATCTCACAGAATCCAAAAACATCAGAAAACATCAAAAATCACATGGCAACACTTTGTACATACTCATCCATGTAGATACCAAAACAAATATTGACAAAATACTCACACGATGACCATTTACCAATTGACCACACAATCCACATCAACACTCAAAAACTGTCTTCAACAAGGATGCATCCTTCCTTACCAAAACAAAGACAAAAGTGACGTTTTCTTTGACAAGAAAATTATGTTAAGCTATCAAATACTTGGTTGATTTGTGAGTACAATCATTTGTTTATCTGTATCAGGATCTTTCAGCATTGTTTTGTATTGTTTGCGCATTATTTCCAATGAAGTTTTGGGGCATGTACTAATGGTGTCTACGTGGGAAGTTCACCAAGCTACGTGATCTTATGCCAAATGCAGTCATAGATCATTATGGCTTTCTAACTACAGCTTATACCTCGACCATATGGGCATGAACCATTACCAAGGATCCTTATTTTTTATTCTTTATGTATATACTATTTGTTTGCAGGTACAATGCTCATTCTTTGGTTCCTCCTCATCCAACTGGATAAAGATTTTATCTCTTATTACGGTATGCACTTGTCTTAGGATATGATCAGCCTAAGATCAAGGAGGACGATCCAAGTCATGCATGAACGGCGATAATCCTTGTCTGTTCCGCAAGCAATACTCTGGTCAACTTGATCCATTATATCAAGTTGCTTGTATTAACTTGCTATATTAAAATCCATGTAAGGAATACTCAGGTCATCTTGAATCATTATGTCAAGATGCTTGTATTCTTTTCCAACATTTTAAAGCTCAATGATGAAAATAGAGCACTATGGATCGTCATCTCATCTCATCTGTATATATTGCATTTCGTTGCATTCCACCCATCCATACATTCATAATAGCTGCATATCATGCATGCATAGACATAATAATGCATACTCTATTTTCCTCTTCTTCCATAGGAATGAGCCATAGGTCCTCCATTTCTTCTATCTAACATCGACCCCCCCCCTCACCCTCCCCATCTCGATAATCAACATCACATACCCTACATCATTTCCCAATCAACCCAATCAAGCCACGTTCATCACCATCCATCTCTAAATAGGAGGGATTGTGTTTCCTATGCTAAGTCATCCAATAAGCCCAGCAAGTTACTCTGTCTGCATAGGTACATCAACTCACACACACCTAGACTATCAACAGATACTCCGATCAAGTATCTTCGGGTCTCAACAGGTAATCAATTATGGTAATCCTAGACTACATCAGGCATTTATCATAATGACCTAGTCTCAACGGGGCTGCCATGATTCCCCACAACCATCCATCACATGCACACACCATCAATTGATCAACCAATCAAACACAATCACATCGGACAATTACATCAATTGTCTACGTCTCAACGAGTATTTTGTTTCATATACCTTGACTTCATCGGGCAATTACATCAATTGTCTAAGTCACATCAGGTCACTTTGATTCACTTACTCAGACTTTATCATGTCCAAGTGACCAACTGACATCAACTGTCACGCTTTGACTTGACCAGGGCAATTAAACCGATTGCACTAGATTGTCCAACCAATTTTGATCAATTGTATAGCATCAATCCAAACCCCACACTACATCTACTATGTATCTCTTGCATGACCTTAGGGTACTCGTTGGCTTGTTGTTTCTTCATATTCACTCCATTTTCTCCCATTCTTTCATCATTAGCTCTAACTTCTTCTCTTCTAAAACTGTGCCAATTTTCATTCTTTTTCGAGAGATCGCCCGATTTTTCAAAAAAATTCGGCCCATCTCTCGAGGGGGCATACCACCCATTAAATTTACATTTTATGGGGCATATTTCTTCACAGCTATTTTTCTTTCTTTGAAACGACATGATAAACCGCACCGTCTCAAAAAGGGACAAATGTATTCACACAAATCTGTCCGGCTTAATTAAATAAATATTTGCTATTTATTTGATTAAAAATCCACTAGCCATCAATTAATTAAATTAATATTTAATTAATTCATCTCCAAACATTCTTCTATTAATTAAATAAATTATTCAATTTATTTTAATTTATTTATTAAATCAAAATCCAATCAATTAAATAAATAAAATCTATTTATTTAATTAAATCCCCTTTTTCCTCTTTTAAATAAATTAAATAAAACATTTATTTAAATCATTATCCCCCCCCCACTTGCATTTTCCTACCAATGCAACTTGCACACATTTATTGAAATAAATTAATTTATTTTAAATAAAATCCTATTTTCCCTCACCCACCAAATCCACTTGCAAAATCTAATCCCCTTCTAGATTCTTCTAAACCCTTCCTAATTAGCCTAATCCATCCCCTAATTATTGTCACATTCCTAAGCAAAATGGAGTCACTTCTCAAAGACTCCAAAGTCTTTGAAAAGCATTTAATGCTTTATGTGTTCAACAAATTAACCCCCAAAGTCTTCCAAGACCACTAATGGCTCTTACATGACCATTTATGGCTCTTACATAACCATTTATGGTTATTTCAAACTTGTCTCCCCAAACATTTATTGTTTTGACCATATTCCTCCATTTCACATTTGCACAAGAGTTTATCCATTGGATAAAAGTTTTATTCTTTGAATAAAGAGTTTATTCATTCAACCAACCTTGAGTCTAAATCCCAAAGTCATATCAGGCATTTAATGCTTATTCTCTCCCCTCTCAACCTATCTCACATTGACACTTGTCATCCTGGGATTGGGTTGAAAGCCTTCACATGGATTGGAAATCATTCAATCCTGACCCTTGTTGAGATTGCTCAATCTCAACCATCCATTGCTCCATTTTTCCTATAAATAGAGCCCATTTCTTCATAATCCAGATCCTGAAAACTTGTATGCATTTAAGCTATAGGCATTTTAAGAGAGCATTTTAGCATAATTAACTAATATCTTGTCATTTTGGATAAAATCAATCATTTTAGCATCAATAGCTTAATATTAGCTTCTTTATTAACATTTAGAGCAATATTTCAATCTCAATCCTCCATAAGCATCCATAGTGCAAAAAGCTGCTGAGAGCTACACTATTTTGGAACTTGGAGAGGAGAGGAACAAGGGAGAAGGAGCTAAGAACATGCTAAGAGGCATTTGGAGATGCCTCATTATCTTTGTTTCATTAGTTAGAGATATTAGCATGATTTTAGTGTCTCTCTTGATATGCCTGTTTAGATTAGTTTTTGATTGACTAACACTAACTGTTTCTTGTGTGTTTTGTGTTGTTTATCTTAGACTAACCTTGTCCACTTTGCAGGGCATCAATTATGTTATATGGAAGAACTGGATGGAAGTGCACTTGAAATGTCTTGGAGAAGATTACTGGAAGATTAGAAACAATGTGTATTCTACTCCTTCCAATGGACTGGTTACTGTTGATAAAATCAAGAAAGTTGAACATAATATTAAATTTAAGGAAACATTTCTTAGTGCCCTGACTGATTCTGAGATGACAAATGTAATGGGAATTCAAATTGCACATGAGATCTGGGAGAAGCTTGAAACCTTGTATGAAGGTGATAAACAAGTGAAAGTTGTTAAGTTACAGAATTTGAAAGGAAAGTATGAGATGTTGAAGATGGGAGAAGATGAGAACATACACTCTTTCATGGTTAAGGTGAATGATCTAGCCCTAGGAATAAGATGTGTTGGTGGAACCCTTGAAGAAGATGAAATAGTTGCTAAGGTGTTGAGATCCTTGACTCTTGCTTATAAACATAAGGTTGTTGTTATTGATGAAATCTAGAGTGTGACTACAGTGATAAGAGATATGCTAGTGGAAATATTGTTGCATTTGAGGTGAACGAATTTGGAGAATCACATGGAAAGTCTGAAACAACATTTAGAGCATCAACATTTGTATCTGGAAAATAGAAGTATGATCCTGATGAGTGCAGAATATCCAGATATGAAAGAGAGAGAAGAGAGATGGAAGAGCAAGAAAGAGAGTCGGATGAGCTTGAAGCATTGATTGCCAAAGATTGCCTAAAGGAGCTGGTAAGTATCATGGAAAACTATCTCTAAAATGTTTATTTTGCAATAAGAGAACTTTTTGCTTCTATATGCCCAAAGAGAATGGCTAAGTATGACAAGCATGATAAGTTTGATGAGCACGATAGGAATAAGAGATATGAAAAGCGTGAGAAATATGATAAACCTTACAATTCCAACTGGAAGTATAAGAATCAAAAGAACTATTACTATGTTGTTGATGAAGGCATTACAGATGAAGAATCAAAAGGAGATGAAGTTGTATTTATTGTCATTAAGGAAGATGGACCTATACATGTTGATTCCACAAGCTGCAATATTGAGGAGAAAGCTTTAGCTGCTAAAGTTGAAGAGAAAAATGAATGGGTGATTGACAATGGTTGTTCACATCATATGACCAATGATAAAAGAAAATTTATGAGTATGGAAAGATATGATGGTGGAATAGTTAGATTTGGAGATGACAAACCTGTTTAATTTGTGGCAGAGGCTCTATTTATTTTCATGATAAGCATAATAATAATGATGTCTTATATGTTGAAGGTTTGAAGAATAATATTTTGAGTGTTGGACAAATAGTTGATAAAGGTTATGATCTACAATTCAAGAATGTAAAATGCAAGATCCTAAATGCCTCTGGTATAGAGATTGCATCTGGAACTAAGACTGAAGGTAACATTTTTCATTTGAATGTCAATAAGAAAAGTTGTTTGATTGCTTAAATTAATGGGAGTTGGTTGTGGAATATAAGAATGTGTCATATGAACTTTGATTCAATGATTAAGATATGTTCTACACAAGCTGTTAGAGATCTGCCTAAGATTGTTAAGCTTGCTAATCCGGTATGTAAGGAATGTCAGTTGGGTAAGCAAACAAGAATCTCTTTCAAGAGCAAGTAGTATACATCTGATGGATTGCTAGATCTTGTGCATACTGACATATGTGGACTTGCAAATGTTAGAAGTGTGCAGGGTGATAGATATTTTATGCTACTAATTCATGATTATTCCAAGATGATGTAGGTTGTCTTTTTAAAGGAGAAATCGGAAGCATTAGAAAAGTTCAAGATATTCAAAGCAAAGGTGGAGAGTGAGTCTCGACTGAAGGTGAAATGTCTGAGATCTTATAGAGGTGGAGAATTATATTCCAGTGAGTTCAATTAATTTTATGAGAAGCATGGAATTAGAAGAAAATTATCTACTCCTAGAACCCCTCAGCAGACTGGAGTTGTTGAAAGGAAGAACATAATTGTGTTGGATGCTACAAGGACTGTGGTGATTGAAGGGAATGTTTCAAAGATTTACAGGAGAGAAGCTATTAGAATTTTTGTTTACACATTCAATAGAGTTCATATTAAAGGTGATACTGATAAGACTTCTTATGAGTTATGCTTTGGTCATGTTCCTACTGTGAGATATTTCAAAGTATTTGGTAGAAAATGTTATATCAAGCGAGATGAAGACATAGGAAAGTTTGATGCTAGAAGTGATGAAGGAATTTTCTTGGGATATTCTACAAAGAGAAAAGCCTATCGGTGCTACAATAAAAGACTAAGAAAGATAGTAGAAAGTGCGAATGTGAAGATGGATGAGAACCTTGGGAAAGAGATTAGAGAATGTGGATATGATGATGGACAACATGTTGTTTTAGCCCCTGTTAAGACTGAAGAACCTAAGCAAACCAATCTAGTAGAGATAGTTAACAAGGATGTTGTTGTTGTCGGTGAACAGGTGCAGGAACCTGAAAAATCAAAACAATCGGAAGACTCTGAGGTACAAGATTGAATCATTTTGAAAAATAGATTATTGGTGATAAGAATAAAGGTGTGATGACTAAAAGAAGGTTAGCTATTGAAGAAGTATGTTTGGTTTCTAAAGTTGAATCTAAAGATATTGTTGAAGCTTGTAAAGATGAAAATTGGATGAGAACTATGGAAGAAGAATTAGATTAGATCGAACAGAAGAATACATGGGAGCTTGTGTCTGGACCTGAGCATTAGAATGTTATTGGTACTAAATGGATATTCAGGAATAAATTGAATGAAGTCGGTGAAGTTGTCATAAATAAAGCTAGATTGAATTCAGGGAAGTTGTCATAAATAAAGCTAGATTGGTTTGCAAAGGATATTCTCAGAAAGAAGGAATTGATTATGAGAAGACTTTTTCTCTAATGGCCAGAATTGAAGTTGTTAGATTATTGCTTGCATATTTTTCTTATAAAGATTTCAAGGTATATCAGATGGACGTAAAAATTTCTTTTTCAAATGGTAATCTTAAGGAAGAAGTCTACATTGAGCAACCTGATGGATTTTCACTATCAGATGATGGAGACATGGTATGTAAACTAAAGAAATCCCTTTATGGATTGAAGCAAATCCCTAGAGCCTGGTATGCTAGACTCGATAAATATTTGTTGAAATTGGGATTCAATAAATGTGTTGTTGGCAATAATATGTACTTTAAAATAGAGAATGATAACATCCTTATCGTTGAAGTATTTGTTGATGATATTATCTTTGGAGGAGATGATGACTTGAGTATGAAGTTTGTTGGTGATATGTAGAAAGAATTTGAGATGTCTATGATAGGTAAGATGAAATTCTTCTTAGGTTTGCATATTTCATAGACTGCAAAAGGCATATTTATATCTCAAACTAAGTATGTAAAGGAATTGCTAAAGAAGTTTGGGTTAGATGACTCCAAACCGGTTGGAACTCCTATGGTAACTGGTTGTAAATTGTCCAATAATGATGAATCTATGAAAGCCAATTAGATTTTGTATAGATCTATGGTTGGTGGACTGTTGTATCTTACTCAGACTAGACCGGACATTATGCATGTTATGTGCATGGATGCTAGATATCAAGCTAATCCAAAAGAGAGTTATGTCACTGTTGTTAAGAGGATATTCAGATACCTGAAGGGTACTGTGGATTATGGTTTGTGGTATCCGAGGAATGATGATTTCATGTTATGTGCTTACATTGATGGTGATTGGGCTAGTGATGTTGATGACCAGAAGCGCACTACCAGTGGAGCATTCTTTTTAGGAAAGTGTGTTTTCATGGTCCAGTAAGAAACAAGATTCAATGTCCTTATCTATTGTTGAAGTTGAGTGCATTTTTGTTGCTAGTAATTGCATTCAGGTAGTTTGGATGAAATAAATGTTGAATAATATCATAATTATCTATGATGAGCATACTATCATATACTATGATAATTCTAGTGCTATTAACATGTCAAAGAATCTGATGCAACATTCAAATAATAAGAATGTGTCAATCAAATATCATTACTTGAGAGAGCAAGTCAGTGAAGAGAAGGTGAAGCTAGAGTATGTATCTACAAAGGAACAAATAGCTAATATTTTCACTAAGCCTTTCCTTATAGATACATTTGTCTATTTGAGAGACAATTTAGGGGTATCTACCCCTCCTAATGAGAACTAGATGCATTGAGTTACATCAATCTGGTGAACTTCAGAGCCTTATCTTTTTATCCAGATTGATGAGTTGGTGTTTCTCCTCTAGTGGAGTAGTCTGTGTTCAGGGGGAGAAATTTTTTAGATTCCTAGTTCATGTTTGTGTTTTGGAGAGAGAAAGTTTGGTTATTAATTTTGAGATCATTGACATTGATGCAGGAGCATCCCCAGTTCATGGCAATCTTGCATCAACCAAAAATATTTTCCTTTATGTTTTTGCATTTATTTCTATGTACCGGATTTGGCTCACCGGATCCTATGGAGTTGGATTTTGCTTGAAGACTTGACCATTTACCTTATTTCCAAACTGCATCGCATTTGGATCATTTCCGGCAAGTTATCGCTACTGGTTTCCATGACAGTTCCCTGTTACCAATTGACAATTTCTTGTTACCGGTTGCCTGGACCTATTTGCATTTGTGATCTACCGGATCTTTTTCATAGCTTGCGGATCCCTGAGTGTTGATTTTGATGTTCTTTGGTGGGTCCCTGACCTTTTTTTATGATTTACACTTCATCCTTTGGATTTTCGGGAAGGACTTCTTTGGAGAAGACCGACCTTGTTGGTTTTACACGTTAGGTCTTGTTCTTCAGGTTTTGATCAATTTTTGGGTTGACTCGATCCCCTTGGATCGTATATATCATTATAAAACTGTGCATTAGAATGTAACGAAGCAGCTAAATTGAGCATAGATGATAGATCTTGATATTTGAGGTCCCGGTTGTGACCTATTATGTACTTTGAGTATGTCCTAGCAAGCTTTGAGTCAGTTTTCTGTAACACGGTTTCTATCAGTTGATTGTATTAAATTTTTATGTTATAATTTCATCCGTTATGCATTGCCTCCATCATATCTTTGTGTTTCTGTTGTGTTTACTCTTGTCGACTAGTTCAGACTGATCTCTTCGAGGTTTACCCTTATCGGTGACTACATCAAGTGGTATCAGAGCGATTTTTCGTTTCGGTTGTCCTGAGAATTTTGTCGTAGGGTGGTGGACTGTGGATCCTACATGCAGTTGTAGAGGACTGGTGAAAGATGGCGCGAAGAGGAACTAGGAATGGTGGAGCGTGTGGGAATGCAGACCCTACTGTGATGGAAATGTTGTGAGGGATAGCAGTCTGGTTGGAAGTCATGGAGACAGCCCAGAGAAGAGGCCGACATATTGAATATGTAAGTGAAGATGAAGGTGAAGAAACCCCGACAGAACAAGTAAACCCACCGTGGTTGATCCAGATTGAGGAAAGGTTTTTGAGGGTTTTGAGTAGGGCTAATACTAAACCATATTTTACCCCACCAGAATATGATGGAAAGTTGCATTCTGATGAATTGATGGATTGGAAATCAGAGATGGAAAAGTATTTTGATTTTGAAAACATTGTAGAAGAAAGGAGGGTGAAATATGTTTGTACCCAGTTGAAAGGTCATGCATCTCTTTGGTGGGAACATTTGCAGGTTGATAGACAAAGAAGACGTAAAAAGAAAATTAAGAATTGGGATCGGATGGTTGCTAAGTTGAAGTCAAAATTTATACCGGTTGATTATCAAATAATTTGTTCCGGAAGTTGGAAAATTTGAGACAAAAGGAATCTAGTATGAAGGAATACACCGAAGCATTTTACAAGTTGAATATCAGATCTAGACATGTTGATGATGAAGTTGAACAAGTTGAAAGATATTTGAATGGGTTGCGGATGTCTATACAAGATGAACTTGGTTTGATCAAATTATAGAGTATTGAAGAAGCTTACCAGTATGACATGAAGGCTAAAGAAAAGTTACAAAAGAGACATGAGCAGAGGCAGAGAGGTAGAGGTGGAAGATTTACCGGAGGTATATTTCAAGGAGGAAGAGGATATATCAGAGGTAGAGGTACTGGTATAGATCAAAACAAGGACAAGGAAGTAAGCAAGAAAGGTAATTCATACCAGAAAGATGATATAAATTTCTACCGGAGAAGAGAAATGGATGGCTACCAGAATGAAAATTTTGGCAAACGAGACAAGAAGAAATTTAGAGGTACTTTCTATAAGTGCCGAGGAGAAGGACATCGTGCATTTGAATGTAAGAAGATAGAAAATATCAGAAGAGAAGCAATGGTGGAAGAAAACCCCACCAAATCGGCTAACAAATCAGAAGATGGAGAACTGTTGATGATGAGGAGGGTCTTGTGTCATACCGAAGAAGATGAAGAGCCCTTGTAGAGGAGAAATTTGTTCAAGACCAGATGTAAGGTATCCGGTAAGTGTTGTAAAGTTGTTATTGATAGTGGTAGTTCAGATAATCTTGTTTCAGAAGAGATGGTGAATAAGTTAAACTTGGAAAGGTTGAAACACCCTAAGCCTTATCAAATAGAATGGATTCAAGATGAACATAAGTTGTTGGTAAGTGAGAAATGTTTGGTGAAATTGAAAAATTGGGAATTATCATGATGAAGTCTTGTGTGATGTTATGCCTATGGATATTTGTCACCTTTTGTTGGGTAGACCTTGGAAGTTTGATAGACAAGCAATACATGATGGGAGGAAGAACATATACACCATTGTGGCAAATGGAATGAAGCAAACCTTGTTACCTTTGGAGGAGCCTTTGAAGAGTGAAGTTTGTACGAATGCTAGGATTTGTTTGGTGGATGGAAGGAAGTTCCTGGATGGAATGAGACAAGAGAATGTATGTTTTGCCTTGGTTCCTAGGAAGACTAAGAGACCAGAACCGGAAGAAGAACAACAAGAGGAGGTAAAGGAATTGCTGACAGAATATGAAGACATCATTTTAGATAATGTGCCTGATGGATTACCGTTGGTAAGAAGTATCAGTCATTGCATGGATTTGATTCTCGGAGCTAGTTTTCCTAACAAAGTTGCACATCAGTTGACACTAGCAGAGAATGAAGAGCTAAATAGACAAGTGCGGGAGTTGTTGAAGAAAGATTTGATTAGAGAAAGTTTGAGCCCTTGTGTAGTACCAGCAGTGTTAGCACCTAAGAAGAATGGAGAATGGAGGATGTGTACTAATTCCAGAGCAATAAACAAGATCACACACTTGAAATATCGGTTTCCTTTGCCTAGGATGGATGACATAATGGACCGTTTAAGTGGAGCAAAATACTTTATGAAGATAGATTTGAAGAGTGGATATCATCATATCAGGATCAAAAAAGGATATGAGTGGAAGACAGCATTCAAGACAAATGAAGGACTATATGAATGGTTGGTGATGCCTTTTGGGTTAACTAATGCACCGATTACTTTCATGAGGTTGATGAATGAGGTATTGAATAAATTATTGGGTAAGTTTTTTATTGTTTATTTGGATGAAATTCTAATTTTCAATAAGACAAAAGAGGAGCATTTGTTGCATTTGAGACAAGTTTTGCAGAGGTTGAGACAAGAGAAGTTGCTGATAAATCTTAAGAAGTGTACTTTCATGAAGCAAGAGTTAGTCTATTTGGGATGTGTGATATCTGTTGATGGTCTGAAGATGGACCCTAAGAAAGTGAAACCAATTATTGAGTGGCCTACACCAGAAAGCATTGGAGAGGTAAGATCATTTCATGGATTGGCTAGTTTCTACTGGAAGTTTATTAGAAATGTTAGTTCAGTTTGTAACCCTATGACTGAAACCATGAGGGGAGATAAGAATGAATTCAAGTGGACAACTGGAGCAAACAAAATTTTTGAGTTATTGAAGCAGAAAGTGACTGAGAAGTCTATGTTAGCTTTACCGGATTTCAACAAAGTATTTCAAGTTGATTGTGATGCAAGTGGAACAACAATAGGAGCAGTCTTGAGTCAAGAAGGGAGAGCAGTAGCTTATTTCTGTGAGAAGTTGAATGATAATAGGAAAAAGATATTCAGTATATGATCAAGAATTATATGCCATAGTTCAAGCATTGAAGAAGTGGAGATATTACTTATTGCCTAAGGAGTTTGTGTTGTATACAAATCATCAATCCTTGTAGTATTTGAACAGTCAGAGTAAGTTGAATCATAGAAATATGCGATGGGTAGAATTTTTGCAGAGTTATACCTTTGTGTTGAAGCATAGAAGTGGTAAATCTAACAAATTTGTTGATGCATTAGGTAGGAGAAAGAATATGTTGACAGAGATGAGGGTAATAGTATTAGGGTTTGAAGAGTTGAAGACCTTCTATGATGATGACCCAAATTTTGGAGAACCTTGGAAAGCATGTAAAGAACCAATTATGACAGATACGAGTAAGTGGTTGGATTATTTCATTCAGGATGAGATGTTATTCAAAGGAGTTTACTTGTGCATACCTAAGAGTTCTATGTGCAAAGTTGTAGAGTTTGTCAAGTTGCAAAAGGGAGTAGTCAGAATGTGGGATTGTATAAACCTTTGACAGTACCGGTAAGACCTTAGGAGGATATAAGCATGGATTTCATAATTGGATTACCTAAGACATAGAGAGGGAATGATTCTATATTTGTGGTGGTTGATACATTTTCTAATATGGCTCATTTCATACCTTGTAGGAAGACATCAGATGCAGTGCATGTAGGAGACCTATTTTTCAAGGAAGTGGTGAGATTGCATGGGTTACCTAAGAGCATAATTTCAGACAGAGACACTTAGTTTGTTGTTTACTTTTGGAGAACACTTTGGAAGAAGATGAAAACAGATTTTGAATTCAGTTCTACTTTTCACCCAAAGACTGATGGACAAACAGAGGTAGTAAACCAGAGTTTGGGAAATTTACCGAGGTGTTTAGTTGAAGATAAAACTAAAAGTTGGGATTTGATTTTAGCACAAGAAAAGTTTTCCTACAATAATTCAGTGAATAGGAGTACCGAAAAAACACCTTTTGAGATAGTTACCGGAGTGCATCCTAGAGATATATCAGAATTAAGGGATATTAGTAGTCAAGACTGGAGAAGTTTAGAAGTAGAAGACTTAGAAAATCACGTGGAAGCCTTGCATATTGAGGTCAAACAGCATTTGGAGGACATGAATAGCAAGTATAAGGAGAAGGAAGATGAGAAGAGGAGACATAAGGAATTTGAAGTTGGTGATGAAGTGATGATGTATCTGAGAAAAGAGATTCTTGGTTGGAACCTATAACAAGTTGTAGATGAAGAAGTTTGGACCCTATAAGATCTTGAGGAAATTTAGTTCTGGAAATGCGTGTGAAGTGCAGTTATTGGATGAATTGAACATATCACCTATATTCAATATTGAAGACATTCATGAGTATCATGAACCAAAATCCAGTGAGCACAGTATTAAAGACTTGGAGAAACAGTTGCCCCGGAAGGAACCATATCAGATTGAAGACATTTTGGACAGTAGGATTGGGCATAGTACCAGGAGCAGTCAGTATAAGGAGTACCTAGTGAAGTGGAAGGGTAGACTAGTGGAAGATTCATCTTAGATTTCTCATGCAGAGGTAGACCGCCTTGGTTTTCCTCTGAACCTAGCAAAGTGAGAGACTCACTTTTTCAACAACCTCAGATGTTTGATGCAGGACCATCCCTGGTTCATGGAAATCTTGCATCAACCAAAAATATTTTCCTTTCTATTTTTGCATTTCTTTCTATGTGTACCGGATTTCTCTCACTGAATCCTGTGGAGTTGGATTTTGCTTGAAGACATCACCATTTACCTTATTTCCAAACCATGTCGCATTTGGATCATTTTCCGGCAAGTTATTGCTACCAGTTTCCATGACAATTCTCTGTTACTAGTTGACAGTTTCTTGTTATCGGTTGCATGGACCTATTTGCATTTGTGATCTACCAAATCTCTTCCATAGCTTGTGGAGCCCTGAGCATTGATTCTGATGTTCTTAGGTGTGTGGCCGACCTTTTCCTATGATTTGCACTTCGTCCTTTGGATTTTTCAAAAGGATTTCTTTGGCGGAGGTCGACCTTGTTGGTTTTACACGATAGGTCTTGTTCTTCGGATTTTGATCCCTTTTTGGACTGACTGGATCCTCTTGGATTGTATATATCATTATGAATTGTGCATTAGAATGTAATGAAGTAGCTAGATTGAGTGCAAATGATAGATCATAAGATTTGAGGTCCTGATTGTGACCTATTACGTACTTTGAGTATGTCCTAGCAGGCCTGTGAGCCGGTTTTATGTAACCCAGTTGCTACCAGTTAGTTGTAATCAATTTTCATGTTATAATTCCATCTGTTTTACATTGCCTCCATCATATCTTTGTTTTTTCATTGTGTTTACTATTTCTGACCGGTTTGGACTGATCTCTTTGAGGTTTCTCCTTACTGATGACTGCATCAGACATTGTTGTCAAAGGGGAAGAGAGATCATGTGAAAAACTACTTTATATGTCTTGATCTTGGGAGGAGGTTGTTGGCGATATCTTCATTCTTTGCATTGATTGTTTTTCACATTCATTTGTTGTCATCAATGCCAAAAGGGGATATTGTTGGACATTGTTGCTACTAGGATATGTTGTTTTCATTGATGTCAACATATTCCTATGAATTGCTTCAGTGTTTGCAGATTGATCGTATCATATGATCTAGTTTTGCAGAGTGTTTATCTGATTAGTGCTTTGCAGAGTTCAATATTTCCTTCGGTATATTCCAATGTGATCATATCTTGAGATGAGATTTTGGGAGATTGTTTGGAATGGTCTTGTGTATCTATATTTCAGATGGTTCATGATTTGGCTCTTTGCAGATTATCTTTCTTTGTGACAGTTGTTGATTGGTTGTGTTCTTGAGTTTTCAGACATTGACAGATGAAGATTTGATAAGTGGTGTTGGTACAATTGTTTCTGATGATTCCAACATGCTTGTTGGTGTTTTCTATTTTTGTCCTATTTGTTCTGATATCTACATTGATTAGTGTGCGAGTGTTTTATGATTTCTATGAACCGGTGATGATTTTTGTGTTATGCAGTATTTATGGTGATGTAGCGTGTTGCAGTTATTCTTGGCGTGATTTCTGGTGGATTTAAGTATTCAAGAATTTGAATGAGGTCCATGTTATGTCATGTAAATCATTATATTGGTCTGGTGGTCGATCTTTGTACCGTGTGATGTAACTTTTTAATTGTGAGTTGAGGGTTTAGCAAACCTTGTTATCAAGGTTGATGAACTGTATAAATAGGTGATATATTCATGTAATTTAGGTGTCGAGGTTGTGTCTACATTATCAGAGAGTGGTGTATGTGTGATCAAGTGATTCATCTTTCAATGTTGTGATTGAGGAGAGATTGGTGTTACTGAGCAGACAAATATGCTTAACTAAAACTATAATTAGGCATTTGGAGATACTAGTCATTCAGTTCATTTCTTCTGGATTGTAGTCTGAATATTTTTGTAAGTCAGTGAGACTTCCCTGAGGGTTGTAGCCCTCTGGGTCATTATATTTGAGTAGTAAGCTCTAGGCAGGGTGCCTGAATGCATGTGCATTTCCCATTGTAATATTTCACATACTACTGTAGAGTATCATCTTATTGTGGCTAGGTTCCCACCGTGGTTTTTCCCTTAATCGTGTTTTCCATGTCAAATTCCTAGTGTTGTGTATTATGCTATTAACTTTCTTATCTTTACTATTACTACAGTTTATCAGATCTCTTTTTGTAGTTAAGTTTGTAGATCCAGTGAAAAATGATTCAACCACCACCCCCCCCAATCAATTTTCCTCCTCTTTGTTGCTAATAGAGATCGGCAGTGCCTGATAACCAAGTGAATTGGCAAGTCTTTTATTCAGATCAACAAATTGTGAGCTTATTGCAAGATGAGGCAGAATTCTCACATAAGAAGTAGGGCATGTTGCAGGATCAAATTATGCAATTAAGCTCAAACAAGTTGCCCAAAGGATTAATCACCTTGGAGAGGATCTTTAACACTGATGATCAAATGAAAGGGAGAGTAATGAACCTCGCCGCAAAGAAAGGAGACTACAAATTAGTCCATATATCTGATGGCAGAGCTCTCAACTTAGGAAAGTTATGTTCCCAAAGTGATCAAGGTACTTATGTCAATATTTGTCAAGAGTATAATGATATTTTTCTTTTACATATGAGGATCTAAAAGGGTTTGACCATAGCTTATCTCAACATACCATAGAGTTATATCCCAATGCAAAGCTGGTTAGACTAAAGCAAAGACCTATAAACCCCAAAATTGAGCCTTTAATGAGGAAGGAGTTATCCTAGCTTATAGAATCTAGTATTATTTTTCTTTTCCAATCAAGCATTCTTCTTGGGTAGTCAATCTTGTTCTAGTTAGGAAGAAGAATGGGGAAATCAAATTGTGTGTAGACTTTAGGGACCTTAATATAGCCTCTCTCAAAGATCATTATCCCCTCCCTTCTATGGAACAAATTTTAGCCAAAGTTAGTGGCTTAGCAAGATTTTCATTCTTGGATGGATACTCAAGGTATAATCAGATCCTAGTCAAAGAATCAAACCAATTTAAGACTGCATTTACTACTAAGTGGGGTACCTATGCCTATTATGAAATGTCTTTTGGACTAACAAATGCATGTGCTACTTTTCAAAGAGCCATGGATATGGCCTTTAAGGGAGTATTAATAGAATTTGTACTAGTATATCTTGATGATATCACTGTATACTCCAGTCGTGCAGCAGACCACTTTGTTCACCTTGAGCAAGTATTCAAAAAATGTAGAGAATATGGTGTGTCCTTAAATCCCAACAAATGTGTATTTTCCACTGATCAAGGCAAACTAATTGGACACATTGTATCCAAGGATGGTCTAGCCATAGACCTAGAGAGGGTGGAAGACCTAGAGAGGGTGGAAGCCATTGTGTCTCTTCCACTTCCACATCACAAGAAAGGACTTCGGATCTTCCTTGAAAGAATAAACTTTGTTAGAAATTTTATCCCAAACCTTGAAGCCTTGGTAAAGCCTCTCACAACCATGCTAAAGAAGGATCTACCTTTCAAATGGACCAGTGAGGGGAAGAAGGGCATTGATCAGATCAAGTATGACACTGCTTAGGATCCTACCTTAGTAAATCCAAAATATGAGAAAGATTTCATCCTTTATACATTGGGAGGAGATGCAATTATATTTGTTGTCCTAACATAGTTAAATTAGGAAGGATTGGAACAACCCATAGCTTTTTTCAGCAAAGGCCTAAAGGACTATGAACTCAGGTATAGCTATGTGGAAAAGAAAGTCATCATAGTGGTGAGAGAATTAAAAAAAAATTGGCATATGCTCTCAAAAAATAGGGTTCAACCCTTAGTCCCACATGCAAGTGTGAAGGAATTTCTTCTCAACAAGGATATTGGTGAGAAGAGAGCAGAATGGATCACTAAGGTCATGGAGTATGACCTTGACATAAAAATTACCAGGATAGTAAGGGGAAGAGGACTCTATAAGTAGTTTAATTCATCTTTTGAGGAAGATTCAAAGGTCTCCCTCTTGTTGCGGGGAGAATAATAAGTTGAAAACTAGGAAAATGTGCAATTTGACTAGTTCCAGAATATGACTTCCTTCCTAAAGGATGGCAGCTATCCTCCCCACTTTGATAGAACCAAGAGGAGACAGCTTGGGGTGAAGTCCATCCCCTATGCTTTGGTGGATGGGATTTTGTTCAAGTGGGACCTACATGGTGTTCTTCAAAGGTGTATCCATGGAGGTCAAACTAATAGGTTGTTAAAAGAGTTTCATAATGGATCATCAGGCGGTCATTTCTCAGCAAGGACCTCAACCATGAAAATCATAAGGGCATACTATTATTGTCTCTAATTATTTGGTGATGCCCACAAATGGATTAGATAGTGCAAGGAGTGTGCACTCTTTGCAAGCAAATGGAGATTAACAACCTTGCCCCTTCATCCCATTTCTATTGATCAACCTTTTGCACAATGGGGGCTTGATTTTATCGGCCCTATCAATCTCGTATCAAGTGCAAGCCACAAGTGGATTTTAGTCACCACATACTATTTCACAAGGTGGACAGAGGCAGTTGCTTTAAAATATGCAACCGAGAATTCAGTGGTTCAATTCCTTGAGGGATTGCAACTAGATTTGGAACCCCTTCCACCATTATATCAGACAATGCTAAGGCCTTTGTGGGATCCCAGATCAGTCTGTGGGCAGTCCAGCATGATGTGTTTCTGAAAACATCATCAAATTACTATCCCCAAGAAAATGGCTTAGCTGAGTCCTCCAACAAAAATCTCATTAGAATCATCAAGAGGACTCTTGAAGACAATCAGAGGTCATTGCATCTCAAATTGGGAACAACCCTAAAGACTGATAAAATTACTCCCAAGAGAGTTTTAAGAAACTCACCTTTCAAGCTAGTATATGGAAGGGAAGAAAGTCTTCCCTTATCTCTTGAGTTGTCATCTCTAGACCTAGCACATTAGGTGGAGCTCTTGGAAAATCATGTCTTATCAGAAAGGTATGTTGAGCTTACAGAGCTTGAAGAGGTCAGAGAAGGCCAGGCAAACCTTAAATGTCCATTAGGAACAGGTAAAGAGGTATTTTTGATAAGAAATCCATTTTGAGGACCTTACAAGTTGGGGATTTTATCCTAAAATGGGATGTTGATGGAGAAAAGCTAGGTATGCATTCAAAGTTTGATGCCATATGGAGTGGTCCCTATGTAATTACAGGCTACAAGGAGGCTAGTGCTTTCAATTTGGCCAAACTTAATGGTGAAGGCCTTCCCATTGCAATCAATCGCATACATCTCAAAGGATGTGCCTAAGGGATTTGCAGGTCCTTTCATAAATATTGTAGATATCTATAATTTATGTTCTTTTGCTTTCCATAAGTGTGCGTGCACAGGTCATCTCTTCTAGAATGGCCGAATTTTGATTTTTTGTTTCAAGTTGAAAGGACATAGATTTATTTTTTTGTTTCAGGCCTTGAATTTATGCCCAATGGATATATATAAGACTTCTAGTCTTTCCCTAAGAAGGCTTAAGATCCCCTTGAGTCTCCAAAAATGTTGGCAATTTTTGTACCAACCCTTGCAAAGATTGGTTCAGAAAATTCAATGTCATATAACATGTCATGTTAGTCAGTGCGGCTAACACGTCGTGTTATCGCACTCAGTAGAGTTAGTTGCTTCCATATATTTTTCAAAGCACATAACATGAAGGTTATGTGTGTGTCAATAACACGATACGTTATCTACCCATTCCGTGCAGTAACACCGACATCTCATGTGAATAACACGGTGTGTTATTCGCCTTCTTGTATCGACATCACGTGTCATTGATCGTCGTGTGTTATTGACTACATCAAGCTATTTACCGTAGCGTGTTATTCGGTCGGTGGTAAATCTTTTTGTTATCTCGCAGGGCGAAAGAAGAAATCAAAAGGATCATGCAGGATAAGAGAGAAAGCAAAGATAGTGCCCCCCTTCCTTACCCCGCACCAAGATCAAGGCGCAATGCAACATCATGTGAGATAAGAACGATAAGTGTTTTGCTTGTCTCGCAAGGCATAGAAAGGCAAACAAGGGGCCATGCGGGATAAGAGAGCAACACGGGTGGTGCGACATCATGTGGGATAAGGAATAACAAAGCAGGTGTTCTTTTGTTATCCCGCAGGGGTAAACTTCAATGATCGAAGGTCGTGCGGGGTAAGAAAACCATAAGCATTTTTGCTTATCCCACAAGGCGAAGTGACTAGGGCGCAATGTCGTGCGGGGTAAGTAGTTCCAAAGGCTGAATATGTGGTCCCCCTTATCCCACACTAAGAAGAATACAAGGCTAAGGGCCATGTGGGGTGAGGGGTGGATGATGGGCTTGATGACTTAGTGGCCATGTCAGCGATGGTGAATGACCTTCTGGGCCCGGTAGGTCCGCCCTTCCTCCAGTGCATCTTGGTCATCTATCTCAACTTAAAATCTGATCTGACGGCCATGACTTGTTCTTTCATTGGCCCCCTTGGTGCTCTCTTGGTGAGATCTCGTGCGTCCATATGTGTGTGAGATCCCCTAATCGACGGCTAGCATTTGAACTTCCTCTGAGTTGTTAGCATTTAAAATTTTGCAAGCGGGTTGTTGTCAACCCGATGGTCGAGACGTTCTTCCTGCTCAATCGGTGCCTCATTCTTGGTCAGATTCTCATCCAACGATCGGATTTGCTCGCCTTTACTCTAGATTGGACCCTACAGGCCGATTTTTTACACCACCATGCCCTCTTCAATGCAAAACAGAGACTTTTTGTCCCTACAAGTGTGCTCAGCCATGCTTCTTGACAGGGATTACTTCACCAATGTGTTTTTTTTTTTTTTCCGAGGCAGAGGAAATATTGCAAAGAGATTTTGCTCACCATCAGATCCTTCTTGTCAATCTGATCTCCTCCCTCTTGCATATTTTTGTAACCTAATCCTAGGAAGGTTAGGGTTTTAGTCAGTAGTTCAATTATGAGTTATGCCTCAACTATAAAGGCAAATTTTATATTTTTTCCAAAGGATCTTCTCCTCTTTTCCTCTTACAGTAGTCTATGACTCCTGCAGCTGTAAAAATTACCTTGCCTTTGCATTAATAGAATTTGTTTGCCTTACCTTGTTTCAGTTTATGCAAATTTGTGTATTTCTCTTACCTGTTTGTGTGAATGCATCTTTTTCTTTTTTTCTCAACATCTGTGATAGTGGTGACTCCTCTTAGAGTGGCAAGTCAAAAAATTGTTCATTCTCTACCATTGTTAAGAATTCCAACCTTGACTTTGTCTTAGAAAGATAGACTTAGATAGGAATTAGTGTATCCTTTGGGCAATTTTATTGATGTTCTATGCAGTTACAGGTGGGGGTAAATCAACTTTTGATCTAGGTGCAAACCTTTTTTCCCTTCTTTCATGCAACCCTTCTCTCTCTCTCCCTTTTCCTTGTCAGAGTATAGATCAGTTTTACCAGTGTTGGTTAGTCCAACACCTGCACGAAGATTGAATAGGAAGCTGACCTATTCTCTGGAAACTCAACCTCACAATCTGCAAGTCCCACACTTGGGAGGTTGTTTCCATGTTTTCACAAGGTTGATAGTCAGGGTTAATCATCACAGGGTGCAAACTTTTGTGACAGCACTTACCATGTACTAAGGGTTTTTAATTACTTCTTTTTCTTTTTCTAAAGATATAAACTTGGTGCTATATAAGTTGTGGGCTTGGTGAGTACACTCTCTCTCAGTCAAACCTTGGAAAACTTCCTTAACCCTCTTACCGAACCACTCAATGTGTGTTTAGCGTGGGTTAGACTTCTGTATTTTTGGGAGGCTTCTTGTTATGAGAACATTAACAACTCTATCAACCGCTTCTTGAAGATTGATGACTCCACTTCCTTCATGGGGCATTCTTCCTTTATTTTTACTTTGGTTGATATTGACATCTCCAAGCCTCTTCATTAGGATATGGTTTTTATGGTTGGAGATAGGTCTCGGACTCAATTGCTAGATCATGAGGGCCTCCCTTTTCAATATCGTCATTACTTCTCAACTATTCACTTGGACACAGATTGTTCTCTCTTGCATCATAAAAGTGGTACTACTTGGTGGAAGGATTATAACAGTGATAGCTTGATTGTCCAAGCTTCTAGTTGTTCTTCTTATAACTCCTCCCAGAATGATGATGAGCCTCTTACTTCTAATGTGGCCTTATTGTACCACATGGAACTTGATGGGGGACCTCTTTCTCCGTGTTTGCAACCTAATTTTCTTGTTGCTCATTTTTAGCTCCAACTTCTGGTGGGGGATGATTATTTGGCCTCATTGACCTATTGCCTTTGTGTACCGGTAGATCCTTTGTGAGGGTTTCCCCTCTTGCTTCCCCTTGTAATAGTATTGTGGATGATAGTATTGTTTTTATTATTGTTAATCAACAAAGGAAAGGTCTTCCTTCCTCCTCTTCCCAAACTCATCCTCGAGTTGTGTATTAAGTTCTACCTACTCTTGATGTGGAATTGTTAGTAATTTTGTTCCTATGTTGTAAGTGGTCTATTATTGGTATGTGTAAGTGGTTTGTTAATGGCATGTGCAACTCTTCCCTTGGGGCTAAGTTGGGTTGTAATGGGTTTAACACCTTAGTTTGCTACTTATTTAATAAAAAAATCACATGAATGAAATCAATAACAATCTAAAAGGTCTCAAAATCATTATTGTTGAGTCTAAATTTCATGTTGGCTTTAGGCCAAGAAAAAAATTCTTGGTGGTTCTTGAAAAAATATCTAGTAATGTCTTGGTACCTTTGTTTAAAAAAATCAAAGCACAAACCTAGGGAACTTTAGCTAGTGGTTTATCCTAGCAAGTGTGTACAAGAAACCACCAAAGAAATTGTTAATTAATGGATGATCTTGTCTCAAATCTATTACCATTGCATATAAACTATGGCTCAATAGCTTCCCAATTTTATGTATCTTTTATTAACAAATGTACCTTATATTTTAACATACCTGTGAACAATGAGAATAGAATGGAGGCCAAGTACTCTCCAAGAATTATGCTCACAAGGCACACCAAAAGAGGCACAACAAAAAAATAGAGTTTTTCAAGCTTCACACTCAAGGGCTCTAATTATCCATTTAGTAGATAAAGTTAGACCTATCATTGCATGGCAATAAGGCCAAGCCCTCCATAATCTCAAAGGAGGTAATAAAATTTTGAAGCAACTCTATGAAAGATTTTACCACATTCATAAGAAGTTGTAAAAATATCTTAACAGATTTTTCAAGCTTTTGATAGAAGCTCTCGAATGCACCCAACATGAGGAACAATACATATGGGTGGTCACTAGAACTTTAGAGCAAACTTAGACTTTAATTACAAGAGAGAGGCTTAGTAATCCAATAGACCATTTTTTTTCCACCATAATAATAACAACTTATCAAGAGTTGAGAAAGAAGTCCAAAGAACAAAAAATATTCTTAAGAACCTAAAGATCTCTCCATGATTAATTTACTTCCAATCAAAAAAACTTTAACCATATGAAAATAAAAAAACAAAATTACTTATAACATTTACTCTTTTGTCACTAAGTACTTGAACCAAAACCCAATCGAAATATTCAATTGATTGTAATCTTCCACATATGTGAAAAAAAATCATTAATAAAATAACCATTAACAATTGAAAAAATTGGAAAAAGTGATACCTTTGAACAAAATTTGTGACATGATGGCACGACCCTAATAATTAAAATCTTCCGATACCTTCTTTTATTCTATTCTAACGGATTGAAGTTAGTGTAGAGGTCAGTATGACGCATTTTAATGGTGGGCGGGAGCGGTGGGCGCAATAGGAAAATAAAACTGCCTCCTTGCATGTTGAATCTTCTTATTTTAGGAGGGGCGAGTATGAGAGAGGGAAAAATTATCAAAGCAATAGTTTTCTCAGCTCGAAATTTTGATGTGAAGAATAGGGATAACGCAAGTTTGAGAAAAGCTTTGCAAATCAAAATCAAATCAATGGAGAAAGAATTGGAAAAACTGTGCGGAGTAACGAGGGAATGCATTTGTATTATTTGCAGATAAGGTCGTTAACTTCGGACAGAGATTTGTACAGGTGTTATAATTGCAGGGCTTTCCGCATTCTCGACAATTTCAAGATTACCTTGGATTATCTCCACCCTGCTATCTCACTGCCAAATGCCAGGTACATTTCACACCCTTTTCTTCTCTCAACTCTTGTTCATGTTTAGTTGTTTTAAGTTGGTGGTTTCAATGAATTTGGTAGTGCAGTTCAGTTTAAAAGATTAAGTTTTGAAATTTAGGGAAGTTGGTGAAATGATTAAAAATAAATTAAGATTGTTTCTTTTAAGATAATTCGAGCCTTCCAATTTTATCTGTTGAAATCTGCAACCCTAAAAATAAGGACTGTTATTATTTAGAGAAAGATTCCAATTATTCTTGTAGCATTTTTTCTTCTTCATGGAACCCCTCACTCCTTGAAAATAGATCTTTAAGCCCCTAATAAAACCCCAACCTAAAGACCTTTTTCACAAATCTGTGTACATTCTTCTATCATTGCGACCTTTGAGACCACATTCCTTTCAAGCATTATGTTAAATAGCTGGTGTGATACACCTATGCTTCTACATTTTGTATAGATGCCTACCAAAGTTGTTGCAACTACCATACATGTTCTAAAGCTTGCGATCTATTTTGTAGTATTAATGATAACATTTGTTATATTTTTCTATCATTTTATGAATCTTTGTGGGCATCGTTGCAATCTCCTATTATGAGTTTATGGTCTTGCCTAAATTCTAAGAATGGTTCCTCAAGACAAGAATCCCACATTTTCCAAAAATGGCTCTAATAGTGATCTAATGCAATCTAGATTTCACTAAACATGGTTATTGAATTAAGAGTTTGTTTAGTGTGTCGGGAATGCTTAATAAGGTGTGTATTATTTAATCAAAATCATATTTTTATTTGTTGGTTTACCTTGGTCGCTATAAATATCAGATTGATGAAATAAGTAGTTATATGTTAGATAGTCTAACATGGATTTATTTTTACCTAGTCTATATGTTGGATATCATTTTCAATTATCAAGTATGGATGCTATAGATATATTTTAAGATATTGGCAATACAATAAGACCTTTTTATCTCATACGCTCTTTGCAACTTGTAAGAGTAGTGGTGCAAATAGAATGGTCTTGCATGAATATCCTTATCAAGAACTAGATAGTCATATACATTAAGTTGATGGATTATATAATTTTATTTTTGTTTCCTTTGGTTATTATTGAGACACTTTGAATATCACTATCTTGTTTTGTGTTTTATACGACGAAATTTATCTCCTTGATTTTAATGTTAATTAAGATATATGTCCTATATGTAATCTATAGGTCTAACTTAAAGACTATAATCATATGCTATTCACCTATTTTGAATCATAATCCTTGTATTTTTTATTTTTCATTGAAACCCTTCTTTATTTGGTAGGAAATATTTTTTGCTATCTTCATCAAAGGTATTTTTGAATTTATTTTTCCTTTACAAAAGCATTAAAGGGTTTGAAGACCTTGAGAAATATAGAACTTCTCTTGGTAACCTAGGGTATGGTTGTTATTAAATTTATGTTTTAGACTTCTAAACGTAGCTTGGATTTAGAGAGTAGAAACATGTGTTCTTTTCCTAAATTTGTCTCTCATTTTCACTTGGTAGATACTATATATTGTTGTATTTTTAAGTCATTAATAATAAGGTGTGAATATTGACACTATAATAGTAATTGAATTATAAGAATGGATTGATGGTCATGATGGTGGTAAGAAATTTGTTTGAAGAATGACTTGACATTATTGTTATTGTAGGAGTTAATATCCAGTCCTATTATTTATCATTAATAATTCTATAAACTAGATGATCTTTAATGATACATTGTTAATGATTGGGATTTTAAAATAACTATAATATTACTCTATTGTTTATAAATTGGTCAATTATGAAATATTGCTATCACATATTATTTATAAATTATTGTTTATATGAGATTAGTTGATGAAGTACTTTATTAAATTATTTGATATAAATCATTATTGTCATTTTTTTTTTATTATCTAATAATTAAGTTATAGTTGTTTGGTAATGTCTTAGTTATTGCTTCAATAAGTTGGTATGTTAAATCGTAGCTACCTTTTTTATTAAATTGTTAACAAAAACTATCATTATTATAATATTTTATTATAATCACAATTTGTATGCATTGACATCAAGGTATTGAATAGTTTGATATTCATTTATGTGGAAATGGTTTGATAATTCTTTGTAGTTGATGTTTTGAAGATAATAATTATTAGTATTGAACAACTAAGTTATAAATAATCAATTGGTATTGAATAGTTATACTTAAGGTATTAGTCATTAATGTGATATTCGCTAGTATGGGAAAGTTATAGGTAAGCATTTATTTTCAATGTGATTCCATAAGTATTAAATAGTTATTAATTGGGGATTCATTGATTAGTATCAAAAGGGGTTGTATATCCACTTGTATAATTGTATAAATATAGTCTCAAATAGAACTACATATTTCATACATCTAGTTCTCTAATATATTGATCTTATTGATACAAAGTATGTAGGTAGTTTGAAAAACAAAGGATGTTTCCAATACCAAATATAGAGGTTGTTGTGAGATGTTGTGGCCTATTTCTTAAAGTTAAAACTCTCAACTTAATTAGTATAAGGATAAAAATATGATAGTCATTGATACTCAAAACAATCTTTAAGATGGATTAGTCTTGTACTTGGTCGATTGCTTGAAACCTGAGTAAGAGTAAAAATTGGTGTAATAAGTGAGTTGGTCTCGACGAGTCAAAGTATTTGGTCAAAACATATCTATTATGATTAATGCCTAGATAGACTCATTTAGTCTTTCAATGCCCATCTCATATTGGATGGAAAAATGGTTTGAGTCGATTACATTATATTGTTAGTCATGTATGGACAAGTTAGCCCAATGGATAGAAGAGTTTGAATTGGATGTGAAATTGGTTATCATGTAGTGGACAAGATAGCTCGAATTGGCTGTGAAATTGCCTATCATGTATGGGAAAAGTTAGCCCAAATTGACTATTGTCAATTCTTGAGTATTCAATTGAGACTATTCAATACTAAATAAGTTACAAATAATATCCTTTCTTTCATGTGTATAATCATTATTTAAGAAAATGGTTATTTTTGGGCTTGTTTTTTTTGTATAATTCTCATCCTATTTGGTGGATGTTTGTTTTCTATGCCCAAAGATAAATTTTGGTTTTGAAAAAAAAATGTGGAAAATTTGAGGTTCAACTTGAGGACGTGTTATGCATAGCATAAACCAAAAGATATCCAAAGCCTTCACCAACTAGAACTTATCAAGAAAGTGCAAGATGACATCCTTGTCATCTAGAATGGAAAAGCCTAAATAAAGAAGATCGATGGCCATTAGCAATACAAACAAAAACATTAGCTACAAAAAGTTTCAACAAGCCTCAAGAATTTGAAACTAAAACCTAAATTTTGAAGTATGAAAAATATAAAGGATCATTATATGCAATCTTAGGCTTTGGTAAAATCAATTTTGACTTGAAGATGTCTTGTTTTTGAGAATGTCTAGTGCACTCCATTACTTTCCAAACAACAATGATATTATCAAAGATATTTGGACTTATAAACCTAATTCACTTTAGATGAATAATCGAAGGAAAAATTGATGTAACTTATGAACCTTGGCAATAATCTTGTAGGAAACCTTGAGCAAGTTGATGAACCATGTCGATTTTTGAAACTCTAACCCTAAGTATGAACTCAAAAAAAAATTATTAATATTTCCTAAGATTTTTGTATTATAAGTTTCTAGATAAACTCAATAAAGACCATTACAACCATATCCCAAAGGGCTTTCTAAATTTTACATGGAAATAAATCACATCATGGGGCTTTAGCATTGGCCATGGTAAAAGCAACCTCATGAAGGTCTTCCTGAGTAAGAAGTTTCTCACATAAGGCTCTATGAAAGGGTGAAACCCTACAAGTGAGCACCTAAATGCATTGATGAAGAGCATTTGATTGTCTACGGATGGCTCTCGAGCTTGGAAAACTTGTTCTAGTATCAAACAAAAGCCTATGTGATGGTAGGAAGCTCCTTTAAGAGTTGAGATCCTTTTTTATTTGTCTGTTCACCTATAAAGCATGGAAAGCTCATAAAGAGAGAGAGGTTACATATAAACTCTATTTTTAACTGTATATTAATGCAAGGAAGCATTTGATTTGAGCTCCTCTTCTAGAGTAGTTACCTACAATTTGTTTATGTTGATTAAGTTTTGCAACATAAAGTTGCAAAGGAGCGAAAGGTTGTGTTTCAAGCTTGATGTTGTCTTGTTGGAGCTTTGAGGTAGTGGTTTCATAAGCATGATAATGAAACTTAACCATATATTGGCCATATATGTGTAAAATTGGAAGGTGTGTTTAATTGTATCATTCCACTAGTTGATCCAACAACTTTTTTATGCTAGGGATGTGGGTCCATATTCTAAACACATTGGATATGGGTCAATGTAGGCTAATGACTCAATAAGGAGGGGATCAAAAAAGATTTGTTTTTGGGTTGAGTGCAACATACTACTATTCAATGCAAAATTTAATTAGAAAGTCATTTGAAAGGGCATTGTCTAACAAAGTTTGATTGGCAAGGAAAACAATTAGCAGAGGCAAAAACAATTGCATTGGCATCATGACTCTACCAAGCCTTTTAAGAACTCATTCAAAATTGGAACGAATGTTACTTTACATATGCAACGAAACTTGTTTATGGTAATGGCCAATGTTTAGATTGAAGAGACCCAATTTTTACACATGAAAAGTGCAACGTCTATTTTGGCAATTGTCCAACACATACGTTGAGTACCACATTTGTCAAAGAAATCCTCTACCATATCAAATTCTCAAATGATCCATTTAGCCAAAGGTAATAAGTCAACAATCCACTACCAAATAATGGTCCATTCAACACCATCATTTGATGCATGAATATAAACTACCTAAATAATGGTTATTAACATTCAAGAGAGCCCAGAATGGTCAATAAGTTGGGTCACAACTCTAATCCACTTAATGTAGTTGTCATTTAAAAGAGAGAAATGTGACAACACCGCCACAACCTGCCTTGTGATTGTTGCATAGTAAGTGACTAGTTAATCATATGATAGCATAGAAAGTGACTAGTTGGTCATATGATATAGCAAATTGAAAACAAAAGGCCTAAAATTTTAACCTCTTACAAAGAAAGAATTTTCAAGTTTGCAACTATTGTCAAATATCTTGCATTACATGTTTTCTTGTAAGATTTATCAAACCTTAAACATTCCCTGAGAGAAAATTCATTTCAAAGGTAAATATATTATCGCTATCAAGCTCATCCTAAGTTGCGTGACTATTTTGCAATAACTCTCTCAAAATAAAAGTTTAACATTTTAGTTGAATAACTTGTATGAAATGTCTCTAATTATCTAAGGCATATTCTTCATCCCCTAGAATTCTTGTTCATCTACATGAATGCCTAGCAACAATCCTAAGAGGAAGGGAACAAACTAATCTCTCAAACGAAAAGGATAAAACTCTAGTTAGAAGAGTATGAATAATTTTAAGCTTTCTAGTATCCTTGGAAGAAGGGATAAATTATTTTCCCTTTTCTAGGGATTTTGAGACTTCAGTAATAGAATGTTCAGAAGGGACCCCATTATAGATTGGTTGATATCTTTGTTCATTTTTTATGTTGTTCTTGCCATTGTTTGAAGACTCTTGGAGTACTCTACAAGACTCTACAAAATTTAGAGACCTTGAGCTAGCCAAGCATAGTTGACCAAACTCCCGAGTCAAGTTTGGTCAAGTCTTTGAGTGTACTCGACCAAAACTTGCTCCACAACTCTTCGAGTCTCAAACTTGAACTCTAGAGTCTTGAGCTTAGACTCTTCTTGCTTATTCTTGTATTTCACCCATTGAAGCGTCAACATAACAAGAAGATGATTTGAGAAGAGAATTTTTCAAGCATTAAAAGTTGATCAAGTCATCAAACAAAAGCAATATAATTTGATACAATGGAAGAAAATGACAATACTTTTGAAGAAACAATCTATTATTTTGTAGTTCAAGGATTGAAAAATTGTGTTACACGAGGAGGGTAAAGACAATGATGTAGATTGTATTTAGTTGTCTTTTTCATTGACATATCATCATATGTAAACAATTATAATGGTGTTATACATTTATTATTTATAAATTTTGTGGCATTACAATGTATTGTTTGACTCTGAAAGTATGAAAATTCAAATTTTGAGAGTTTAAAGATCATGTGTTGTGTAATGTTTGAATTATGACAAATCGGTAGTCAAATTAGACTTTGATGTTCTCTAAATGAATTATTTATTTATTTTGTATAATTATGAGAATTTTTTTTGTTGAGTTCTTAGTTCGAGTTCAAGTATTCAAACTATGGTTCAACTCCCAACCCTCTTTTTTGGGAGGAGCATCCCCTAGAGGCTTCAACCTAATTTCAGCTCTCAAAATAATGAGCCAATCCTTGATATTGCACTTAAAGAATTGGCACTATTAACAAGTGTTAAGCAAATTAAAATAAATTGCTCATTGGTTTGACATATTTGGTCAATTTGAATATCAATTCTTTGAAATGATCAATCTCAACATAAACATTTTTGCAAGGAGGCAAATGAGAAACTTAACACAAATGACATGGGCTAGAAGATGCAATAAGGCCCAAGAAAGGCCAAGGAAGTAAGGGAAGACCAAGGAACTCAACTCAAACAAGGACCCATAGGACTCCTCAAAGACAACAAAGTCCCCCATCCAAGATGTAGAAGTTAAAATGCATTGTCCATGTACCAAGAATCATACTTGAGAATTACTTCTGCATGGCTAGGCTTTGCAAATCTAAAAAGGAATGGCCCCTAAGTGAGGTTTTGGACAACATCAAGATTAACCCTTTAAGAGAACAAGGCCTTGTTGAGCTATTATTTGAGATTGCTTACAGAGGGAACCCTCCCAACAAAATAACCAGGGTAAAAAATTCAAAGCCATTTATAAGTATTCTTAGATTCCAAATTAGGTTAAAAACTAATCAAGTGGTGTTTTAAAAAACATACTTTGTGAAAAGTTTTTTGGAGTAAAACTTCCAAGGATGCTTTGAAGAAGTCATTATCCTACACTTCCAAATCAATAGCACTAGCAGCAATTGTTGGGATTTGGTGAGAAAAACAAAACAACTCACAATAAATGTGATAGGCTATACTAATTCTTGCTCAAAGAACAGAACGGTGTGAAAAAATTACAAATTGAAAACGTGTGCAAAGTGCACACAAAACCCTAGTGTAGTGCCCCCTTCTTGTAAATGCCCTAGTTTTTGTCATAAATTCATAAATCCAGAATAAAACAAGGGAAAATATAGTTAGGGGTATAATCTTCATTTAAGAATAAGATGTGATAAGTCTATTATTTGAAACCTGCAATGAGATTAGACAACAATGTAGATATAACTCATGAAAAACATCCAATTCTAGGGTTAGGATATGTATATATTGATCTATACAACCCATATCAACAATTACATGGAAACTCAATCATAACAGGGGTTGAATTGGAAGACATGATGAGGTGCCCCAAGTATCCTCTACCCTAGGCCCAACAGCAAGACCTTATCCTCTGTGGCCTCATGTGGTCCTTAACCGATGGTCCTCAACCATCATCATGAGGTGGGGATGTATCTAGTGATGGCTTTACACCGTTCCCCTCCATCATATCAACCTCTCACCATCTTATGATTGATTCACTTTAACAATTGATCCATGTGGAGACAGTGGGAAAGCTACAATAATGTGCCTTTGACCCTCATCTAGGTCATCATCCTAATACATTAATGGTTTTACTTGTATTTGTGAGCCATGGTGGAGAAGAGAGGAAAGATTGCGTAAAGTGTCCTAGAAACCATCTCTTCCTAGACTTGAAGACCATACCCTTTGTACTCCTTTGGCCTCTATGGGCTCATCTTATCCCACTTTGAGGTGGCATATCTAGAATGATGCTCATGCGTTGTACCCCTCTTGCAATGCTCTCACACCTTCCTTCATCATGCTTAGAAATGTTATAAATGTTATAAGAGAGGAAGAATCTATATATATTGTCTCATTGATATTATTTCCATTATATATGTATATATATTCAGCAAATATATGAATTACTAGCATGTTGTTTTTTATTAAAAAAACAATGAGAACCAGGTCGTTGACCCTTAACATAGCCAGAGACTATCAAAACAACAACAAAAACAAGGGTGCAGACCCTTAGAAAGGAACAGAGAAAGAAAAACAACCCAAACCCACTCAAAGAAGAGGAGGGGTTTGGGGGAGTGGGAAGGACTTCCCCTTCCACCTACGATAAACCACAATCCAGACGATACAGTTTTTAGGACCAGCAAGAGATAGGTCCAGCGGGGAGGACCCCGTAAGGTTACAAATAGAAGTGCCAACAGAGTGTTGTTGTAGAGCAGCAGAAGGTTGTTGTAGTAGCAGAATCAACAGCATCAGTAGGAGAGGAACGAGGTAGCGAAGCTGGAGTGAGAGGAGTTGAAACCACAGGGGCAGAAGAGGAGTCCACCAGAGGGGCCAAAACATCGATAGCAACATCAACAGTAGTAAGAGGCACCTCATCCTCTTGAGAGGAGCCATCTGAAACAGCCTGGATGGTCAGGTGATTAGCAGTAGTGTTCTTCCACCAAGTAGCAGCACCTTTGTGGTGCGAAATAGAGCAGTCCGAAGCAAGATGACCCGTAGAGAAGCATTTCTGGCAACGAAAGGGGAGACCCCCAAAATCCAACAGTTGTGTCCAAGGCCTATCCCCCACCATGAGAACAACATCCCCCAGGAGAGTCAAGGAGATGTCAATGTCCACAAGGATGTGGGCAAAGGTAGTGTGGTTCGTTGAGGACATAGCATCATCGACCTTCAAGAATCGGCCAAAAGAGTTACCAATAGCCTCATAGCAAGAGTGCTCCCAAAAATGAAGAGGGAGATTTGGGAGGCAAACCCAAACAGGGCACACATTAAGTGGTTCAATGAGAGGGTTAAAAGAGGATGACCAGGGCATAACAGAGAGGGAATGCACTCCCCAAGCCCACAACTTGTCCAAAACCAAATCACGATCAAGCGAAGAAGTAAACGAAGCAATGAAAAAGCCTTTAGCACAAGGAAATAGCTCAATATTGTGAGTCACCAAAGGCCTCCAGGAGTCACACACCCAGCGATGGAGATCTGGTAGTAAGGCCAGAGCCCAGAGAATCTGCACACAAGAGCACAACGTTGGTAGAACCCAATGTTGTCCACCACATCCTATCCACAAACCACCACAGGGGAAGTTTTGGCACAGGGAAGAGGACGAACTCCCTTGGAGGGTTGGGCAGCAGGTCTGGCCACACGAGCTAAGCTACATCTGCGAGTAGAATAAGGTTTGGGCCGGTCCATAGCGCCAATAGCATCAGCAACAGTTGGTTTAGGAGCATCACCAGGAGCACCAGCAGCAGCCCCAGAACGGGAAGCCACAGGTGGGGGAGGGCACGAACCCACCACAGAAGGCAAAACCCCAACAAGGGGAGCATCACACGACCCAGGAGGAGATACCGCGTGGGGAGCACAACCAGCGAAGGCACCAACAGCTCCAGCACGAGGCGGAAGGAGCGGGAAAGCATCAGCATCGAACACAGCAGGAGTAGCTAGAAGAGGAGAGTCGTTGCAACAGATATTTGAAATCGCAACAAGAGCGGGAGCAAGAGCACCAGACATTTTTTGTAATTTTGGTACTAGCATGTTGTTGCTATTGTTGCAAATTATTAATATATTCCATTATGCATGTTAGCAATATACAAGACTGCTGATTATCTTACTGCTTATACTCATATGTCTATATCTATCTCTTATTGTGACTGTTTGCCAGACTTAGTCTTTCTCTTTAAATATTGATCCTTATGATTAAGAGACGGAATGAGTTTCCAATTCTATATTCATCCCATTGGCAGTCCTCTTATAATCAGACATATATGAGTATTGTCTTAGCACTCTCGTATTCTCCCCTCTTATGTCACATTAATCTTATTAAATTGTATGAATAGTATTAAATTTATTATACTGTATTTACAATATTATATTATTTTAATAGCATCATGTTGTATTAACAATATTTTATTTTATTAACAGCATCTTATTATATTAGTAACATCCTACTATAATCTTAGTTGACCATATTCTTACCAGCACGGAGCGTGGGACTGCTGACCACCTTATTTATTTTCTCTTTCTTCCGTTCAACGGACATGTCTGACCACAAGAAATGGTAAAACAATGTGTCTATTAGATCAGGCACTACACTACTTTAGCGATTCCAGATAAGCATTGGTTAACCATGATATTTACCAATACTATTTGTGAATATTTCTTAATAATTATTATCGATTATAGTTAACACAAATTAATATTTATGTGACTATTAAATAAATATTATTTAATAGTAATAAATATTTATTTGTAACTATTAATAATTAGTGTGAACATTGTGGTTTGTAATTATAATTGCAAATTAATATTTATTGTTACTGTTTTAAAAGTATTTAATGAATATTTGCTATTAATAAGATTTTTAATATGTGATACGTAATATTAATGTGAAGGCAGATTAGTAATCTGTTTATTGATGAATTTGATTATTTAATACCAAGGAGGTAAAGATATGAATGAACAATAAACTCATAATTAAATAATTGATGTATAAGCATGTTCAGATATAAATCACTGGTTATGTGATAATATGAGGATATCACACCTGGTAAAACTCAAAACTCACTTCTTTCCTTGTTTTTAAAACTTAAATGTGACACCTTGAAAATGTGTGGATTATGGCTTATATTTCTCAGCCTTTTCATATTATTACGAGTTATTGGCTGTATGTCCCTCTCATCCTTTTCTTATTATTACGAGTTATTGGCCGTATGTCCCTCTCATCCTTTTATCCACCCATCCACACCAAATGTCCAAGTTGATTAGGATGTAAAATTGCCTACAAAAAACTCCAGTGAAAACCTATTGCCTACTGTGATGCATTGATTTATACCATATACGTTCGTTACATATAACCTGGGAAACATTCCCGTTTCCACTAAATTACAACTCAAAAATTTTGCTAATACAATACAGGATTTTAATGCCAGCCATTTAAAAGGTTGAAGAAATCTTTCGGAGACTTGTACAACTGCAAAACTTGAAGAGCTCAATTGTATATAATAGTCCAACTGTCTAGGTTACAGTCATGTAGATTGAATGAAAGAATATCCTTTCCCTAAACTGGTTGAACAAATGAGAAACTAGGAAACCGTCTGCCCCTAGTCCAATTGCTTACGACCCCATTGGTTTATGTGGAGTTTGGAGTTAGAATTGAATAGGGACTTCCTATATGCCTTAACTGGGGATATAAACTTTATATCAGACTCCAAAAATTTTACAGTGCAATTGAGGTCCACAGTAAATTTACAATCGTTTTTTCTGGGACTCCAGAAATGGGGCAACTGCTCTGTACAGTTGTTCCTCTTCGAAGGGTTTAGACACATACCCATCCATTCCACACCTTAAGCACTCTTCATAAGTTGCATGGATTACATCAGCTGTCATTGCAAGTATTGGAACATGCCATTCCTTGTTATTTCTGAGTGTTTCTAAATTCCGGACTTGTCTAGTAGCTTCAAACCTGAAAGCAAATAAGGTAAGCCTTGCATCAAGAAATAGTTCGAAACTATCTTACATTGAAAAAAGAGAGGAAAAATTAAAATGTGCCTCAAACATAAATATGATATCAGACTCAAGTTTTTGAAGTACATACCCATCTATTTCAGGCATCTGGACATCCATAAAACAAGCATCAAACGAGTGTGGTGGCTGTAACTTTGCTACTGCAATTTTCCCACCCTCGGCACACTCCACACTAGCTCCATATTTCTCCAGAGCACCAGCAGCAACTCTAAGATTTACTTTATTATCATCTACAACCAGAATCTTCTTTCCCAACAGAAGACTACGAGGGGATATAGGTCCATTTGTGATCCTCTTTCCTGGCTGTTTTCCATTTCCAATTCCCAATGCTTGCTGAAGATAGGCAGCCACTGCACTTGCTCTGAGAGGCTTCACAATCACTGTTTCCAGAAATCCAGCTGCCTTAGCCTTTTCAGACTCGGAATTGTTGATTGAGGTTGCTAAAAGAATCATCTTCGGTAAGTATTTAGGAGTTCCCAATTTGCCTTTTCCCATCGACTCTCTCAAAATTTGGGGGAAAGCAAGTCCTGTTCCTGGGCCCCAAGCTTCATCATCAACAATGATCACATCCGCATTTACTGCTCCGCTGCTTAAGTGCATCAGATATGACAGTCAGACATAAAATGGGATCCATCTTTTAGGGAAAGCAAAGAACTAAATATTACATACATAAGGGAACAAACAACTGCCATAGCGGTTACAGTTACTAAATATCTTACCTATTTCCAATATCATCATTCCTTTCTCCTAACAATGCTGCCAATGTTGAATTAAAATCATGAACAGTTTCAACCTGCACCCCAAGTCTTTGTAAATGGGACTTTGTAACAGCAGCACGAACAGCTCTTCCGTCCACCACAATAGCCCTCCTTCCTTTGAGACAAGTTGGCAGAGATGGATTCAAATCTTCCTGGGATCGTGTCTGAGCCTTTCTCAAGACAATACTGAATGTAAACGTGCTACCAACACCTGGCCGACTCACAAAGTTTAACTCCCCACTCATGAGCTCCACCAGGCATCTACTTATGCTAAGACCTATGCCAGTTCCCCCATATTTGCGAGAAGTTGAGCTATCAACTTGCATGAAAGGCACAAAGACATGCTTCTGTTTATCTAAAGGGATTCCAATACCTGTATCCTCTACACTGACTATTAAGCGTACAGTAGCAGATGTATCACTTACACAATTTTCTGATGTGCCAGATTGCAAATGCTTTGCATTAGAAACAACTAATTTGAAGGTCTCCCAACTATTCCTTCCATCTGCTGTCTCATACCCACTCAATGTTTTCCATGAACTGGAGCAGTTTTTTAACCCTTCAGTTTGCCACTTTGACAATGTCTCCCTATTATTTTCCATCACAGTTTTCATTTGCTCCGCAAGATAAACACAAAGAAAAATGTGCCCTTGTTTTGTGAACTGCCAAATCAAAAATAGCAATTAAAGGATGCAAGCTCAATAAGGTAAACAACTATTACAAAAAAAATGATTTGTGACGCCAAGTAGTGAGCAATGCAGATAAAGTGGTTCTTAAAAATGTTATTCCATTGGCAAAGAATCTTGTTGACTACATCAGTTACAATGTACAAATACATATTGATCCAGAAGTGTGGCAAAAGATGAGGGAAAGGCAACTAACTTTAATTGAATTTCCAACAAGATTGATGATGATTTGCCGAAAACGCCCAGGGTCCCCAATAAGAAAGTCTGGCACCTGATCAGAAACAAAGACTGCAAGCTTCTCTTACCAAATAATTGGCAAGAACAATGTTTCCATCCATAATTGCAAGTGGTTAGAAACAATTATAAAGAAACAAGAATATATTGATAACACCAATTGCACGGAAAAGAATAAAGCATACAAAAACTTTAGCAAAACCCCAAGATATCTTGAACTCATCCACCAGAAAAAGATCATAATTTGCATTGATACTTTGCTAGGCTGAAGAAAATTGAATTTACCTCTACATTGTTTTCTCTCGACTTCCCAGAAAACAGAGAAAGAACGTCATCTAAAATATCACGTAAATCAAAGGGAACTGCCTCCAGCTCAATCTTTCCTGACTCAATCTTGGCCTGATCAAGAACTTCATTAATTAATTTTATCAGGGCTTTTCCACTGGCTTGAGCAGTGCATGCATAATCCAGCTGGGTTGGGTCTAGTTCTGTATCCATTAGCATCTGCAACATTCCTGAAATCAAACTATGGAATATAAGCAAATAACAAATCTCCTTTCCAGGTAACAATATAAGATATACATAAATACAGATGGTAGGCCATATTATCAACCTAACCCCATAGCCAAACAAAAATAGGGAAACTCTTGTAGAGACATCTAAGATGCCATTTAAGTGAAGTAACCCAACAAAGTTTAAATGCTGGAAATCAGGCAAAAACACAATAAACACAGATAGTAGGCCATATTATCAACCTAACCCTATAGCCAAACAAGAATAGGGAAACTCTTGTAGAGACATCTAAGATGCCATTTAAGTGAAGTAACCTAACAAAGTTTAAATACTGGAAATCAGGCAAAAACACACTTACCCAGAACCCCATTCATGGGAGTTCTTATCTCATGGGAAACAGTAGCAAGAAACTGCAAAAATAGACACAGATGTCAAATGTCTAATTGGTAAATAATAATGTGATTTATTTTTCTTAGGAGCGGATAGTGAAAATTCAAAGAACAGTCAACAGAAGCAAAAATTAAGCAATCTGATTCATGACAATAACTGGATGACAGATCTAAATATTGACTGCTAAACATATGACCTGAGACTTGGCAATATCTGCTGCTTCTGCCTGCCCTTTCAGTTCCTCCATTTTACGGAAGTCATCCTCTACTTTAGCAATGCGGATTATAGCTGCATGAAATATATGCCCAACTAAGAGCACAATAACTAGTATTCCAGCTGAAGTTGTTATTGCAGACCATGGGGGGGGCTGCCTCTGGTTATATCTGTTTCAAGTAGCACACTTACATGTATCAAATAAAATTGCTACAATCAAAGCGATGAGAAATAAGTTATAGTCATGTGCATCAGTAAGAAAGAATCAACACAGATAATGGGTGATATGCCAAACTGGTGCATATAAATTGTAAATACCTGCAACGCATTTCATGCTTGCGGACTGGGTCTCCAAAATCAAGAAGACTGATATGTGAAATTTCATCATCTGTAACATCAGGACCATACATCCTCAATGGCTCTGAACTGTTGGTCATATCGTACACATTGACAGTAATAGCCTGATTGCCAGCAAGTTGACGCAGTAAGTTCTTCACCAATGACTCAACATCAAAGGCTCCACCCAAGTACCTGCTCAAAACCCATTGCAACCAAATCAGAGATTTGACAAGGCAACTTGCTTGTTCGAGGCAAGAAAATAAGTTTATGCTTCAAACTCTAACACTGTTATACAGTGGTCTGTGATGACACATTTTAAGTCACAACTAGTTTTGAGTGACCTGAATATCAACGTTCACCTCCAGATTCCAAACCTAAACATATAAGATGTCACTGGGACAATTAAGAACTTTTGAACTATAAGCAATATTATAGTTCTGCAAGACAGAATAATAGAAATGTTTACCACTTAATCCAGCTTTTCATGCATTGTGACAGATCCCATATGATATCCTTGTGTTAACATTGTAAAAAGAAGGATGGATATTAAAAAACTGATGCTATGAACAGCCATCCTGAACGGTTTCCAAGATTACAGAAAACCTATACAGTTCTACTCTTGATTAGATAAAAAGTGAATCCAAATTAGCTGAAATAAATATCCCAATAAAAACTGCTTGCCAAAACCAGTTCTTCAAATAGATAAACTTACGCAATATGGAGTGTAGCAGCACAAAACAGGAAAAGAACACATTTACCCACACTAAATTGGTAACAAGGCCATTCAAAGTCAAACCAGCATGTCAAACCCAGAAAAAAACAGGAATAACCCACAGGTTATAAGCTATGTTACCAAGTTCTTCCAAAAGCCCCCCGTATCCATATGGGTACAGTTCAAGCCTAAGTCCAAGGCTGGTTCTAAACTGGGTTTTCCCAAGCTCTTATTCCCTATGGTTCCTTCACAAAAGGACCCATAGGGATTCCGGAGTACTTGAGAGGGACCTTGGAACCCCAGCAAACCCAAGGGGGCCCAAAGGCTGCCCAAACAAAAAACAATAAAATGTTATTTTTTTAAAACATTTTTATAAGCAAAAAAGTGTTTGCGTATATTCACCTTTAAATGATAAAATTGTGAAAATGGTGCATGTGTCATGAAGCTTTGTGTGGTTTCAAAGGCTTAATTCAGGCTTGGTGGCAGGTGCTCTGCCCCTCAACCCCACCATGTATTGCTACAAGGAATACGACAGGGGTGCTGTCCCCGGACCTAGCAAGGGGCATTACCCCTCAACCCCCCACTAAGGGTGTTGCCCCAAAACACCCATGAGGGGCAATGCCCCTCAGACCCCCACGAGGGGCATTGCCTATTGACCCTACTAAGGGCATTCCCCCCCAAATGCCTGTGAGGGGTGCTGTCCCTCAACCCCATTGGAGTCTCCATTGCTAGACCCCCTCTAGTTATTAGGATCTCTTGTCATGCAAGAAACTTGATTACAATGAGGGGGTGACAAGAAATTGGGATCTAACTCTTGAGTGTGTTGACTTAGACGTTATTGCTGCACAACTTGCTAGAGAATATCTTTAGAAGAGGTAGTTTGTACTGTACATAGCAGTGCAAGTGGCATTGTAATTCATTGTGGTTCAAGTGAATTGAACCAAATGTTGACTTTGATGCTTATGATGAAGAGCAATATAAAGATTAGTAATATATTAATTATAATTTTCTTTGTATATTGACATTTGACAAATCATCAAATTATGAATTTATTTGTATTTTCGTTTTTGCAAATTACGAGGTATTTATTCTTAATACGTATATCACACATGTGTGTGTGCGTGCACACACAAATGGAGATGGGGACGCTTGTGCATCTAATTAAGGTCTGTGTTTGTCAACCTGACAGATGGGGGCACTTCTGCATCTAATGGAGGCAGTGACAACCAAACCAGATCATGTTGTGTAGCAAAACATGCTATGGCGGAGGATGGAACTGAATAGTGCCAATCACTTGGGAATACACAATTTTTTAAGTTTCTGCTGCATTTCCATAAATGTTAAAAGCTGTCATGCTTGTAGCCATATTCTTTTATTAGAAGCAACAGTTCAGTTTGAGGTACTGAGTTGTAAAATGTCTTAATCATGTCTGCAATTTGCTTTAGAGTCCTTGTGGAATCATATGACAAATGGTTAGAAGAAGCTTTGAAACTCATTGTCATGGAGACTCATACTAAGATAAAAGCTGATAAGTTGAATCACATACCTCTTATACATCATTTGGGCCACAATAGTATAATGTGAACTGTTTTGACCAATTATCATATGGCAGTCCACCTATCCTCTATAGTGGGCATCAGGTTGACTTGAGCATGGTTTACTCTTCAGATCCAGTTATTATGATACTAACTGCACTCTGCACGATTCCAGTTGTTTCAATGATATGAGATACACCTTATAACCATAAATTTGTTTGGTTATAGTGGGGTCATAGCTGGCATAGTAGCATATAATAATTGTAAGTTGAAAGTGGAAGCTTCTAAAGTGCACAATACAGTGGTGGCCATCAATGAGCTCTCAGCCAAGAACAAAGAAGGCCTAGATATTCTTCAAGGCCGTGCATTAATTTGACAATAGAGACTGGAAGGTTGATGGGAAGTGAAGGATATATGATATTTGACGATTACTCGTTCTCCATGTGCAAATGGACTTGAATATATGATATCAAGTGACTTAGCAAAATATAAGAAATTGAGACTGGTCAAGATAGAATATGGAAGCATGAGAATATGGGTAGCTGACCATTAGCTGGATGGCATGGATTAATATGTTTTTCAAAATAATGTCATTCAAACCAAGTTATTTACCCTAAATTCCAGTTTGCAAAGAGCTTGTGGCAGAAGCTGATTCTAGTAAGTTTTGGGCTTTCTTTAGAGGCTATGCTGTCCTTGGTAAGGAGAGTGACAATGAAAATGGCTCCTGCAGGAAGTTTAAAGAATATAGAGAAATGGGCTAACTGAATGAAGACAAGAGCAAGACCCTTGTTTTAGGCGATGTTGGAGTTGAGCAATTTTGTTTCACTGAGTGGCTAAATTTGAAGATTTATAGCAAAAAGTATTGCATATGACGTCTGTAATTTGATTGCATCTTGTTGAAAGCCACCTAGATAATAGACAGTCAAGAATAGTGAACATGTGAACATGTTTTTCAACTAAATAATGTCATGTCCCAACAGGCATGTATTAAATTACTTGGAAAATGGCAAATTGATTTAGGGTAGCTGAAAGAGGAAAGTAACTAATGCATACGGGATAGATGGAATTTGGATCAAGATTAGGGGACAAGGAGAAATGTGAATAAATCAAGGCTAAGGTACATCAAACAAAGTATTGGGGTGGTTTGAGGCAAGCAAGCAACTTAAATGACTTGAGGACTGGGGTGGTCCTTGAAGCAGTTTTATCGGAAGACATTTGCAGAATGTTGGTCAAGGATAGTTTAATATGGAGGTACTCAAGGATGTGTAGCCTAGTAGTGTGAGTCATACAATGCTAAGGTGCATCAAATGAAGTATTCAAGTGATCGAAGCAAGCAGGCAACATCAATGTCTTGAGGACTAAGGTGCTACTTGATAGGAAGACATTTTTGGAATGTTGGTCAAGGATAATCCAGTGTGGAGACAGTCAAGGGTGAGTGTAGGCTAGTAGTGTCCAATATAGGATGTGGATCTGAGTAATGTTAGAGGAATAGCACAACAGGCACTTGGAAAAGTGATATTTGTCAGGTCGTTGATGATAAGAATTCCATCACTAAGATTTTGGAGGGATTGGTTGTAATAGAGTCAGGAATGTTAAAACCGAAGGGATGTGCTGCCCCCTCTAGAAAAGAGCAGTTCATTAAAGATTACCTCCACTTGTTAGACAAGTAACATTGTTGTGGCCTGTTCAAGGACATCCATTAAGTGGATGTCCTAGCAGACTTCGATGTTGCAAGGAAATCTTGACTCGAGTCAAAGACAGCGTGAGTGTAGGAAAATCTGATGCCAAAAAGCAAAATGCTGAGAAAGTTAAACGAAGCTGATGAAGTCAAACTATTGCTAATGAAGCTATTTCAGTTGTTGACACAGATAACAGCAATTTTTGCTGAAAATATTTTGAAAAATTCTACATTTCACTAGAATTTTGGTCATAGCTAATAATTAGTTCTATTTTAGGCATTAGTTTCTGGCAGTCCAATACTATGTTTAGGAAACTAATTAGGTTTTTTATTTATTGATTAGTTGCTTTAGAAGAAAGCCAATCAATATTTTTAGGATAAGTTTTTTATGTTAAATCAACTTATAGTTTGATTTTTAGTTTTAGTCAACCAATCCGAAAATTCCCTGTACGGCAACTTAATTCAGGATTGTTTAAATTTTATTTTTTTTCACATAGTTTTAAGCATGTGAAACTCTCTATATTAGATGAATTATTTCAGTTTGTAAAGGCAGTAGAAGAAAAGTATTCGAAAGGAAAATTTCAAATTGTAATTTAAGACTCAAGGAGGTAATTTTTAGAAAAAATAGAAGTTATCTTGGTGTATAATTTATAAGCAGCCCTGTCCCATACAAAATTTACTAAAAGTGGTATCAGAGCAAGGTTTTATCAGCACAAGAGTTTATCCATGTAAGTGAGAATTACATTGGCCGGGTTCACATGAAAAGCTCCCTCACCAAAGTTCAAGACCTATGACTTTGAGAGAAATCTCAGTTTCGTTTGATAGGTATAATCAATAATGCCAATAAACATTGGTACAATGCCAATTCAAAGGTGAGAATTTCGACTATTCAAAAGATCAACTGGAAAGAGTATTAATATGGAAAGGTGTATGGAACATTGTAGCAAACAGGTATGTTGAACCTCAAGAATGGAGTATAAAGGATTTGAAGAAGAAAGCAAAGAAGGATATGTTTATAGGTTGAAGAAAGCACACTATGGTTTAAAGCAAGCACTAGGTGCATGGTATTGAAGAATTGATACGTGGTTCTTAGCAAATGTATATGTGAGAAGTAAGAATGGACCTACACTATATTTCAAGAAAGAAGATAATGAAAAAAAATTGTTTGTCTATATGCTGATGATCTACTCTATATAAAAAGCTCAAACAGGATGAAAAAAGAATTCAAAGGGGCAACGATGAAAGAATTTGAAATGACTAATATAGGACTAATGCAATATTTTCTTGGCATAGAGGTACACCAATCTCATGGTAAGATATTTATTTGTCAAGCTAAATAAGTGCTAGACATCTTGAAGAAGATTAATATGCTAAACTGTAAAAGAATTGATGCACCAATTGCACAAGGAAAAAACTTGATGAAAGAAGATCAGCCACAAAAGATAGATGACAGGAAATATGGAAATAGCATTGGGAGCTCAATGTATTTAGCAGCTACAAGACCATATATTATGATTGCAATTTTGCTGGTTTCAAGGTATATGAGTGAGCCTTCAGAAAGACATTTACAAGCAGCAAAGAGAATATTAAGTGATGTGAATCGAACAAATAATCATGGAATCCATTGTTATTTACATGAAGATTCAAAGTTGTTTGGTTATTCAAACATAGACTGAGCAAAATCATCAAATAATAGAACGAACACATCAAGACATTTTCTAACAAAAGTGGAATGGTTACATGGAGCTCAAAAGGCAGGATACAGTGGTATTATCAAGTACAGAAGTAGAGTATCTTGCATTAAAGTAGCATGTACAGAAGCAATTTGATTAAGAAAAATTACTTTTGGAAGACCTGGGAGAAAAACAAAGAAGTCTTGCACCAACATTTTGTGAGATTAGTGGAGCAATATAGTTATGTAAAAATCCAGTATTTCATGCAAGAACAAAACACATAAAACTGAAGCAATATCATGTAAGCTAGTTGGTACAAGAGAGAAAAAAAAGTTGATATTCAACTTTGCAAATCAAAAGAACGGTTGGTAGATATCATGACTAAAGGGCTAGAAAGATAATACATTCAGGTTTGAAGGCAAAGTTGCAATTGCAAGGATTCGAAATCAAGGGGGAGAATGTAGGAAAATCTAATCTCAAACAGCAAAATGTAAGTGATGTTAAAAGAAGCTAATAAAGTCAAATTGTCATTGATAAAGATATCTCAATTGTTGATGAAAATAACAAATAGTTGTTGACAAAGATAACAACCAGTTGCTAACGAAGATAACAGTAGTTGCTGCCAACAACATTTTCATTTGCAATTCATTAGAATTTTAGGCAAAATTAATAATAGTAGATTATTTCTAAAGCAATATATTTCAGCAATCCAAGACTATGTTTAGGAAATTATATTTAGATTTTAAATTATTGATCAGTTTTTGTTTTAGAAGAAAGTTAATAGTTATTTTTAATTTCTTAGCATAAGTTTTTTATGTTTAATTGCCAACTTTCAGTTTTATTTTTAATTTTAGTCATCCACTTGAAAATTTGCATTTAAGGCGACTTAGTTTAGGATTGTTTTAATTGTTTTTTCCAATTATTTTAGGGGTGTGAAACTCTATATTAGACACATTATTTTAGTTTGTAGGTGCAAAAGAAGAAAAGAATTATGAAAGGGAATATTCAGACTGTAATTCAAGACTAGGAATTCACTTTCAGAATAAATTAAAGTTTGTTTGATTTGTAACTTCTGAGCAGCCTGTCCCATACAAAATTTACCAACAAGTAGTGTCACTAGACAATGGGCATTAGGTGTTAGGTGTTCAAGAGATCAACACAAGCATACCCTTGAAGGGTATACTGAATGGCACTTGATTGTTGTTAGGTCTTGAAGTTTCGCACAATTAGTTACATTGAGCTAAGCTAACTCACTGAGATGATATAGTTTATGTTAGAGTCAATCTCTCTAACAACAAGAAAATAAGCAATTCAAATTGCACAAAGCCTGGGAAGAGAACCCAGTATTCAGCACCATTTGTAGTTTACTCAACGATTTGGTGACAAATTAACTATGCACTCCAGTGAGATGGAAAGGCAACCATGGAAACACGTGAATTGATTATTGAATTTACAATACGATTGCACTTTGATTAAGTTTACATTTAACAAATCAGGCTCTTCAAACCTTGTATCATATGTCTTCTAGTTCTACACAAGAGCAAACTACTATTCTAATGGCTATATCATTTAGAGGTAACTAATTTAGTCATTAAGGGGGTATTTATATAATATCAGATATTGCTAAGGTTGTTGTTAGGGCATTGCCCGTATATTTGGAGGTTGCATCTCATGTTAATGCTATTTGTCTAACTAAATTATTATCAAATACTTCCATCCTTGTAATGTGAAATATGGCCCATGAAATAACTTCAGATATGTAGGGAAACTTATGTTACCTCACACTTTGACTTCCCAAGGTCCTACAGGTTATGGCAGCCTAAAAATACAGAAAGCAACAGTTTCTAGGATTTTATTGGTTGGAATGATTAGCTAGATTCACTTGGTTTTCTTGTTGAAGGAAATGACTTTGTAGTTTGTGGATTCTTTGTCCCCAAAATTACCCAACTTCTCCAAAATGTACCTTGAAAGCCTAAAATTAGAGAACTTGGACTGGAGGACAAGTTGACGTAGATAATGATCAACACTGTTCTGGTTTGAGGGTGCAAGGCAGAGTTACACAACTTACAATCCTCCTGCTATTAGGAGCTGATCCTGACCAGGTATAGTCATCAAATGATCAATTGGGACGAATAAGGAGACATACTCTAGGCAAATCCTACTAAAGGAGAGGCCAGAAAGAATTGGGAAAAGCAGCTTGTGCTCAAATTAGCATGTGTCTCTTCAGATCTAATTTAATGCTTGAAAAGTAAAATATAAACTAGGTAAACCACACAACAGTTGACAAACCACTAAAGCAAATGTACTAGAAAGTAAATACAAGCTTCAAACAAGATCTCTAAGCTCTGAAGCAATCAATGAAACAGAAACAAATAAGATGTATGACTAAACTAGCCTAGGATCATTCAGATGACACACAAGCCTAAGTCTAATTGTGACGTTGGCAAAAGAAGACTGAAGATATAAACTGATATTTTTTTTAAAGATATTATTGCAAGTCCAATGCTAATAAGCACAGCAATCTAGCTCAAGTAAACCCAAAAATCTGCTAAGCAATCTCTAGGTTCAAATGAAAACTCTTAAAAAAGTGGCAGAGAAGGATACAAAAGCTTGAGAAATGAGAAATGAGTTACTATAAAAACGAAGAGCGACTAGGATACAAGAGCTTGAGAAATGAATGTGCATTCTAGAAATGTCAATGCTTTGTGCTAAGAATGATTCTAATGCAATGTAAAAAAGCTAGGAAATAGGATAACAGCTAGAATACTTAACACAAACTCCAAGATTCCCATGACGTGCAAGATACAACCTAGATATACCAAAGAAACAAGACTTGACTGAGGAATATAAGAGGACTAGCCAAAATAGCAAGAATCCAGCAAAACATAAAAGTTACAAGAACTGTCAAAATTGTTTAAGCATGCAAAAATGAGCACCAGTTGACAAAGACAAACTGCAAAATAGAAAGACAATAGAAAGACAAAACCAAACAGAACAGCACAGACTGAGAAAACACATCAAATAGAAAGATCTTGCAAATGTTTTCAAAATTGTAAATGCTGTCACAATCTTTCAAGAGTGTTGCAAATAATTGTAAACTGCAAACAGCAAGTATGGAAATGCTAGAAGATGTAGTGTGAATGAAGGAAATAAAGCACTGAGTAAAATGAAGAAAGATGTGTGAAGAAACAGCGAACTTCACCTTAAATATAATTAATGGAAGGAAAGGGAAAGAAAAGAATTTGGCCAAACTCTTGGCATGCAACCAAACTTATTGAAAAGCTACACTAGAGAGCTGGAATGAAAAGCAAGAAAATGACAAATTACTACTCATATCAAAATTATACTAAACTAATTAAAACTAAGATAATCTAAACTATAAACTTAAACAAATAAAAAGCCTAGCCTGCCATGATGGAGATGACGAACCCAGGCTGAACTAAAAAACTTGAAGCACAATCAAAAGGTCCTTAATAATGTGACCCTGAGGAAGTGTATCAAATATCCCATCAAAAGACGAGCACAAAACCAATGATCTATACTCAGAAAAAATTGTCTGCTAACCAAAACCTACTACTAAAGATCTGATAACAAAGAAGCAGCATGGGATTTTGTATCACAAGGCAGTAAATGTGCTGCTCAACAATTTTTTAATTCCTCGTTGACACTCATATCTTGCATATTTATAGACCAAGAATGGCACTTGAGCTAGTAAGGGGAAACTGGAAGCGTTTGGAAGGGGAAAAAAAATGTTAAAGACACTTATGACAATTCAATGCTTCATTATGCACTTCTAAGTCGTTGCAAAACTACCCTGGTGGTTTTGCTGCCTTACAGAAGAAAACAAAGGGCAGAACAGGAAGATGAAATGGGTAAAGAGTAGAAGAAGGCAAAGACACTAAAAAGGGGAAGCTAAAGAATGCGAACCAAATTGGATTGGGAGCAAGCAGAAGAGGACAAACAGCTAAACAGGGCCTAAACATGGTGATAGGACACATTTTGTGTAGACGATGTTTATAAGTCATCAATAGAAGTACTGAACCTTGAAGGTTTTTCATGATAATATTCATTGTAAATGGAACCATACATCAACTAACATTCATCAGTTGAGTACACATTTTTAAAATGGCTAAATTTCAACAGTTATCTAAAGACTGATTTAATGCTGACCATGTAAATGCATACTATATTTTGATGCAGCTTGGCAACTTTATTGGGCTACAAGGAATAGACATATAATTAAAATACAAACACACACTTTTCAAAAGATTGGCAGCATCTTCAATACTGTCAATGTATACTGCTGAAAACTGCTAGCAAGACCACATTCAAAACTTGGAATTCCCCTTTTCATCCGGAATGAATCTTTACTAGTTATTAAAAATATTTCAAATAATTTGACTCAAAATAACATTCATTTTTAGTCTATAAACTAGGTTCTAGTTGATATCCATTTGATGCTTGTTTAGCAGAAAAGTCCTGGAAGTCAAAATCAATCATAATCCCAAACAAGTACTATGGACTAACCCTGCAGTTGCTTGAATGCGCTCTTCTGGGGTAGAATCAGAAGGAAGATCAATCTTGTATACAGCAAAGGTGAGAACAACCCCAAGGTGCGTGGAGTTCAATAATCTAAATGGACTGGTAAGGACTGCCCTTCCACTTGCTCTGGCACGCAAAATGTTTTCACGGTCTTCCTGTGTATATGAAGGCTTAGAACTCAAAGAAAGAAACTGGCAGAGAATAAATTTATTCAGACAAGAATGAGAAACTTGTAGGTTGAATTCATAAGTAACACCTTCCCAGACATCATATCAAGAGATGCAATATATGAAACAGTATCCTGTGAAAAGATAACAGGTGCGTATTCATCTTGTTCAGATGATGTTTCATTGGTTTCCATATTCTTTATGCTCCAACCTTGCTCCCTTTCAAATTGTTCCCTCTCTGCATGAAGAACTCTTTGAGCATACGAAACACCACTCACCAAGGGCCTCTCAAATGAAGTCCTTGCAGCATATTCTGCAAATGTTTTCTGCAGAAACCAAAAAAAGAAATATATCTTGAAGAATTTGCGTATTAGAAGAATCTAAACACAATTAAATTATCAATAAAGGCATCCAGAATCATTATAGTCTATTCTTATCAATCCTCGCAAACAAACTCTTTAGAATCAATTGTTTCAGCTCCAATTTGCTAGGGCATTAAAGATCAAAAACAAAAATAGTCATATACGAGGGAAAAGACTGGTGTTATAAGTAGACACAAAGAACTTATTTTATGTTTGCTCAAGCTGGCTAGCGGTTGCTATGGTTGAGACAATTAAACCCATTAGCATTCGTTCAATTGTGTCCAGAGGTCATACGTTTAGCTGCCAAAGGTGTAAATCCCGAAGACAAAGGACAGAGAATAGTGATCAAAGCAACATGTCTGACATAAAATTCAAATTGACTACTTAGACAGGGAATTCTTTGCTTACAAACAATGAGTGGCCTGGTTTACCTGATTCATTGCAGAGGGCTGCTTCCGATGATGGAAAGTGGAAATAAGTATCGCCAAGGCATGCACATGATTCATACTCACTTCAAACTGGTCTTGAAGCATCCTTGCACGCTCATCACACATGCTTGCTAAAATTTCCTTCCTGCGTTCATTTATGTCAGTCTTCATGGAAAGAAAAAGCCAAATAGAGCCTATTACTCCGCACAAAACCCACAAAATCAACAGCTTCGTGCGCCATGTTCCACCAAGCTTTGAGGGCTTTAAGGTCTGCCTATGAGGTTGTTGTTCCATAGAGCTTGTGCCCGTGAATTTGTCGGACCACTTAACGAACAGTCTACTAAAACCTGTGGTATGATGAATGCTATCACTCATAGATCCACCAAGCAATCCACAGCTTTGTGTCAGCATCTTGAGTTCTGGTGCAGTGTGAGGCAACCAGAGCCGGCATGCTTGTATGAGGCGCTGAGATATCTTCGCAGACACTACAAAACTGAGAGCACTCATCAACTAAACTTTAATAGCCACTCGCATAACAATAAAAACCAACTCTGTAACTGCTGTTACTACCTACACAGTGAATGTAGCAGTGAAAACGCACTACTGCAAGCGCTGATATTGACCTCTTTATCAGTTTAACACACTCGTTTGCCCCCACCGTCGGATTGCATAGACCTGTGTTTGATTGACCGGCAGCATGGTACGGAGTTCCATCCTTAAACTGTACAGGGTCAACGGGAAAATTACTTGGCAACTCATCTTGTCCTGAGTATTTTTTATATTGACTCTACGATGCTCCTGCTGACTTTTTACATTCTGGTTCTTAGCTACTCTTCTATTCGACAAAAGTGTCTGATAAATAAAGCACCAGCTCTTGCACCCTTCGTAATTACAGTTATAATGCGAACATGGTTTTTCCCTGAGCAAAACAATAACATATTTTTCCTTTTCACTTACCCTCTGACTGAGCAGGTTATCAACTTTTTTTCAGTTACTTTGAAATGGGGTTTCATCCTATCTCGTTGAAGACAACTCAGGACGGTATGAATCCATTTCTGCAACCACTCAATCAATTCAACAACAAAACCCAGCTTAACCCACTGTTCCAGTAGTGAAAATATAATTTCCAAACATATGGGACAGTTATTCTCCTAGTTATTCCTCAAAATCCTGAGCAGGTTATTCTATCTCAACTTCAGAAATTTAGATGTGGGTTTCAACTACTGGCTCTTTCAGACACAACTCCACGCGTGGAAATCGCAATTGCCACAGGATCAAGAAAATCCCACTTGCTCATCTGCCGGTATGTCCTCATAAATGCCCTTTAGCTCGATAGTAAGTTGACTAGACGGCAAAGATGATGAAGCGATGGAGCAGAAACGACGATGGCCGCGATGTAGATGAGGTAGAAGCAGATAAAAGAGAATTCTGTGGATGTGGGTCCTCCTCCTTCAATTCCTAGAAGCAAGCGCCCTGGCTTTGCATTGTGTAAGTGGGGTCCTGTCAGAGGCGCGCATTGTGGCTTCTGCAAAACAACTGGTAGAAGAGGAATTGTGCTCAGGAGGAGATATGGTCACGGAAAACAGTCAAAAAAAAGTTGCCTTGATGATGCCCAAGAGCCAAACCACGACTGAAGAAGACATGTTTTAGCAATGAATGAAAATGTGGGCTAAGAATGGCAGAGGAGACAAACTAATGCAAGCAGAGTTAGGACTTGAGGGAAATGTGGGCTATGAATGGCAGAGGAGACAAACTAATGCAAGCAGAGTTAGGCCTCCAGAGAAATGTAGCATGAATGGCAGAGGAGACAAATTAGGACTTGAAAGACCTATAAATGCAGTTACAGACCAATTTTGACAAAATGGATTCCTTTTATTAATGATCAATTTAATAAAAGGAGAGGGAAAAACAAACATCTGGGTCGTGCCTCTGATGCTCGTGACTGTGCAAGGCCAAATTAAATGGTACAGGTAAATAAATGTCTAAAGAGCATTAGAGGAATGGTAAGGATTCCATGAGAAACACCCCTAAAGACAAATTTCACACCCCCAAAAGGATGGAAATGAATGTATGATGGGGAGGTGGGGTATATGACAGTGAGAGGAGAGCAAGTACACGCAGAGCCGTAGTGGAGATACAAGTAAATGTGGGTTACATGCACGAAAGTGACCTCACAACCTACAGCAGAAAAGAGGGAAGGAAATGGTCAATTGGGCCTTTGTGGAAACCTTAACAATAAAGTTGCACTCACAGGCTACAGCAACAATGTGTAAAAGTGCGGCAAGCAGACTACAAGTGAGTGGGTTGGTTGGGTTCAAAGCAGAAGTTTCAGCAAATCTTAAGCACCTAATTATTTTCAAAATTAATCTAACGGTGGTCGGAAGATTTAGTTTCAGTGGCTGTATGGGTGAAAATTTGATATCTTATATTTTTCATTATAGATTCACTTCTATTCCTGGTATCTAATTTAATTTTTTTTATTATAGATTTATTTTTTATTTTTTATTTTAATTTAGTAATTAGTGTGTAAAATAATATATTTTGTATGGTAGTTGGTAAATAATCTATTTTTTTAATCCATTTTACTTATTGGAATCTAATTTGAATTTAAATTTGTAGATTGTAGTTGATCTATACATTAATCTAGTAATATGTAAAAATAAATTTAATTTTTCGATCTTAAATATCAAAGTTTTGGCCTAAATATTTACTTCTATTTGGTTGTTATGAGTTGGCTAAAGGACAAAATCATATGAACTTCACTCTAAATTGTTGTATTATAGAAAGACAAACCTTAACTCGTTTAGAACATCTAGCAAGCACACATTGTCGCATATCAAACACCTAGCAAAAAGCATCATTATACATTACATTATCTTTAGAACATTAAAATCTTCCTAGCATCCTAGGCATGTTCCATGTTGAAATATTGTCTTCGGTGATTGTACCAAGATGGTACATCAATATCTAACAGGTTGATAAAGAATAAATGTCCCAACTATTTGCAAATTCCTTTATTTGTATAGCTTTTATGTAGGTTACAAAAATCAAGGTGAGTGGGTTTCAACCCTATAATTTAAAGAATTCACATTGAAGATGGGGAAAATGAATAAAGACATAAAAGCATAAGATAACAACAAATTAACACAATTATATTAAGACTTTTACCTTTTCACTTTTCTTGACTGAGTTGAGGTGATGCACCCTTGTCTTTTGATTTGCTCCTTTGATGGTGATGATGTGGATTGCTCTCACACTAACATAACGTTGGCAAGACAAGAGTACGAGGATATTGAATTCAACAACATAAGTTTAGTGTGCATGAGGTGATGATGATGAGGGATAAATTCTCCAATCTATAGATTTTTAAGTCTAAAATGGAGGGTTAGAATTCATTGCAAGATGGAGGGTCAAGATTGAAGGAGAGCAAGCAAGGAGGTTTAGCCTTGTGAAAAGTGTCATGAGGTGGAGGCTTGTGAAATAACACTTGGCATGAGGAAGAGGGCTAGGTGTGCTCGCAAATGTGTAAGCACACATGGGAAGAATGAGGACTTTACAAAATGGAATAGAGAGGAAACCAAGGAATGTGACAAGTGGTTAAAAAGGGTAAGTGTGTGGTGGCTTTACAAGGAAGATGATCTCACACGTGTGAGCATTCAATAGGAAGAGGGATCAAGGGGCGAGGTGGAAGGGTGAAAGTGACATGTGCATGCAAGTAGTGGAGTGTTGGGAATATATGTTGTACACCTTGCATAAACATGATATATTGTAACGTTTTAAATTAAATAAATATTTAGTATGGTGCATCTCGGAGATGTCTTCAACCACATGAGATGTTTTATTTGGGGCCACCTGTAAAGTTGTATGTAACATTGGGCTAGTTATTTTGTGTGGGGCATATAATAATCAATCGGGAAAAGCATTTAATGTTTGTATCAAAAGTAAATGAGAGGTCGATAGTTTTGTGTACTCGTATTTTTGAGGCATATGGTTTATATTACTACTTGGTTGTATTTGTGTGAGCTTGATTCTATTTAAGCAAGCACTTGTTTAGTCGTTAAGGTTGGTTGGGTGAGTGGGCAATTATAGAATAGACTCTTTATGAGGAATGCATATGTGAAGCATGGCATAAGATGTATGGATTCATGCTTGGACACGTGGAGGATGCATTAAGGAGGCTTGTGTTTCAAAAGTTTTCATTGTAACTGTATAAGTGTTCGTATTATGTTATTGCTAAATAATAAATAAGTATGGATGCTTTTAAAGGTTATATTTTTTCTACTTGAGGGTTTTCCCAAGGTATATTATGTTCTATCACGTGGCTTGTTTATTTTATCTATGCATTATGGCTATTTTGTAAGCTGGTATGCATGTTTTTCTCTTATAGGATTGTGTAAGTAATGGATTAAATATACTAAGTATTATATGATTTCCTAACATGTGGTATCGTAACTTTGTGAGAGGTGTGAGAGGTGTGAGAGGTGTGAGCACTCAAATTTAGTAGATCCCTTGTTTGAATAGATCTCATGAAAAGTTGTATCCATGATAATGCAAGAATGATTTGAGACATTACAAGGTATGGACATATTGTGTAGGTATTATTTTGTAGATGACCACCCCCTTGTCCTACCATATGATGGTCCTATAACAAACTAATAGGTCATATGACTGTCAGTTATTGGTAAGCCAAGTACTAGCCAACAAGTTGTTGGACTGGTGGGGCTTGGCCCCTTGGTCCCGATGAGGGATTGTGCCCTTGCCCTTCAGGACGCTAAAAAATCTGTTGCAAAAGCTCAAAACATTAAATAGCAATCTAAAAAATTTTAAGTATGTGGTATGTTCTTTTTCATTCATTTGCTATCACTCAATGTCACTGCCATCATTAGTGCAACCCCCAAGCACCATTGGCATGCCACCACTATCAATGTGGTCACTAATTGACTACTCAATGGCTACCCACTAGCCACCAATGTAGTGTGATTGTGCAACTTTCTTCAGTTAGGCAATAACCTACGAGAGAGAAAACGATCATCGTTGGGGATGTGTGGAGGTTCTAGATATCTCAATTTGAGTTGATTTGGTAGAGTATGACATTAGCACTAGGTGAGGCTACTTAGAGAAAACATTTATAATGAGAGATCTACCCATCCGAGGAGCAGAGATGGATTTTGGGCTAGTAATGGGTACTTTGTATGCATTACCCTCAATGGTGTACTTATTCTAGATCGACAATCATGGGAATTTCCTATAGGATAGAGGTGTATACTATATCATATGCTATTAGAGGAAATGGTATGTATTTGGGGGTATTGTATATTGGCACACCTATATTGAGATATGCATCTAGTTGTATAAATGCATGGGAGGATCTTGTGATGTGGTGTGACATTGTTGCATGAATAGGCATAAGAGCACATTGTTATTTTGAGATAGGTGAGGGTAAGACAACCCTATGTATATTTGTATGTAGGTTTGATCTATTATATATCGATATTTGATACTTGTGGTGTTGGAGGAGAGTGATTGATTAGATCTATGAGGTGACATGGTGACCTTAGTGATTATGCAAGGGATGGTCAAATGATGATCAACATATATTATATGTTTACTTAACACACCATCTTATTAAGAGGACAATACATATCATTGAGCATTACCTACCATTTAGGGCGTGCAACTGTTACAAGCTATGTAGGCTGGAGAGCAAACTTTTCCATGTCACATATTAATTTTGTGATTGGGAGATACCAGTTGATCTAGTATATGCGATAACCTCGTGATTATAGATGTAGCTATTTCTTTGGCCTCATCATATATAGAGGATGTAGGGGCGATATATGAGTATATTGCATAGTGAGCCCATCATTGACTATTGTAACTAACACCTCTAAAGGTAGATGGGAGAGAGGAGGGAGACGATATGGTTATGGATGGTCAAGGAAGTGTAGATGGAGAGGAGAGAGAGAGAGAGAGAGAGAGAGAGAGAGAGAGAGAGAGAGAGAGAGAGAGAGAGAGAGAGAGAGAGAGAGAGAGAGAGAGAGAGAGAGAGAGAGAGAGAGAGAGAGAGAGAGAGAGAGAGAGAGAGAGAGAGAGAGAGAGAGAGAGAGAGAGGATATGACAGTTGATTATCAAGGGGTGGGTATGGAGTGGAGGAATATGAGGATGTTAAGGTGAGGTTGGGATGTGTAGTGTCGTAAATTGTATTCCTTAAATCATTAAGTCCAATTTCTCACTCTCCTAGCACTCATTTTAGTTTTCCCATTCCTTTGAGAATTTTTGGGACCATTTTTTGCCTTTGATTAATCCTCAATTCAAGAACGAGTCTTATCCTATAATCAAAGTTCAACCCACTCCTCTTTGGGCCTTTACTTTAAGAGTGCACTTTCTTCTATGTAATTTTAAGTTTATATGGGTCCTATCCTATTTAAATTTAAAAACACTTTTTCCTCCACTTAAATGTCATCAATTCTAATATAAATTATAGATCCAATATCAAGGCCCTATTATTTGGCTTCCCTTAATATTTAGGCCTATTTTGTCAAAACACTTTAGAAAAGTTTGAAATATCCAACACTTTTTGGCTAAAATTTTAGGAGAGTAATGTGTCAACATTGACATATCTAGATTCAGTCTTGAAGTTAGGATATGACAATTGTAAGTCAGCCTAAAAGTGAAAATACCTTGTGAACCCTATATAAGGCATCATTCCTAATTCATCTCATCGTCTCATTCTTACAATTCAAAAGCAAATCTAAGTTCAAGGAGCATCAAGCTACGAGAAGTTGTCTTCAATTATGTTTTCACAATGGATTTTGTTATGATTTATCATGTTATTGCATCAACACTTGGAGGAATTATCCTAAAAACATTACATCATCAATCAAAGGTAAAATCATTTCAATTTAGCATTTCCATTCAACCATTTCATTTCAGATTTAGCCTCTACTCTACTAGGGGTAAGCTCTCTTTTTCATCATTGTTGTAGGGTTAATTCCAACTAGAGCATTTGACTTAAGCAAGCCACTATAAAACACAGCATCATTTTCCTCTCCCTTTGCTCATATGCAAGTTCAAGAACAAGTTTTAGACTTAGTTTAAAGGTATGAGAAGATAGCGTAGATAGAAACAAGAGCAATAAAACATCAAAAAGGACAAGGACTATGGGGGACTAGCATGATATTCTATCTATAATAGGGTGCCTAGTGGTATAGTCTAGGTGTTTTGACCTACAATTTGATCAAAAGGCAGTATTGAATCTCCTAAGACTAGTTTGATTCATGTACTACATGTAGACACTTGTCTGGACTAGGGTACCTATTGAATTTTGCAACACAAGCTCCTACAAGATCAAACAACAAATAAGAACACCTTCCACGAGAGAGCTACACAAAAGAATGTTATATTACTCAAAAGCAAAGAATACATAATGAGTTACAATTGTACAATGAGGTGCTTATAAAGAAAGCACGTAGCTAAATTTAGGAGAACTAAAGTGCAAGAACGAGGAGATAAATAAAGCTCAACTCTAGCTAACTAGATGCATAAAAGCTAAACTAGGTGCACAACTAAAAAATAAGCACTCCTAAGTGAACTTAAGCGAAAAAGTGAAAAAGCATAACTAGTTGTAAACAAGAAACTAATAGATAAATATGCTCTAACACCCCCCATTAAGTGAAACTTAGGGTAAGTAGATGTAATAGGTAAAAATTAGAGTTTCACCAATTAAGGTAACAAAACCACTCATTTTGCTCAATTAATTACATTGAAAGGGGGATGGACCTAATAAGTCTAGGCTTGATCTCTCTAAGGAAAAAGCTTTGAAATTATGATTAGGTTCCACTTGGGTTTAGGGTTTTATTCCCTCTTTCTAAATTGAATTGAGAAAATATTGAGATTGGGGTAAATTGGTGAATATTAAAGAGATCGAGCATAAACAATGAGCTATAGCTGTTGTACGGAGACACTGACTTGGATCTAGTCAAAAGGATATGATTTTGATCTTCTCCCAGAAGTTTGGCCTAATTTTTCAGGACCATGGTGCGATCGCCCTAGTCCTCCAAATTTCTTGCCATCAAAAGGGGAACGTTCATCTTTGCGAATTTTATCGATCCTCCCAAAGACAACTTTATACATGTTTCCTGCACACACAAAGAAGGGTGGAATTGTTGGGAATAGGGGTATGCCTAATTCAAACCCCAGTTTAGAAATTAACCTTGAATGAATAAATGCAAATACTAAAATAAATACTAGAAATATATACTTCAAATCTACAATTATTGATGATGATGCTTTATTCTTTGAATGTAATCACATATGTTGTATGAAATGGCATGAACATGACAAAACCCTAATCACACACATGCTTGCATAGGAATGATGTAATTTGCTTCATATTGGTTGAATATCCAGCCTTGAAGATCTCTGAAAATGCTTGCTAATGAATGCTTCATGGATGCAAGAATAATAAATTGCTTGTAGATGAAGATTTAGAATTTGACAAATGAAATTAGGTTGATAAAATGTCTTTATATAGGGATATCTAGGTAAATTACTAATTAGGTTGACCTCCAACAGTCATGTGGAGCCAGGGAGATCAATTCTTGCCAGGGAAATACAACACCTACCCTAATTCAAATTTGGGCCCCTTTGAGAGTGACCATGGTGTTGGGCGCCATGGTCCTTCTACATAAGGGACTGAGATAAGGCTTAGGGGGAGTGGTATCTCACCAATGGACCCACCAATGGGTGTTCATGGCCTCAGAGTTGGAGAATAGGCACAAAACAAACCTAGAAAAGTGATGAGGATAAGACACGCTTAAGTAGGGGCACAAACTTGAGGTGTAAATTTGCCTAGTGACAATTTACAACATTATGTTTAGTCCTCACTTTAATAGGAGTATGAGAATCAACCAACTATCTCTACAATGTAGCATCAACTGAAGGAGTAGAACAATTGGAAGACAACACAAGCCCCGACTGAAATGGTGTGGGGAAAGCTTGCAATCAAGCATGCCAAATCTCTGAAGCATATCAAGAGCACACTTTTGCTAATAAATGGAAACCCCCTCTGAAGACTGAGTAATCTAAAGACCAAGGAAGTAATGCAAAATACCAAGATCTGTCATGTTAAACTACTCCATTAATTCTCTTTGGACACTCTAAATCATGGGAAAAGAACTACCTTTAAGAATCAAATTATCTACATACAAGACCTAAATCAAAAGATCTCCCTCTTGGCGTTGAGTGTAAACTGTGAGATTGGAATGGCAACGTGTAAGACCAGTAGATAGTAGGAATGTTTTCATCTTCTCATACCAAGCCCTAAGGGCTTGTGTGAGACCATACAACGAACAACAAATCCTACAAACAAGTGAAGAGTCCTACACAAAACCCTATGGCTGCTCCATATAGATCTCCTCATGAAGATCACCATGCAAGAAGGCACTCTTCACATCCATCTGATAAATTGACCATCCCTGTGAATTTGCAAGAGAAAGTATCTTGGCAACATGAGAAAAACTCTCAGAATAATCAATGCCCTTAACCTGTGAAAACCCCTTAGCAATAAGATGGGCCTTTTACTTATCAATGGAACAATCTCTAGCATACTTGGTATGATACACCCACTTGCACCGCACCAACTTTCTTCCCTTAGGAAGAGGAACAAGATCCCAAGCATGGTTCCTCATCAGTAAAAAATACTCCTATGTCATAGTTTGTTCCCACTTTGGAATACCTATCATATCTAAAAACTTTTGAGGATCTACAAAAATAGTCTGGCTCACACTTGAGAGACCCCAAAACCCTATTAACGAGTGTGACGAGAATCTAAAGGATTGCCTATACAATCTCCAACTGCATCAATAGTACGGTGGGCCCACTTAGGAAGTGGTGGGATAGGTGGTGAGGGTTGAACTGGAACATCTTCCTCATCCTCAGAAGGCAAAATATCCTTAAGAAATGAAGGAGGAGTAGGATGTGATAGAGAAGCTAGTGATGGAGAGTCCATCAGAGGATAAAACTCATTAAATTGGACATCTCACCGAAATAAGACCTCTCTGGAAATAGGGTCAAACAACCTGTACGCCTTAAAATCCTCACAATAGCCAACAAAGATCAATGGTTAACTCTTCCTCTCCATGGTTTTTCTTTGTGCATTTGGAATAAATGACCAAACCGCACTCCCAAAAACTCTGAATGAAGACACATCAGGCTTGACATGGGACCAAGCCTCCTTAGGAATCATCTTTCGCAATGTCTTATGAGGCATCCAATTTTGAATGCAATTAGCACAATTCACTGCCTTAGCTTGAAAAGTTGCATCCATATCCCAAGATTGAATCATGCAATTAGCCATCTCTCGAAGTGTTCTGTTCTTCCTCTCGGCAACACCATTCTGATGAGGGGTATAAGGAATTGTAAGCCGACGAAGGATGCCATGCTTAGTACAAAAGTCTTGAAATGCCTGATTGACATACTCTCCACTATCTGTGTGTATTTGCTTGATAGAAAGACTGGACTGGTTCTCCACAAATTCCTTGTACCTCCTAAATAAATCAAATATATCATTCTTGTACTTTAGAAAGTACACCCATGTATGCCTAGAGAAGTCATCAATGAATGTGAGCACATACTTGGGCCCCCAAAAAGATGGAGTCAAGAAGGACATGAGGTCACTATGAACTAAATCCAAGGGTGCCTTAGCACTATGGGCTTTGCCCAAAGAAAAATAATCCTTATGATGCTTACCAAACACACAACCTCGACAAACACCATCAGTGCAAGAATTTGAGGTAGGCCAAACACCAAATATTGAGTGCTCATTTGCTATACATGCCTATGATTGACATGACCAAAATTTTCATGCCAAAGGCTGCTCATCGAATCTGCATGAGCTATGAAGGAAGAACCAACAAGAGATGGACTCTCAAAACCATCAAAACAATATAACTAAGATGCAGGATCAACACTCTCAGTAGCCACAATAACATCAGGATCATGGAGCTCTCTGACAATCACATCATGTGGTGTAAACTCAACTGTCTTTCCTTTCCCAAAATGACAAATCTGATTCACTAAGAGAAGGTTGTTGGACATCTCAGGAACAAGAAGCACATCTTGAAGATAGCCATCCTTAAGTTGAATATGGCTTGAACCAACAATTGAAAGTTGAGTAGAATCCCCCACTGTAATCTGTGTAGTGCTATAATCTGAAAGAGAATCAACAAGATCCTAAGAGCGTGTCATATGGTGAGAAGCACCCAAATCAATTTTAGAGTCTAAAATTAATTAAATTAATATTTAATTAATTTAGCCCGTTTCACATAATTGATCAAATTAATTGTGTTAGTCCTCTTCCTTTTAAAATTAATTAAATCAAATTTAATTAATTTTGTCATTATAGTCCTTATAATTAATTTATCAAAATTAATTATTCCTTATTCTTCTAAAATCATTTCAGCTTCCATTATTTCTTCTAAATGCTAATTAATTGACCAATCTGTTGATTCCTACAAATCACCCTTCTTAATCTGATCATCTAGCTTAAATAATCTACCCCAATCATGCTTATCATTTCTTCCAATTTTATATTCATCCACTCATTCTCTCCCCTCATGTTCGATCCTCCTAACTTTCCCACTTGCACTCCCAATCCCTCATTATCCTACCTAACCAGTCCCCCCAATCATTTGTGCTTCCTTAATCACCTTGATTATGGATGGATCAACTCTTTGCCATAAATGACTTTCCCATCCCACCTTCCAAACCTTAATTGCATCAATTATGGCTCTTCCAAGGAATTTCAAATTCCTTGAATCTCCCCATGCCCCCTCTTCCCAAGGATTTTTTAATTCCTTCATCCATTCATTCTCCCCACACATTCTATTATCTTGAAATTTTTAATTCCTCTTGGCCTCTCCTAAGTAATTTTATATGCCTTCTTCTCTTCACAAGGTACATGGAGAACTCTTTCCCATGTACTTGAGAAGTGTGGAGACAATAAATTCCTTTATGACAAATCTCTTGGATCTCCCACTTTGTCCTCTCAATCTTCTCTCAATTTCTTTCAATCCTAGCCCTTCGTTCACCTTCAATCCTGACCCTCCATTTTGGGCCCCTCCAATCTATAAATTGGAGTCTTCATTCCTCACAAATCATCCACCTTTTGAGTATTATTATGATGCTATCTTGAGCAACAAATCCATCCATCACACCCTCATTATGCTAAAATCATGCTTCATCTAAGTCAATATATACTCATCATCCAATCCAAATCCCTTTGTTGTGTAGTGGAAAGCAATCCACAATCCATCATCATAGGAGCAAATCAAGTGGAGTATTGGGTGCATTTCCACTTCTGGCTCAATCGGAGGAAGAAGAGAAGACAAGGTATAAGGTTATTTGCTTTGTTTTCAATGCTTTATTATCTTTCAGGTTTTAATCTATGCAATTAGTTTTTAAACTAGTTTTTTCCCTCTTCATTTTGGCACGCTCGGGGGGACCCCAAGTCCCTTAAATTTAACATTTTTGCAAGTTTTGTGAAGGTTTTTCACAAGTCACAGATCAACATCTTTGCTTCACCTTGACATTTGCACTCCTAGAGCGACATCTTAGCTCTGCTACATTTTCGGCTACCTATTTTTTTTGCAGGAACTGCAGATCACCATCTGCATTTGCAGATCAACATTTTCACCATGGTTTCAGCGTCTTTGCTTGGATAAATCAACATCTTCATCTCTACTATTTTTTTGTGTAGAATTCTTATTTTATCAGAATTATTTCCTAAAAAATAAAAAAAAATCATATATAGTTACAAAATACAAAAATACACATTTCTTGTTTCAACTTTATCTCTGTAAATCAATTTTTTAAATTTTTTTCATTAAATCATTGCATATCTCAGGATTTTATCTAACTATTTTTCTATAGAATGTACATCAACATCTGCGTTGACAGTTCAACATCTTTGTCCTATAGTTTTCCCGCTTCTTTCGTATTAATTTGTTTTGCCTTTCTGAGCTAACTATTTTTTTGCAGAGGTTGAATCGACGTTTGTGTAGAAGCTTCGATGTCTGCGCCTGCACTTCGACATCCCCACTATAAGTAACTTTTCCTTTCAGATTTTTGTTGACTCTAATTTGTTTTTATAGCTTTCTCACTTATTAAAGGCCAAAAATCAAACTACTAATCATTTTTTATAAGACGAGTGTCAAAGAAATCATTATTTTCAAAACTAATTGCTTGTTTGTCATAGATTAGCTCACATTTTCAATTTGGTTCTTAAAAAGAATAATTGTATTTTGTGTTTTGTGCACTTGCACATTCATACGATGGACCCACCCTTACACCAAGTATCCTCTCCCCTGGCCTTCGTGGATCTTGGGTAAAAGAGAAAAGTGATTTTTTTAATTTTTTGAGTAGAGAATAACATCTTTGAGACCTCATCACCCCATGGGAATCTTTCAAAATTTAGGCATGTTGGGGATGTTGTCTCTCCAAGCGAGTCTCAAGTGGTGTTTTTTGAGCCGCTATACAAGTACGTTGGTTACACGGTAGGAGTGTTGAGTGAATTCAGCTATGTGAAGACCTTATTTGCACCAATAAGATTAGTTAGAGTCTCAAGTGGCTTTCTTCATGGATTCATTGTGGACTGGGATCCCTCAAAAATTACTAGACACCTTGTTGTAGTGGCTCAAATCCTATTTGCTTTTTGGTACAGGAGGTTGGACCTCCAAAGCCAGCCCACATCATACTATTTGAAGTAGAGATAAATAGACTCCCTCAATTCATAAGATTTTTGGATCTTTGAGGTATGAGATTCTGGTATGCTCAAAAAGTGAGTGTCGTGGTGGGGGAGCTAGCGCTACTAGATCTCTATCCATTTGCTTCATTTAAGTATTTGAAGAAATCCAAGAGGGGATTCAACAAGTAGAATCCACTTTCCAGCCTAGGTTTTATGTGTTTGTGTGTCTTCTTGTAGCGTCCTAAAATTGCGACACTTGCAATTTCGACTGCATTTCGGTCTTCACGATGGCGACGCAACACGCAACCTGAATGGAGACCCCGAAACTTGATTATGACACTAAAAACTGCATTTTCTTGCACCCTGGCCTGAACCTCCTTTGCACCCTGCTGTCCCGGGAGGTGGGACCAGAGCGCCCAGCGCCCTGGTCCTTTAGGACCAGGGCGCCCAGCGCCCTGGTCCCTGGGCCTATTTTGGGCCCGGTCTCCTATGGGGTCTCGGGTCTTTTTGTTTGCAAATTGGAAATTATTGTTTCCTGGTCGGCCTAAGGTCGGGAAAATCAGTCTTGTAACCCTAATTGGCAAGTATATAAACTACATTTTCCTCTCTCATTTGGATATATACATACATGATGGAAAAAGCGTGGAAACTATACTCAAGCATTCAAGCATTCAAGCATTCCTTCAAGCAATTGATCATTCTAAGTCTCCATTCAAGGCTAAGTGTTGCATTCAAGACAAGGATTCAACCATTGAAGAGGATATCACTTACAACACATTACATGCTACAACATACAACATACAACAAACAACAACATCTATACCTTCGCACATAAGGATACAAACATCCTTACAACAAGGTACTAGTACTTGTTTTACATTACATTTACAGCATTTCTCATTTCTTGGTTAATTCCAAAACCGGGGTTTGACCTAAAGGCAAACCCCTAATCCCTAACCCCCCAATCGTCTTCGCTTTTCTGTGTGTAGGTTGCAGGTATGCGGCTGAAATTGAAGATCTGGAATCCTTGTGCAGAGACGAACAGATCCCCCTTCGTTTCGCGGATTTTTCAGAGGATCGTGTGCACGCCGGGCGCCATCGTCCCGGCAACTTTTGCTCAAATTTGCAGGACAGCACCGTATCGACATTTTACTGCTAATTCCAGGTCCGCAGCTTCATCCTATATCCCTATCTCAGTTTATAAGCGAATCTTTGTCACTTTCTATACATTCCTAGCTTAATTCTTCTATCAACATTCTTTACAAAAGAGGGTAGCCTTGCTTTCTTAACCCTTGAAACGCATTTAGCATCCAATCTTGCATTGTGTGGGATTGGATCTTGTGGGTTTCAACCCCTCTTTTGAATGTAAAGTCCCTCCTAAGTGAAAACCATCAACCCTAGAGTGACTCTCCCTTCTCTCTCCTTGGAGTTGGAAGAGGGGAGAGCAACTAGGGTTCGATCACGATTTTCCGCTTTACACTTCTATTGTGCAAACCAACAAATTTTGTAAAATCAAGATAATCTAGGCCCTCACTTTCACGCTTGTTTCAAGCATCACTTGGCCAACATGCATTCTTTTCTTGATATCTCTTGCCAAGTCAGACAAGTCCAAAAAAAATCAAATTTGATCAAAATCCATCAATTTTCACTTTGTCGCTATCAAACCTGAGTTTTGATGTCTTCACCTTAATTTCACCATCTCCACCTTTGTTTCGTCGTCTATGCTTCACTACAAATCATCGTCGCCGCCTAAATTTCACCGTCTTCACCTATGTTTCAACGTCTCCACTTGGACTAAACTCCCATTCAATTTTCATCCATGCAATATAAACCAAAGTATCTCAAGAAATTAATCTATCATCGTGTCAAGAAGAAGAAGCCAAATCCCAAAGAAATCTTAGAGCGTCAAAGCTATCTGTACAAACATCATGAACTCATATTAAAGCATCGAATATTCCTTCGCAAGTATCACAATTTTGTCCATGTTTTTACCAATGAGTTTGCACTAGAACCTCTAAGAATAATAGCCTAAAATCAAAGCTTAGGCTTGTCTCAACATATCAATGAAAATCGGTGTATCCCATTGTCTCATCTCCTTGGTCCAATGATCACCTACCCATAATTTGTCACTTGTCACCTCTTTCCACTAACAACTCTCTTCCCAACCCTCATTCATCCATCATCATTTTCATTTCACCCTTGAGGACTTAGCACATCAACTTGATCAACATCCTAATCCAAATAAATCAATCAATCATCAATCTCCCAATCCAAGGTCAACACTTTGCAAAGTCTGAGTTAGGCCTTTATCATTTGTCAATCCCCAATTAGCCTTGTGCTTTATGGCCTGCATCATTGACCCTTATACATCACTTGGGTCCTAATCCAAGGACTATGGTGTCACATTGATTCAAATCAATCATGTCCTAATCCAAGGACCAATCCTCAAATTGAATCCAATTCAAAATCAATCCCAAATTCAATCTGAATTTTCTAAGTCATTATTGTCTAGTATGATCTCATCACCTTTCTTAACCAAGTCGCATTCATCCAATTCTAACTTACTCCCCCATTCTTTTCATTTTGAGGTTACCCATGCATGATCTTGACTTGCTCTCGGGAAGCAAAGATGGAAACTCAAAGTAGTGAGTTACCTAATCCTAATCTCTATATCGATCATGATGCCCACCTAGACATAGAATATGTTGACTAACTCAAACACTCTCCACGGTTTAAAACCTTTGTGGAAGATCCACACAACCAGGAAATGTTAGAAAAGTTTGACAAAGTTGATCTGAGTGGGTTCCTAGTTGAACTTTCAACAATGCCTACACATATCCCAAGGTCCAACTCAGGTTAATATATCCCTAATGTTCAAAATCAATCACGTGACCTTAGTAGGGAAATTGAGGATGTGAAGGATCTTATTAAGAACCACAAGGACAAAACTCATAAGAAATCATACACCTTTGAAGAAATTTGTCCATGTTCTTGTGACCCCTCCATATTAGTGGCTCCATACCCCCTGGTTTTGAAATGCCTAAATTCAACAAGTACAAAGGCAAAGGTGACCCTAGAGAACATGTGCGAGAATTCTATATAGTCTGTCAAGAGATCGCCTATAGTGATGTCTACCTGTGGCAACTCTTTCCCAAGAGTATTAGTGATCTTTCCCTTGCTTGGTTCTTGGCCCTACCTCATGGCTTGATCAAGTCATTCCCTAATCTGGTAGAGAAGTTTGTGTCCCATTATGAATACAACACTGAGAATGATGCCTCTATGATAGACCTATGCAACACAAATCAAAGGAGTGGAAAGACCTTCACCAATTTTTTGCAAAGATGGTGACATCTTATTAGGAAATTCCCATGCGATATACCTGAATCCTATCAGATTGAGTTGTTTCAATACAACCTTGTCCCTGAGATGTCTTATCTTCTAAGTTGTTAGTGTCTTGAAACCTTTGAGAAAGTGACTAAGAAAGGCTTGGCATTAGAAAGAGTTCTCCTAGAGCAAGGTGTCCTAAAGCCTTATCAGAAAGATTCCCAAGGATCTTCCTTGTCAAATGACAAGCCTAGGTTTTGGTCCAAGAACAAGAATGTTGTCAATGATGGAGTCATTAATGCCAAGCGTGTCCAAATTGTGACTATTCTGACCAACCCTGCCACCACCAATAATCAACCCAACATCCAATTTGATTCGTAAAACTGATCTAAATCCTGCAACAACATCTCCATTCCTGGTCAATCCTCTCGTCCCAACAACCAACCCTAATGCAAGTATACTCCACTTGTTGAACCTATTGAGGTCATATTCCAAAAGTTTGTCAAAGCTGGCATTGTTGTCTTCTCAATGACTCATCCATATGAGGCTAATCAACCAAAACCTAGATGGTACAATGAGAACGAATATTGTGAATACCATCATGTTCAGGGCCATGATACATGAAAGTGTATGAAACTTAAGAATTATATCCACGACCTTATTGACAAGGGTGATGTTGAGGTTGCGATTTCCAGGCCTAGTAATTCCAATGACAAGCTATAAATATATTAGGACCCCTTTCCCAAGCATGGTAAGGATAAAAGCTCATCATGTTGTGAGGTCCACGATGATTATACTAATAACACCACTGGATTTGACTCATTGGTAGGCCGCATGGAACATGCCAATACTTATGTTAATACAATTACTATCCAAGGGGTTGACCCCACGTCAACACCTCAGCAACCAAGGGTTACCATTTAGGGAGCCCCGTCTCCTCAGCAATCCAATAGACCCAATCAACCCAAGATAGTTATCTAGGGTGTTTCACCCTCCAAGTCATCTCCTCAGAATGATTGCAATGTCACCACCCACTGAGGGAGAGTAACTATCCAAGGAGATCCTCCTCCTCCACAAGCTTCCATATCATCCACCAACCACTATGATATCCTTGACCATATCAACAAGATGCCTACACAGATCTCCATCCTTGAGCTCCTCAAGACCTTGCCCATCCATAAAGAGACCATTGAACATGCCCTCCTAGAATCCTATGTTTTGTACAACACCAACGCTGCCCAATTCCAGGCTTTCATAGGCAATCTCGCTACCCAACACCATCTGGTATTTACCTCTAAAGATGCCCCCTCCACTGAACCTTCACATAATAAACCCCTTCATATTGAAGTCGTTGTACATAAACATAAAAAAAGAGTCCTTATAGATGACGGATTTGGAATAAAGCCTTGTACATATAAATTCATCAAACAACTAGGTATCTATGAAGAATTGGTTGTTACATCTAGAAAAACCACAATAAAAGCATATGACGATGCAAAAAAAGTTTCAAAAAGTACAATCACATTACCTCTTCAAGTGGGCCCTGCAATGGTGGAAACTACTTGTCGAGTTCTATACCATTATCTCTCCTATAATATCCTCCTTGGTTGTCGATGGATCCATTCCATCCAAGCCATTATATCCACTTACCATCGATGCCTCAAGTTCCCTTTCAATGGTAGAGAAATCACCATCTCAGGTGATCCACAACCTTTCCAGTTCTACAAACTCCTTGAAGGAAAACATCCCTACCATTGTCCACTCAACACACTTGCTCCACAACCACCATCTGATGTCGCATCCACCTCCACCCAACTTGAGATCAAGGTCAAGATAGTTGACAATGGCCATGGAGAATATACCCCCTCAAAATCTTCTTTACTTGGGACATCTCCCTCCCTCTCCAAAATCGTATGGTGGACCCAAGAAAATTGAGATTCAAAAGAAACCTACCATGTAGTGTAAAAAGACCACCTTCCAATAGTGGGGTCCACTGGATGAAGAGAATCTTGAAACTCATGTCACCTCATCACTCTATAGAGAGGAAAATGAAGCACTAACAAACATTCCTAAAGAAATGTATCCCAAGGCATCAGTTATAGTAGACAAGGTGAGTTATAAAGAACATGGTCTTGGACCTAATGAAGAAGGAAGAAAAACACCCATCTTGCTAGACTCATACAAATACAACAGGGGCTTGGGTTACTCTCCAATGCCTAAGGTCACCATTGCTGGTGCTTCGACACACCCTCCCTCTGACATTGAAGACTTTGATGAAGAGGAATTCCACAAAGTGTTTTTCGAATACCTTGATGACCTTTTCGATAATTCCTACTTTAACACCATCACCCCTATTACTCCTTCTACCCCATCAGACCTACAACTTGTATACCCATATTTCATTAACTGGGACCAATAAGGGTCACTAGCTCTCGACGTATGTGCTAGTGATCATGCCCTCTTAGCACTACTAAACATGCAAGACCTTGAAAATCACACAACTCTAAATGGAATCCAACTCAACAAGGAGGCATACTTTGGTAGTCAAGTCAACTCCCTTAGTCACAAAAGTGAAAACAAAAAGAAAAATCAAAAGTCGCCTGGTGAAAACCTCTCAGAGGTGCCTTTGGACACAAAAAAAAGTAAAAACAAAGGATGCATCTTCTAGTGAAAAACTAGATCAGGTACTAGAAGGTGAGGGACTTGACCTACCTACCATGTTTCCCTCACTGCCAAAAATATCATCACTCATTGAAGAGACTGATACCATCAACATGGGTACCGAAGATAATCCAAATATTGTGCTTGTTGCTAAGACCTTCACAGAACAGGAAAAGCATAACACTATAAACTTCTTCAAGGAGATGCAATTGACTTTGATTGATCTTACGCTGACATGCTAGGCTTGGATCCAGAATTGGTAGTGCATAACCTTGCTATCCAACCAAATGCAAAACCAGTAAAATATAAACTTTGCAAGATACACCCTTAGATTGTCTTGTCAAAGCAAAATTGCAAAAGATGCTCAATGTTGGCTTAATCAGACCCATTGATCTTGAGTGGGTCTATTGTACCTATTGGCAAGCCTAATGGGACATACGCATTTGTAGAGACTTCAGGGATCCCAACAAGGCGTGTCTTAAGGATGACTTTCCCCTACCAAACATTGACACAATTGTTGACCTTACAACTGGGCACGAGATACTTTCTTTGATGGATGACTTCTTTGGCTACAACCAAAAAAAATTTGTAGAAGAAGATCAACATAAAACAACTTTTACCACTCCATGGGGAACATTCTATTATCAGTTCATGCACTGTGGTTTAAAGAATGCAAGTGTCACCTATTAAAGAGCGATGAAGACCATTTTTCATGACCTCCTCCATGACATCACAAAAGACTGTGTGATGATCTCCTAGGAAAATAAAAGACATGTGAATAACACATCTTGGTCTTGAGAAGAATCTTTGAAACACTGGAGAAGTAAAAGTTAAGACTCAACCCTAAGAAATGTGTCTTCGGAGTCAAATTTGGAAAACTACTGGGATTCATCATGTCACACAAAGGAATAGAAGTAGATCCAACAAAGGTCAAAGAAATGATGAAAATGCCTTCTCTTAGGATGCTCAAGCAGCTTCGCAGCCTACACAACAAGCTTTAGTCCATCTGTCGGTTTATAACGTAGCTTGCAAATAAATGACATCCATTTTCCCATCTCCTACACAAGGACACCAAGTTTTAGTGGGATTGCTTGTGCCAAAAAGCCTTTCATAAACTTAAAGAATATTTGGCATCCCCTCTAGTATTAATGCCTCTTATCCTTGGTCAACCATGACTTTTGTACATATGAGCTACTTCAATGGCCCTGGGGGCATTACTTGCACAAACTGACGATTAGGGTAAGGAATGTGCAACCTACTACAATTGCACATTAGTGGGTTATGAGCTTAATTACACTCTGATAGAGCTAGCACACCTTGTAGTGGTCTTTAGTACTCAGAAGCTTCACCACTACATGCTCAACCATAAGACAAATATCCTTGTGAAGATTGATCCCCTCAAGTACTTGTTATCAAGGGTTTCCCTCACAAGATGCATTGCTAAATGGATTATGCTATTGAGCGAGTTCGACATTGAGTATGTAGATTGGAAAGAAATAAAAGGAAAAGTGATATGGATCAACTGGTCGATGCCACCCTCCAAGGAGATCATCCCTTCATTGCATAATTTCCAGATGATTCCATCATGACACTTACATAGTCCACTAAATGGTAGCTATACTTTGATGGATCTTGCATGCAACATGGATTGAGGGAAAAAATTCTATTGATCAGCCCTCAAGATGACTATATGCCCAAGTCCTACAAGATAGCCTTTGCATGCACAGACAACATCGCAGAGTATGAAGGTCTCATTATTGGACTCCACCTGGCTATTTAATGGGAGATTACTGTCCTGCAAGTCTATGGAGATTCCCAACTTGTCATTAAGCAAGTAAATGATGAGTACCAAACCAAAGATGACAAGATGCTTCCTTGTTTTCATATGGTAGAAACCTTCAAACAACATTTCTCTAGCATTCAGTTTGAGAAGATTCCTAGGACCAACAACAAAGTTGCAGATGCTATGGCTACTATCGGTTCCCTCTTGCAAGTGTTGAAAAATAGTCAGAAGTGTGAATTCGTGGTCAAGCATCTTCTTATCTTAGCATACGATGTCCCTGAGTCTGACATGGTCTATCCATGTTGGTCCTGATTCCCCCTAGTATTAAGAAACCTATGCTTATCTTTACAATAATATCATTCCCCCTCACCTAACTAAAATCCAACAAAACACTTTCATCCACTGATCTGCTCGTTACACAATCCTTGGTGATACCCTCTTTCGAAGGCACTTTGATGGAACCCTCCTAAGGTGTTTAGATAAAGAGGGGGTTGAACAAGCACTGCATGAGGTACATGAAGTGACGAAGGTATTTGTGGGGCACACTCAAGTAAATTCACTCTAGCCAAGAAGCTCTTGTGCACTAGATACTATTGGTCCACAATGGAATAGGATGTATATCATGATAAACTTGTAAGGCACCGAGAGGGGTGGTGAATCAGTGCAAGCAAAAACAATATAAATCTGATCACCACTTTAATCAACTTGAAGCTTATCAAACTTGCAAGGAAAATAAACACATAAGCTAACACCCAATAACATATGCACCACATAACACAATGTTTTTTACGTGGAAACCCAAATGGGAAAAACCATGGTGGGAATTGGTACCCACAAGATCAACTATCTGCAAAATAGGGATTTGATCAATTAAGGTCTTACAACTGCTTTGTTAGGAGCACACCCGGTTAAGAGTGTCTTAGCCTGGTTAAGAGCTATTACAATAAGGTCTGTTAGGACCAGCTCTATTAGGAGCTACCCAACTATGGGATTTCAAAACACAAGCTAATGTGTCACCTAGTTGGAGGATTTAAACCTTTGGACTTGTGAGGATCCTACTGCACCCTGTTAGGAGTGACCTTGTTGGAGGATTTTATCTTCCTGCAACTATTAGGGAACAACAAGTTTAATTGATATGCATATAGCACCTTTGTACCTGATTAGATCTGCTTCAGTTTTGCTTCTCACTGACTAATCATCAATACAGAGCTTCCCCTTTCACCGCACAATCAAATTCACACTATAGATCTCATGTTTGATACATCATCACACAATATACTCCTTTTTATAAACAACTCTGCTAAGTCAGCTAAGAACCCTTGGAACAATTTCCTAGGTTCATTAAATCTAGTCAATCTTTCTCCACGCTTTCCTTATGTCAGTGAAACATAACACAACACAAAAATATAACAAAAAGACTACCGGTTTACCGATCCAAGTAATTTTGCTCTACTGATTATGTGTTCTTCATGACTGAATGCTCAGTACATCATAATTTGTTCATTCCATCAAATCTATTGATACGGTTCCGGTCATAGACTCCTGCCAATGTCATGAACATACATTTCAAACCATAACATCTAACTCATCATCGATCTTCCATACCGGTCGCTTGATCATAGCACTGTCCCTATTTACCAGTTCACTATTTAACTGCTTCCTCTACCGGTTAGGCTTTATCGGTTGGACTAAATGACTTAGGTGACTAACAAAACATGGTTGTCATCAATGAAAACACAATACAAGTCATTAATCAACCTATTACATCAATAACATCATCATCAAGCCAACAATCTCCCCCTTTGCCATTAATAAAGTATGTAACTCCTGCAATGAAGTTGTCCTTTTTACCTGTTTAGCTTCATAAACCTTAAGTTTTTAATGTAGTGCAACAACTGATCTACCAAAATTGATTCACTCAAAACTTTAAGCTCTTTTTGAGCTTCCAACTTCTTCTTCTCAAGATCATCACAAAATAGTGAAAGTTTGAAATTGTGGAAAGGATTTTACCTATGATTTGTAGTGCTTTTTCATTAGGTCCATATTGATAGTAAGACCTACCCTATCTTTGTCAATTGCCTTCATCAACTGTTCAATTCTTCTTTTCTCATACTCCTTTTCCACATTCTTAATTGCAGCTTCCTCCGAGCTTTTCATGTGATCTCCTGCTATTGTCACCCATTGCTCCAGTTTGTCAGTAGGATTAGGAAGACTATCTATATCAGTCTCCAGTAATATACTAGATTAAATATCAAAAATAACCTGAATTGTTTGTGCTTCTTTTCTCCGAGCCTTCATTATTTTCTTTTGTGCCTTAGATTGCATGGCAGATGCAATCTCCATCAGCAGAGTTGGACTTAGCATGTCCATGTTTATTGGTCCTTATATGCTTACAGTGTCATCTTCCTCATCATCATCAACAACTTTCTTAGATGTAAGTGACCAGGGAGTCACCCTTTGTTTATGTTCTTCCTCTTGCTTTTCTTCTTCATTCTTCTCTGGTGACTTCTTTTCTACATTCTCCTTTGTTTTTGTTGAGACATGGACTAGTTGGGACTCAAACCTAGGACCTTCCAATGCTACTGGAGTGCTCTACCACTGAGCTACTAGCCCCTCTTGGACCAGTCCATCGTTAGTCCGAGTGTGGCTTATTTCCAACATCAACACTCCCCCTTAAGCCACACCTCTCGTGTGCTTGGGGGACCTAGCTTTGATACCATGTTGAGACATGGACCAACTGGGACTCGAACCTAGGACCTTCCAACACTGGTGGAGTGCTCTACCACTGAGCTATTGGCCCCTCTTGGACTATTCCATCATCGGTCCGGGTGTGGCTTATTTCCAAGAGCAACAGTTTTCTCTTCAGCTTTCTCCTCTTCCTTCTCCTTGTCCTTCACCAATGGTGCAGTGGTTTGCACATCTTCTATTTGTGTGATTACTGGTGGCTCTTGTGCTTCTGTTGACTCAATGGTTTGAGCATTATCTGTTTGGTCATTCACCGATTGCTCTGTCATTTCTTCATCTTTCTTCTCTGCTTTTGTTTTCTCTTCACCTGTACCAGTTGAAGTAGATCCCGGTAACACAGTCTCTTCATCAGGGATAATGATTGGATCTTCCTTATTGCTTGTATCAAAGACAATCTCATCTAGTATAATGTCATTAATGTTCAAATTTTCAGGGAAATCTTCTCCCTTTAATCTCTCTAGTTCCTCTTCTTCTTCGAGAACAAGGCCCAAAAACTTTAAAATTTGCCCAGACTCAGCATGTACCAGCTGAGATTCACCAACTAATAATCTTGTCAACCTTTTCTTTGTCAGTAATAATGGTCTTGTCTTCAAAATAATTTATTGAATGTCCTCCCTAGAGGTTTCCGATTATAGATGCATCAATACAAATTCAAATAATTCTTTGTCTTGCTTTATAGCAATTTTCCATCTTGCCTCCAATTTATCATACAAAGAATCAAGTATCAAACCTTGCAACTCAATCAATGCTTTGTTGTACTTGTTCATAAACCAAACAACAATATCTTCAATTTGCGTTTTCTCATCTTCACTAGAAATGATATAACGTCTCTTTACATCAGTCAAAATACCATACTTTCTTATTTTCTCCAAAATCCTTTCAAGTATAGTGAGTTTACTTACCGGTTGTTTCACATATTTAACAGATTTCACAGTAGGAGATCCAACCACTTTGGATTTCTTCCCACTATCTCTTAATTATTTCTTCTCACCTTCAGAATCTATATCTTCTTCCTCAACAGTTTCAAGTGTCCTTTGTGCTTGTTGTTTCTTCCTTTTCCTATATACTTCTTTCACCTTGGTGCTTCAGGCTTAGCTTCCTTCGGTTTTCTTCTAATATGGATCTTAGGAGTAGGAGGGGGCTTCTCCTTCACCATTGTACTCCTTGTTTGTCTACCCGTGCTGGTATCGGTTGGGGCACTAGAGGATTCTGCCTTCCCTGCTTCAAACTTAGCTCTAGCCTCTACAATTGCCTCTTTTGTAAATCCTTGTTCAACTGCAAATTGTTCCACCTCTTTTCTTACCTTCTTTGCAATAACCATTTTGGTAAGCTCAGAATGTACCTCAATATATTTTTCTTTAAAGGTTCCAAACTTGGTTGCATTAGGATCTACTGGTGTAGATAGAAGATGATCAACATAGGCAATCAAAAGATCACCTTCTACTTCATAACCCATCGGCATCACCCATGATGTCTAAGGGTTTTCTTCCTCCATCTAACATGTGTCAATATCCACCATGAAACAAATAATATCTTCATACCTTTTAACAACTTGTTCTGGTATCCTTTCTCTACCATGCATTCTTTTTTGGAAGTCTTTAAAATAACCCCAGATTACCTTTATAAACTCATTACCGATCATCTTGATGTTGTTCTTTATCTGTAACATTGCCAGTTTACCTTCTAATCATTGAATATCACTGATACCGGGAAAGAAGTTTTGGAAATAGAAAAATAAACAAATGATCAATTGTCCAAACTTAAATTTTTATCTCTTATCCTTCTTAATAGATTCCAAATTCAATATCAACTGGGTTCTCAAGGCTTCAACAAGATCATAGTCTGCATTTTATTTTATCATCAGACAGGCAGTGTGAATTGCAGCTCCAGGAATATTATTTGTTCGGATTGAATGATAAAGCCTATATCTGATGACCATAGATGCAAATTTCACCTCAGGGTCTTCAATCTCATTTATAGTCATAGCTCGACCATCCCATTTAGACTTTGTCAATCGGGCGACTTCATCCTTCGAGATTGTCCTCAGAACAAGAACTTCACCGGTTGCCCACAATCTGGTGACAACATGAATAGCTTCCTTTGTAATCTTATGCAGTCTATCAAGCCACATAAACTGATCATGTATCCCGCTCAAAACATATCTAATATGATCTCCTTCGAATTCATCAAGAAAGTTCACGATATGGTGAAAACCTGTATCGATAACCTTTCTGAATTGATCCTTTATAACTCCTTGCTTATCACACAAAGTCCGATATTGATTAAAGATAGCAAAGGTTCCAAAATCTTCTAGTTTGCAATGAATATATGATCTAATATCTTCGATATACAACACACCATAAGGTACGTTGGATAGGGCTCCGACGGGACCGATTTCAATTGACTTGTGTGGATGCCTCTTGAATTTTGGTCAAGGCCTTAACTTAGATTCTCAGATAAATACCTTTTCAACTTCTTCGCTGCAAGGGTTTCTAAACCAAATGCACTTTCACTGATTCATTTCACTGCAAATGTCTTCAATCCACAATCAACCTTGCCAATGCAGCAATCAAAAGCACTTCTCTACTTTAGTCGCTCTCCAAACGCTCTCGAGAATGCAAGGTAAAAAATGAAACAGTGAAACATCCTTTTATTTACCTTTTGACAACTGCATTAAATACAATACCGGTTGAACTTACCCTAATCATCGTTCAACCCTAAAACATGCTACTGGTTCTCACAACACATCCAATATACCGATTAGATCATAAAAACTCTTCATAACATCATAATGCATCCAGATATGTAGATTTGACTTACCCCGCACCATATAGGGGGTCCGGAAATGGATCTGACAATAAGTTCCCCCTAAGCTTTATACATAGCTTAGTTTACCAATGAGGGATTCTCCACACTAGGTAAAGATTTAGAATCTTCTGATGGTTTCTTCCCACTCTTCTTTATCTAGATCTTTTTCATCTCATCCATGGTCTCTTCCACATCAACTTTCTTCTTACCTTTCTGGTCAACATATCACCACTTTAATCAACTTGAAGCTTATCAAACATGCAAGGAAAATAAAAAAATAAGCTAACACTTAATAACATATGCACCACGTAACACAATGTTTTTCACGTGGAAACCCAAATGGGAAAAACCACAGTGAGAATTGGTACCCACAAGATCAACTATCTGCTGAATAGGGATCTGATCGGTTAAGGTCTTACAACTGCTTTGTTAGGAGCACACCCAATTAAGAGTGTCTTAGCCCAGTTAAGAGCTATTACAATAAGGCCTGTTAGGACCAGCCCTGTTAGGAGCTACCCAACTATGGGATTTCAAAACACAAGCTAATGTGTCACCTGGTTAGAGGATTTAAACCTTCAGACCTGTGAGGATCCTACTGCACCCTGTTAGGAGTGACCTTGTTAGAGGATTTTATCTTGCTGCAACTATTAGGGAACAACAAGTTTAACTAATATGCATATAGCACCTTTGTGCCTGATTAGATCCACTTCAGTTCTACTTCTAACACCAACTAGTCATCAATTTAGAGCTTCCCCTTTCACCGCACAATCAAATTCACACTATAGATCTCATGTTTGATACATCATCACACAATATACTCCTTTTTATAAACAACTTTGCTAAGTCAGCTAAGAACCCTTGGAACAATTTCCTAGGTTCATTCAATCCAGACAATCTTGCTCATCAAACTTTCCTTATGTCGGCGAAACATAACACAACACAAAAATATAACAAAAAGATTACCGGTTTACCGATCTAAGTAATTTTGCTCTATCGGTTCTGTGTTCTACATGACTGACTTCTCAGTACATCATAACTCGCTCATTCCATCAAACATGTTGATGCGGTTCCGGTCATAGACTCTTGCCAATGTCATGAACATACATTTCAAACTGCAACATCTAACTCATCACCGATCTTCCATACCGGTCGCTTGATCATAACACTATCAGGATCTGCAACCATTTATAACACCCTTGCCCCTCTCACAGTGGGGGCTTGATATCATAGGTAAAATTCATCCCACCTCATCTAATGGCCACAAATTCATAATCACTGTCATACAGTACTTTACCAAGTGAGTGGAAGCAATGCTAATCACCTTTACCATTGGCAAACAAATAGCAAAATTTATCCTCAATTATTTAATTTTCCACTATGGAATTCCTAAGGTCATCATTACATACAACAATATACCTTTTAAAAAATCAAAACGTCAAAGAGTTATGCTAGAAATATGTCATTTAACACTGCTTTTCCACCCCTTATTACCCACGAGGTAATGGTCAAGTTGAGGCTTCTAACAAAACTCTCATCAAAATCCTTAAGAGGACAGTTAATGAAGTTGGCCATGATTGGCACTTGCAACTCCACCTCGCCCTTTGGGCTTACTGCACAAGAATCCACACACCCACAGGTGCCACACCATACTCCCTAGTCTTTAGTTCTGAAGCAATCCTCCCCCTTGAGATTGAAAACTCTTCGCTTTGGGTGTTACTTGTAAAATATTCTCTCTAATGGAGAATATAGAGTGGCCAGGCTACAAGAGCTAGAATTGTTAGATGAACGACATCTCAAGGCCTTCAATCATATTTGGGTCTATTAGAATTGCCTCCGACTCAGCTCCAATAATAAAGTCAGGACCCAAGAATTTGACATTGGTGACTTTGTGCTTATGGAGAATCAGAGAAATCTTCAGGACTGAGAAAAGAAAGGCAAGTTTGAGCCTAATTGGCTTGGACCTTATGTCATCGCTGCTAAGTATGGCTTGAGAGCTTATAAGTTGCCAACATTTGAAGGTGACCCCGTGGATGAGCACATGAACATCATGCACCTGAAGAGATTTTCTGCATAGTCTTCATAGCATACCAGTTTTCAAATATCAACAAAAGATCAAAAAAATATAAAAATATATAAAAATACAAAAAAATAAAAAGTAAAAAGTTATAAAAATATATCATTTCATCCATTAGTGAAAACCATTTTGTGGCACTATGGGCAAGTACCATGGTCAAAACTTGTTCTCAGGCATCAAGGTAAATAAGTCAAATCCACCATTTGTTTGGACACTCATCACACTCACTTGCATCACTTCCACTTCACATTTAGCATTCATATCCCTTTCATCCTCTACTTTTGCTATGTCTCTCACCTCCTTCCTATCTATGTAGGCCCTCTTTGCTTTGGCCACACACATATTTGCATTGGTCCTCCATTTTTCATTCTCCCCTTGAGATAATGAGCTGTAGTTTGAACCATGAATAATGATCGACCCAATACACTAAGATTTTATCCCATCACATTGAGCTTTCCCCTATATTCTAAGTTGTTCCCATCAATGTGAGCTTCTTCTTGACTTGCATGTCAACCAAACATCCATCCATAGCATGCTAATCAAATCTTAATGATGATGTTCCTATCCACATATGCTTGCGCATCCATCTGGTCTATTGTCACATTTTCAATCACATCAGTTATCTTTACCCATCGGGATACATCCTTCCCATGTTTGGCAGACTATACAAATACTCATCTTACTCTTGGCAAGAGATATCAGTTGGCCATGTGTATGTTGTTTGCATGATTGGTCTTTTCACTTTTATTTTCATTGTGTGTCCTATGCCTATACCTCTTTAGGACTATCTTGATCATTTAATATATTGGTATGTCTTAGGTTGGTGTACATTGGGGCATGTTTTTGTGGTATGGCATGTTTGTGTTAGCATTTGCATGAAGATTGTATTAATGAAATGTTATGTTGTCATTGATGTCAATTAACTGGTAATGATATTGTTGTAATGTTGTTTTCTAACCGATAGGAAGAGCTAGTGAAGGAAACTGTAATCGGTTGGTAAATTTGTGGAGTGAACCGGTATTGCTAAGTATTGGAGAGTTGAACCGGTAAACCCTACCTGTTGATTTGATAAACCCTAACCTATTGAGTTTGGTGAATTGGTTATATTGGTTTACGATATGATGATGAGCGGTGATGATTATGACACGTATGCATATTGTATGAAGAGAGTTTCAAAGTGTTTTTGGCACGTTGAGGTAACGGTTTTTATCTTGGGAATGAGCAAGTATATTGCATGTAATGCAAAGTGCGTGATGAGTTACTAAGTTCAATGAAGCAGTGATCAAAGAGCGGTAAAGGCTTTCTTGAATGATGTGTAGAGATTGCTATGTAGTCCGATGGGCATACTTGAACCGACTTGTTTGTAATCTCTATGAGAGAATCAGGTTTTTGTTGTGTTACTGACCTATTGATTTGTTTATAAGGTTGATGAGTTGTTTAGTTTCAGAGTTGGCAAAGTTTCAGTTGAGTGTGTGGTTGTCGAACCGGATGATGTATCTACAATTTGAGTAATGGCTGATAGGAGCATGAAAAGGATCTGAACAAGCAAGTGTAGTGCTATTCAAACAGATCAACAAATTCTTGTTGTTTTCTAACAATTACAACAATTAAATCCCCTAACCGGGTAAGCTCTAACAAGCTTGGTGTTATTAAAATCCTCTAACCAGGTGGTCCATTAGCTTGGATTTCAAATCCTTTACAAAGGTTACTCCTCATAGGGTATTGCTTCTAACAAGGCATTATATTCAATCCCTTAACCGGGTGGTCCCTAACAGGATTTGTTCTTAACAGGACCTTTTGTACAGCTTTAACAGGCTTGGCTTCTAACAGGGCGAACTTTAGAAGAGTTCAGATAGTTATCTTTTGAGTCTCATCTCACTGTGGTTTTTTCCATTTGGGTTTCCACGTCAAAAATATTGTGTCAAGTGGTGAATTTATTTGTGGTTATGTTTTTTATGGTTGATTTGCTTAACTACTTAATCCACTTTGATAAGTCATGATAACCGATGGCAATATGAAATGAAGTTTTACTTATGTCAGTAAAAGTATTTGGATGTTTGTAAGTTTCAAGTTATTTACTGTTAATCTGTTGTAATAGTCAACTAGTTTAACTTGATAGTTTATCTTGACAGAGATATTGCATTTATAATTCTAAGTTTACTTTGAGAAGTTGATTTTGAGATTCGTGAAGTTATATCAATTTTTCTATTTACTGATTCAGCCCCCTCTCAGTAGTTGATTGGATCCTTATTCTTTCATCATACCATTAGTTTGATGGTCTCTCTTGTACGATCCAACAATCTTGAACTTACACCATCATTGGTGTTTGTGAACTTGTGTCCATCAAGATACCTATTATTTGAGAGTCTAGTTCATGCCTTTGATATTCACAACATCCTGATTCCTATAATTAGTGATGTAGATAATCCTTGGCAATATAAAAATTAGGTTTTCTCTCCAAATTTACACAACAAATCCCATCCTGACACTCATTTCATTTCATCTGCTTTCCTTGGAGACTAATTTATTCACTCCCTCCTCTTTCTCCTCCTCCTTCTTATCTATTTCATTGTATTATGGTTGGCGCATCGAAAAAATTGTCCATCTCCATTTTGCATAATCATATATATTGTGTTTCACTTACATCCTAAGGAATTTGCACTACCATTCTAGGGTCATATCCTTTTAAGACTCACTTGCAATTCATTTTCACTTTTGCAAAATAGTTATTCATTTTCATATAATTGCATATTGCATACACAATTAGATTATTTGCATTATCAATTTAGAATTCAGTTGCATATTTGTTTTAAATTTATAATTCACTTCATTAATCATCTTTAGATTCATTTTGCATCTTAGGGTTCATTTTAATCCATACCATTATGATCATTTTAACTATCCATAGTACATATCATTAGGACTCATTTGTAATCATTATCCATTCAGGTTTAGTTTTCATTTGCATATCATTAGGATTCATTTTTATTTGCTTTTCGTTTTCATATACTTTTGGTTCATATCATTAAGGTTCATTTAATACATTTTTTGCATTATCATATTCTTAGGGTTCATTTCAATCCATCATATCATTCGGGTTCATCTTAATCCATTTTGCATTTTAGGGTCATTTGTATTTTTTATTTTCATATGATTAATATTCATTTTACATCGCCATTTTATCATTTGTATACCATCTTCAATTGTCATCTTAGGTTGCATATCATTTTCATACTAAGATTGCATTTTTAGGTTTCATATTCACTTGTCCTCAAGGAGGACAAGTGGCAATCCTAAGGGTGCCATGTGGAATGAGATTCGACACTTGCTCAACAAGGAAGGACAAGTGTCCCCAAGAGGGACAAATGTAAAGAAGGGGCATGACATGTCTCCTCAAGGACACGTCTATTTTGGGAGAAGGCCACCCAAAATTGGTCTCAATTTGCTAATATTTAAGAAATTAGGAATGTGCACACACATGTGAGGGGGGAGGTTAGAAAGGATTGGGTTCGCTAGAAGGATAAGGTTGGTCAGATCCCAAAGGTTAGGTTAGAAGAGGGGTTAAAGTTAGGAGGCATGTGACTCAATGAAATATTTGAATTAATTAAATTCAAATAAAAGGAGGGGAGAAAAAATGGGGATTAATTAATTAAGATATTTAATCAATTAATTGGAGATGGCCTTATTAATTAAATTAATTTAGCCAGACAGGATGGGATTCTACATGTAATTAAATAATATGGATTATTTAATCAATGTGAGAGGCTAAGGGAAATATATTGGTTAAATTGATTAGTCAAATTTAAGTATCTACATTTTACCCCTCTGCGTGGTGGCGCTAGAATAGCGTTAGTGCAAAGAAAATAAGACACCGACGACTCAGAGAAAAAACGAGAAAGAAAAAAAGCCCCAAACCGGTCTGACAATGAATGGAGGATGAGGGAAGGGGTGCCCCCTTGAGAGGGTGCATGGGAAACTGGGGCCCAGGTGGCATCTCAAAAGAAACAATGCCCTAACGGATAGGATGGAAGAAAAGAAGCAAACAAAAAGAGGAGAAAATGCAAATGCAATGAAAATATGCAGATGGAACATCATAGAGCATGAGCACCTACAAAATAGAATGCCATGTAGTGAGTAGTTATTTTGATTTAGCATTGTATGTGGATTACCAAGGTATAAGGAACCATGGTGGAAGTTCACTGCCAATGCATGGATTGACACACATATAAATAGTCATGCGAGGCTAATCCAACACCACACAGAGTTACAAAGACCTTGCAAGAAATGGTGTGGGATAAACCACAACCAAAAGACATGCCCCAGTTTAAAACATGAGATAATTGGGACCTTATGAAGGTACAACAAAAGACACATCTAAAAGACATGCCAAGCAAAAACAAAAAAGCAACAAGATCACATCTCGAGCCTTGTTATTCCCAACACACCATGATATAAAATATTGTGGCAACCAAGAGGAAACATGACCCAAGGATTTTTTAAAAGATAAACAAAGATAAAAAAAAAAGAACCAAAGCCAACACAAGTGTCTCAGATATCTTTTGTCAAAAGGATGACTGATGGATGAGGATTGATGATGTTGTCTAACTAGAGGAAGGATACATCTTGTACAGAATGATGATGAGATAAAGGATCAATGAGAGACTAACTGAAAAAAAAAGGAACCTTATAGGATTGCGATGATAAAGATGCTAAAGGATGATTGCTAAAGAATGAGTTGATAGGATATGATCTCAAAGGACATGACAGACATATGCATATGGACAACAACACCTATGTACACTTCACTCGTATATACAACAAATAAAGAAACCAAGGAGAAGATGATGTAATATACAAGACGATATGACACTATGCACAAAAGACCAAGTGTGGAAGGATATATACAAGGACCATGTACAAAAATGGAGCCAACCAATGCTCTCCCTAGCTCCAGTCCCTAGATCTGCCCATCCTCTAGATGGTCCCGTTGGTAGTGGCCAAGGTGCCCTCATACCAACTAATCCCCCTAACTGTTGGCTTTGTGTACAATAGTATCTGACACTCTCAGTGTAGGAGGTTGCCCTCTAGTCTACTAACACATGGTAATGGTATAGATCTTGGTAGTACTGAGTCTCTCTAGTCATTCTCTCGATATGTTGTCAAGCCCCTGTGACCTCCGCAAAAACAGGTGCAAAGCACTGCAAAATCAGTAACTATTGTGCTTTATCCCTCTCACCGTGGATTTGGGTAACATTTTCCTCTACTCATGTCAGCGCACCCTCAATCTGTGTATCTTCCTATCTATCCTATCCATGTCTTCCACCATCTGTCCACCCTTGGCCGCTTGTAGCATCTTTGAGGTGGTCTCAACCTCCAACTGGTATGAATCCCACTCTACAATCACTGCTTCTAATGCAAATCATAGGGTCTCTCTCTGCCTATAGTCCATCTACTCGGGCTCACTCACTCCCCACCTCAGCCTAAAGGTTCTTTTCTCGAGCCCTCTCCATTGCAACCCTACCCCTCTCCTGCCATATCTCATCACCGAGGCTCACTACTTGAGCCTTCTCTATGTCCCTCTCCAGGATGATCTAATCAAGGGTGGCCTAGGGTACCATCTAAACCTGTGATCGCTATCCCTGTGGTCCCTATGGTTGTGGCTATGCCTGTAGCTATGGTTGTGGCTATGGCTACAATGATGGTAGTGCCATTGCTGGAGGTTGTACCTATTCTTGGGCGACTTGTGTAGTGTCCACCCTTGACTTGACTTGTTTTGATTAGAGTTGACTTTTATTCCATGCATGATAGACTTATCTCTACTATTTATGATGATTTGGATGATGATTATTCATGTGATTTGATGGATACTATATGCTTACTATGTGATAGATTATCAAAAGATTATATTGATCATGGATTTGATGTTGATTATGATTATACTAACCCTATTTCATGATTATATTTGATGAGATGCTTATGAGATGTGTTTGACTATTGATTGACTATCTTTGTGGAGAATCAATGTCACATCACTCATTGCGAGCGGGATGTGCCATTGCATAATTCTACCACTTGTTTGTTATACACACACACACACACACACACACACACACACACACACGTGTATCATTGTTGGTGGTTGCAAGACTTGCAGGTACTGGACATTTATTCCTCCTGGAATTGCCAGGTGTGAGCTCCCTTGGCTTCACAGGTGCGAGCGCGTCCTTATCCCAATGGTAATATGTGGCTTTGGAGTTGACATGGGTTCCCTTCACATACTCTAGGTTAAGTTGTCACTAGGCGCAATTGGTCATGTCAGTTTTCAGCTTGGCTCTTTGAGTTTTAGGAGTATGTTAGTATTGATTGACTCTTTTGGTATGAGGATTATTTATGTTGTGGTTGATTTTATTGTCACGTGGTTATTTATGTGGCGTTGGATTATTTGTCTATTTGTTGAGAGATTTGATAGTTAGTATTATTTATTTTTTATTATTTGATTTAAGCTATTGAGCTTTTGATTATTTGATTTATGATCTCTAGAATTATAGTATTTATTTAATTAATAATTTTGTAAATATTATTTAATTAATTATTGTTTATAGTCTAAATATTAATTAATATTTAATATTGGAAGTAATAAATTATTTAATGGTTAATTTATTTAATTATGTTTTCTATTCGTGAAGTATTTAATTAAAAATAACTATAGTTCATAATGTATTGAATAATAATTCCTATAAGGCTATAGTTTAAATACTAATATGTATTTGGTGGTATGGTAATTATACCTTGGGATATTAAAATATATTTATCCCACCTACTTATAGTATATGTTAGTATTTCCTACCTACCCTATTCTCCTATTGGAGGATTTTATTTTGGGGAAACAATAGGATATGGGAAAAATATTTCAAAATGGAATTACCCTATTGGTTGGATTTTTAGGGTTTCTTGTTTATTGTTTCCTTTTAATGGATTCCCTATGACTGTTCATGGGTTCCATTCTTTGGCTTTGGATTCTCGATGGATTTCGTAGACTGGGTTTGGAAGAGATTGGGGTTTGGACTTGGATTGCAAAACTTGTGGGCTTTCCTTCAGCGACCTACCATCACACGGGTTGCAGGTTGGAGGCCATACCCTTGTTGTTTATCTTTGTTTTCAATGTCTGCAAGTGTTTACTCTGTGAATGTTTTGTGTGGGGAATAAAGAAATAGTTCATTTCATTCTCTCTACTCTTAATGGAAATGATTGGTAATCCCATGGGTTATGGAATCTTTATTTGGATGAAAGTTTGGAAGTTATATTTTATGTGGTTGCGGTCAATGCACGACATGAGATTTATATGTATTGAGATTTATTCCATTTATGATGTGATAATATTTGATTATTTTTGGTTTTTGAGATTTCTTTCATGTTGTTAAAGATTTAAGAGAGTTTGTGGATTTGAGAGGAGAGAGCCTTATGAGCTTCCAGTCTGGCCTTGCTGTGAGGAAGACTCACAGGACTCATCTCCTTCTGAGACATTTTATATATTTTCTTTGTTTTAATGTGTTTTTATGTTTGGAATAAGTTATTGTTTGTATTTATATGTGTGTTGAGTCTATTTCATGATTTGGATTCAAGATTTGGTGTTTGATGGTTTTCTGGACTTGCTGGAGATGTTTTTCCCTCCTGAAGCCTGTATTATGTTTTCAATTGGAGTTCCTTGGGTGAATTTTATTATTTTATTTTGTTTACATATTCTTATAGTTCATTTTGTGCTGATTCCAACGAGTATAAATATGTCATATTTGGCTCATTATGTTTCGAGCAGTTTTGATCCCGCACTTAAGCCGTTTTCTGCCAAAATTTACACTTCTTTTCTATGCGCTAAAGGAATGACCATATGCGCTAAAATAAGCATCAGAGAATGTATGCACCATTTTGTGTATTTTTAGGGTTCTGTCCAATTTGAAGTCTGTTTGATGTCAGTTGGATTTTGGGTCGTACCAGAGGCTTTTTTAGGGCATTTTTTTATGTTGTCTAATGTTGATTTATTATTGGTGATGTCTTCATATGATTTATTTGTGAGTTTTGTATGCGTTTTATGCCATTTGAGTTGTTTGCACTTCCTCTCTTGTTGATGTGCCAAGAGAGAGATTAAGATTCTTGTGATTATGTGCCAACAAGTGGATAGGCCTTGCTGAGATTATTTGATGATTCATTTCAGATTTGATGGCATTTATTATGGCCTTGATATGTTGATTTGGCCAAGAGGCTCATTGATTTTTGGTTCTCATGATGTTACCTTTCACATGTTTCATGATTATGAGATGAGATTGTTGGTTGCATATGGATTACTTATGATTTCAGATTCATGTATCTTCTCAGTTTTGATTATGGTTTTGGATCCTCTTGTGATTATTATTGTTTGGATCCATGTTAGGGGGAGTGGGATTCCTTGTGATGACTGGGGTCATGAGAGATAGGCTTGCATGAGATTCCTTGTAAGGATGCATGAAGTCTAGACCACTAGGGCACATTGGAGTTTTCCGTGATTTATAAACAAGTAATAATATTGATAATGAATTAATTGGGATGAGTAATTATAACTCATTTAAACAAGATAATGAATATTTTTGAGCCTCATGACTTATTCCCTAGGGAGGATGTTTTAGGATAAGCATGAGAAGATCGTGAAGATGGTAAGTTGATCTCCCTTGGGCTCTCATAGGTTGAGATGGCTCCACATGTCCATCAGGCTAGTGCCTTGTGTTATTATGTTATTATGTTATGAGGATGGCATGTGATGACACTCTACTCCTAAATGTGTTTCCCCCTTTATGATTTATGATTATGCTTATTGAATGCATTTGTGTCTTCATGAGTTTTATGCCTTTGGGAGTTTCTTATTATGGTTGTTTGTGTTGGTTGTGTTTGCTCCATGCTTGAGATAGTTGTTGTAATCTTGTCTTTTGGTATTAAGTGTCAACCTAGATGTAGAGTGTGTGTTGGGACCCTATGTCATCTCCTAGCACGAGGGGTGGTTCCTTTGGTTCCACATGGTCGGGTGGTTGGTGCTTTTTACCATTCGGTTTTTCCCCTTGTTGGTGTTCTTCATGCGTGGATGTGGATTCTCCTTCTTGATGGATTATGGATGTACCTTGTATAAAATTTATGTAATGAATACAATGGAATGCATGGATGTAGTATCTTGTATGCGATAGATGGAATCATTTAAAAGGAAGAGCTATGTTCATGATGTATTGGTAATGTAAATGTATTTGTAAGTAGTTCATAATTGGTAGTTAGGGTATGTCATGATTTGTAAATGTGGCAATGATATGTATGGATATGTTATTGTTAAATGAAGGGAATGATTTCATGTAACCAAATTTGGTAATGAAGTTTCAATTGAAATAGATGTGATTTATAATATGATTTGCTTGTATTAGTTAGAAAGGAATTCTATGATTATTCTTTAGATTGTGATTTAATATGTGAAAGAACCTTGATAAATGGAATAATCTTATTCTTTAGATTGTGATTTAATATGTGAAAGAACCTTGATAAATGGAATAATCTTAAATATCAGTATTGAGGATGTTAGATAATATGGATAAGGTTTAGATAATTATGCCTCTATGTGTATGCTTGGAAAATATTAGGATTCTTGTGTTATGCTTTGGGGATTATCATCCAAGCATAACACAAGAATCTATCCCAAAACACTCACCATAAGGCTCCCAAGAAAACATTCCAATTGAGGAGAAATTCTCTTTGGATCAACTTCTGGCAAAAGGAAAAAAAAAAGGTGTAACCTAGGGTGTGACAAGCTTGTTTGAGCTGACAGACATTCCAAGTTGTGGGTTATGATATTATAATGACCCTTGGGAATAGGAGAGTCTGACTGACATGTATTCAATTGTGCAAAACCTATAAAAATCAATGGGATTTGAAAAGATCCTAGAACATGCACTTGATGTTTAGATTAGGAACAAAACACGTTGATTGTTCATGTTTGCTTACTATGTTTTGTCAGAAATCATAAAATCATCTTGCAGAAAAATAAACAAAATCAGAAAACTCATCTAAAATTCGAAAAATCTAGAAAACTCCCAAAAATACAGCAGATTAGTGCACTAAATCATTATTTTAGTATATTTGACCATTCTGATAGCACATCTGATCTTTATTATAGTGCATTTGATCATTTTTATAGCACATTTGACAATTCTGACAACACATTTAATCATTCTAACAGTACATTTGATCCTTATGATAGCACAATTGATCATTCTGCTAGCACATTTGATCTTTGTTATAGCGCATTTAATCACTGTTATGACACATTTGATCATTGTGATAGTGCATTTGACACATTTTGTAGTGCATTTGAAATAGAGGGCACTTCCCGACATTGTATAAAAAAATCAAAACTTGTTTCAGATACCCTTTTCGGTCCTCTTTCGGTTCACATTAACACAAAGTCATTTTCTGAACAAAATAGAACAGATTTTAACAAGTGGTCCAATTACACACATTAAGACATTCAAACCAAATACTTTGTTTATCCACTCAAATCAGTTAAGTCAATTAAGTTTCACAATTAGAATCTATCATCCTAAATAAAAAAACTTCATTTACTTTTTGGCATACAGAGTCTCATCAATAGTAAAACATCACATTTTCCTATTTTGACTTTGTAGACTTGAGAGAAACAAGTATTTGAAACCAAAAACATTTCATAACATTCACAATTGAATCTCTTGTACGTCCATATTGACCAGAGCTTAGAAGCAAAAACTCAAAGAGAAAGAAAGGGAAACAAAACCAACCATGGAAGGTAGGGAAGAGAATCCTCTTCACAAATATCAAAACATAGAGGTACAAAAGATAACTAATAAATTGATCCAAGAAGCCCAACGAGATCCCAAATCTAAAAAATTCATGGAGAAGGTCCTAGAATATGATAAACAAAAGTACTTCCTCATGTTGGCACGTCAAGGTGTTAAACTACTCGCTGATTTCGATGTAACCAAATTGAAAGAGGATCCAAAGAAAAAGGATGTTGACTCAAGGAATAAGGAAAACAATCCATTAGATGCATTGACCCAACAAATTCAATCCCTTCAACAATAAATGTTTGACATGCAAAGAGGAACAACAAAGACATACTACTTGGAGGACATATGCCCATGACCTTTTGATAGGAGCTTACAAATGATCCCATTTCCTCCTAATTTTGAAATCCCTAGATGTGAAAAATATAGAGGCGAGATGGATCCACAAGATCACTTTAGAGAATTTTGTGCAGCAAGCATGGAGGTATCACATGACGACACTTATTTGATGAGGTTGTTTCCAAAGAGTCTAGGAGGACAAGCCATGGAATGGTTCTCAAAACTTATTCCTGGTATCAAATAATTTGCAAAATTAGTGGATAAATTTATCACTCATTACTCATACAACATTGAACATGAAGTGACCATACTTCATCTATGCAATACTAAATAAAAAAGTGGAGTCTTTCCTCAATTTATTACAAAGATGGAGACAATTATTTGCTAAATATCCACGACTCATACTTGAACAAGAGAAGATGGACATTTTTATTCACAACTTAAACAATTAGATAAGCTATTCACTTCAATTACAATGTCCACCTAATTTTAACAAACTCATTGAAAATGGAATCAAAATTGAATAAGCATTAATCAAGAAAGGAGAAATAAAGATTTAAAAAGAAGGGGGACTCTCATCTAATCTTCCTAACAACAATGACAAATCAAAATTTTGGACAAGGAACAAAAAAATTGTTAATAACAGTGTGGTTGATGCTTGCAACATGAAACCAAAACAAACCATACTAAATCTATCATGTACCACACCCATGAACAATCAAGTGAACGATAGACAAAAACCACTCTCCAATCCACCTCGAAGGAAATTCACACCCTTGGGGAAGTCACTTGAATTAACTTTTAAAGAATTCCTTGCAAATAATCTCATAACACTGCGTGATACACGAGATTTTGAACCAAGAGTCAAACCATCGTGGTGGAATGATGCACGTTATTTTGATTTTCATAGAAGAAAGGGGAATATAACAAATGATTGTCAAAGATTAAAATATCTGGTACAATATTTGATAGATAGAGGTCACGTAATTGTTGAAGGACAAAAGACAAATGATGAACATAAAGCCTTTAAAGATCCTCTTCCAAATTATGAAAAAGTAGAATCTTCTTCCTCACACAAAGGGAGCAAGGTAAACTATGTCTATGACAATGTGATTAACCACCTTTTAATATCTGATTCATAAGAAAAACCAGAAAACACCCCTATAAATGTCACTACAAGAGGCCAAGCTAAAGTCATTTAGAAAGGTGCTACCTCCAAAACATCTCCTTCTCCAAATCAATACAACATAATGGATCAATTAAACCATTTCAGACACGACAAAAGGGTATCCCTGCCCTACTACCTTTTTTGGTCCCTCTACAGGTCCCTCAAAAAACATAGGACTAACCCTTCCAGCCCGATTCTCCACTGCGAGCTTCTGTTGCTCATCTATGAGCATTGCAAAACCCTCGCCCTACTGGAAAATAAGAGGATTTCCGCCTCTCCGGACAAGAGAAAGATGGAAGAGGGAGAAACTAGCAAGGAGAAGGCGTCCTCCAACAAAAAAAGGAAAAGCGTCCCTGGGTTGGAAACAGAGGACATTGTTAAGGAAAGCAGCAGAATGGAGACAGACGACTCCAACGGTGAAGACAACTGGAAAGACGAGGAGCTGGGTAATAAGGAAGAAAGTGGCAATAATGAGCCTGGTCAAGAAAGCCCTACCCTCAGCGAATGCCCTGGTAAGGACAACAACCATCTGATGGAAGAAGTGGAACCCAAGGATAACAAGGAAACCAGAGTGAATTCTGAGAAGGAAATGAACAAAGACTCCGAGAAGGACCTGACTGAGGATAGGGATAGCAAGGACAAGGAAAGTGCTAGTAAAGGGCTTATCCTAGATAACCTCAAGAAGCTCTCTGAGGCTAGAATGGATTTCGATAGATGGACCTATGAGACCCTGAAAAACCTAGATAAGAAAGGGATAAAAATAGATGAAAAGAGGGAGGATTAAAACAAAGAGCAGATTAATTGGAAGCAGGAAATGGAGAATAAGGTAAAATCGCTGGAAGAGGGAAAAGAAATGATGAAAAATCTGATGGGAGTTATCCCAAGTATCCTCTTTGTTGTCACTAAAAACCTGGAGGACATCTCCAAGGTCATTGATCATACCTGCACTCCTAAACCGGTCGTGGATCTTGACCTAGAGGAAGAGACCATCCAGACTGGAAGCCGTGATGCTACTCCGGTGGGCGGTACTGCGAAGAGAACCAGGGCCAGTATCAAGAAGGTTGTGGCTGCTTCAGCAAAGGATCCCCCTAACTTCAAAGACAACATGAAAGAGCTGTATGAAATCAGCAACACCCTAGCTAAAGCCCTGGAAAAAATCTAAATGCTGGAAGGCCTGCTGGCTTTATGGGGCTTTTTTGGGTCTTCTTCGGTTTTCCGTTGGTTTTTTGTGGATTCTGTTCTTTTTTGTTTCTTGTAGCTTTGTTGTTTAAGTTCTGCTTGTAAAGGGTTTTGGGGCCCCTTCAAAACTTGCTTTTTCCTTAATAAAAAACATAATGGATCAATTACAAAAAACCCCAACACGTATATCTATATTAGAGCTTCTTAAAATATCACCCGCACATAAAGAAATTCTAGAGAAATCTCTATTGGATACCATAGTGCCTACCAATTTGGATACCACTCAATTCCAAGCCATGGTGGGGCATATAACCACACCTCACTATCTATCATTTTCTGAAAAAGATGACATATACTTGAGTCATCCACACAATGCTCCACTTCATATTGAGGTTCTAATCTATAAACACCAAGTCAAACATGTTCTAATAGGTGGAGGAGCCGGTTTAAATTTATGTACCTTAACTCTTATCTGTGCATTGGGATTTTTCAGAAAATGCAATAGATCCAAAAAGAAAAATCACCATAAAAGGCATATGATGATGAAGAAAAATCCTCGAAAGGACTCGTGGTGTTACCAATCAGAGTGGGACCAATTCAAAAAGATACAATCTACCAAGTCCTAGATATAGACTTTGTTGGAATCACTGATCTACCGGTTAGTAGATTTTCAGACTTAACTTTAAATCACCGAAAGCATAAACATGAAACTAAAATGCAGGAACATCAAACAATCAACCACAAGATCATAACACTGGATTTTTACTTGGAAAACCAAATGGGAAAAACCACGGTGGGATTTGAACCCACAATATTATTCCACTATGGCCAGTAGCAACACAATATGACAATATGGGGAATGCATAAGCATTCAGGCACACTGCCTAGATCTCACTGCTCAAATACAATAAGGGCTACAACCCCAGAAGACTCACTGCCTTATTGATTAATTACAATGATGAATTACAACAAATGAACCTCCAAAATAACATCTACAATGCTTGGATGAGTTCCAATTAAGTGCCAAATACACTGACTGAATCACCTCTGTTGTTCTGCTATGTTCTACCCTGTTCACTGTCTTAGTCAACTATCAGATCAAGAATGCACACGTGAAACTGCGCCAAAATGGATTCTTGATTACCACTCACTCGCATACAATCATACCATCCATCAAAAAGATCATCTACACTAGTCTTATATATCCGCAATCACAAAATAGATCGTTTATCAAGTCGACCTGTTAATATAACGTGTAGTCACATGTCGGCTTGACCGGATCACCAAAGATAAATGTGGATCACGAAAACAACAATAAAATGATGCCTCTATGTTATCCCAATCATCCCAAACACGATTCATAGCTCTGCAATCACCGGAAATCTTCTGGAACAAAACTACTCTATTCATCCTGAAATACCGATTAACTAGCTACCGATTGACATCCTCTTCCGGAAATCAAGATACGTGATTACTGGATGGGAACCACATGAAGAGTTTCCATCAATGATAACCCTAAACCAATAATCAACATCAGAAGCCACCAGATGAGTGTCAATTGCCAACAAACTTGTCTTACAACATACTCTCGTGTAGACGTTGGATTCATGAAATGCAAGTAGTGCCATCAACATACCACCAATGTTTGAAGTTTCCTTATAATGGATTAAAAAATCATAATTTTAGTAGACTCCAATCCCTTTCAATATTGCAACAATATCAAACCAGTCCAAGATGTTATTGTACCACATAATAGGGAGGCTCTTGCTTCTAGTTCCTCAAGTAATGAAAGTTTATCCACTTCTTTATCAAAAGATCCAATTGAAAGACAAAGGAATTGGAGAGTATTCCGTTGAGCATTCATTATGTGTTGAATTTACCAATTTCTCCAAGGTCATATGGACAACCATCAACATCCAAATAACAATATTCACAACCAATCAAGATTTTTGAAGATGCATTTGTAAAAGCAGGCACTCTAGTTGATGAAAATGATGACAAGGATGTCCTACAATGGATGTACAAAGATGAAAATGATTCTAAAGAAGAGGCTTTAAATGTCAAGATATCAACTGATCAATATGGTAATGGATTCAAGATCACGCAAAAGATGGGGTATGATGAAAAAGGTCACATAGGTAAAAGAAAATAAGGCATTGTGGATCCAATACAACCTACTTCCTACAATACAAGATAAAAGATAGGATTAGGATACAAAGAATAGATAAAAGAAGAGGCTACCCACAATATTTATGACCAAATCCTCAGGTTACAAGCTACTTCTAAAACAGACTCAAGTGAATGGGAATGAGATTCACCTTCTGAAGAATCTAGCGAAGAGAAAGACATTAATGTGGTACAAACATATGCACCTATACTCTATGAAGGAAAAAGCTCAGGGTCTCGACCATTTGAATGTGGATCACAACATATTGACAATGACTCTAGTGAGAACGATCAGATATTGAGTGAGACGAACAATCTTGAGGAGAGTAACGTTATAGACCTCGACTTTTATATTGAACACCTTCATAACATTTCCATCATTACCATTACAACCTTTGACCTTTACCAACTAGATGATTCCTTACCCTTGGTATATCTAGAACTCATAGATTGGGTGCAAAAAGAACCCCTTGATATAGGCACCTTTCCAAATGATGATGCTATTGCTCACTACCTTTGTTCTGTAAATCCCGAAATAAGTTCCACAATGAATTCAATGACGAAGCTCACAATGAGGCAAGTGCCAAGTCTCTAGTTTCAAAATGAATGAAATAAGCAATAGATCTAATGGTGAAAGCCATCCAATGACAATATTAGATCATGAAAAAAGTAAAAAAGAAAGGGTGTGTCCAATGGTGAAAACCTCTCAGAGGTGCTGAAGGATGAGAGACTTGACACTCTTCCCGAACATTATCAGGAAAGATCTCCAATCTTGATTGAGCCTATAGAAGCAAGGAACATTGGCACTGAAGAAACTACAAAGACCATACACCTAGTTGCATCATTGACAGAGCAAGAAAAACCAGATTTCATCAAGTTTTTCAAGCAAAGACAAATCAATTTTGCTTGGTCATGCACTAATATGCCAAGATTGGATCCTGATTTAATAATGCATCACTTATCCATAGCTCCTGGAATAAAACTAGTAAAGCATAAACTAAGAAAGATGCATCCGCACATAGCTCCACTAGTGAAAGCATAATTGAAGAAACTATTAGATGTGGGATTCATCCTAAATGCATGCAAATATAACAAGTGGAATATGCATATAACTTAGCCTATTCAAACAAACACATGAAAACCTCAAAAGATAAGTAGCTTTATATGTTGATGATGGTTTGGATGTGGTTTCTCATTGATTTGACAACATGACAGCATGATAAGGATGATTGAGTGATGAAATGGATATTATAAGGATAACATATGAAGAGATGGTTAAAATGAGAGAAGAGGCCTCCATTTATAGATTTTCAAATTTGAAATGGATGTTGGAGATCAAAAGATTATGAAGGGTTAGGATTAAATGTGAGAGGAGAGGACAAGTGGGAGATCCAAGAGATTTATCCATAAAAACATTCCTTGACTCCACACTCCTCAAGGACATGGGGAAGAGGGACAAAGTACATTGGAAATAGGAACAAGGAATTAAAATTTCCTTTGGAAGGACAAAGGGAATTAAAAAATCCACTGGAATTAGGGATTCTTGGAAGAATAAAGGATAAAAGGAATTAAAATTCCTTGGGAAGAGGGGGTACGAGGAGATTCAAGGAATTCAAAATTCCTTGGATAGACAAAAGTGGGCGGCATTTAAAGCTGGGAGGTGAGATGGGAGAGCCATTTATGGCATGTTGTTGACTCATTCCTAATCTTGGAGATTAGGAACGTGCACATGATTGGTGAGGGGATTAGGTGAGGTAATGAGGGATTATTGTGCAAGTGGGAAAGTTAGGAGGATGTGACATGAGGAGAGAGAATGAGTGGATGAATTTAATAATAGGAAAAATGGTAAGAGGGTTAATTAGCTTAAATCAATTAATTAAGCAGGTATTAACTAATTGATTTAGTAGGAGTATTTATAGGACAAGGTTAGACATAATTAAAGAAATGTAAATTTATTTAATTAATGGTGAAGGTTAAATTTAATTAAGGATGAGGGTTAAAGGCAAATAATTAATTTTAAATAAATAATAAATATTTATTTAATTGGATAGAATGGGATAAGGTTGAGTGTGGACAAATTTAGGTGTCTACACATCCAACTGATTAACTATGCAAAGTAGATATTGTATACACCTAAAAATGGTCTGAAGATAATTAATTAAATAAGCAATTATTTAATTAATCCCCCTTCCTAATTTAATTGAATTCATTAGCAATTTGATTAAATTCTCCCATTCATCTACTTATTAATAAATCTAAGGATTTATTTAATGGGTTCATTTCAATAGTTCCCTTTGATTAATTAATTTAAATTAATTAATCCTCCTCCCATTAATTCCAATTCTTCTAATCCCCTAATTAATTAAAACAAATCAATTTATGAGTTGTTGAAAATTAATTAGTCTTTTCCTATTATTTGAATTTTTAAATTCAAATTGCCCACATGCCTCCTAACTTATAACCACCTAACCTAACCATCCCTCTAACCTAACGCATTCCACCTAACCTTGGGTTTAACTAAACCTATCCTATCTTGCACATCCTAACCTCCTTATCCTAACCTCTTATGGTGTGGATATTCTCCCCTCGAGACACATGGCACTTTGGCCACATGTCTCCTCTCTTGGACACTTGCCCTCTTGTGAGAAAAATTCCTTGACACTTGTCACCATAGATATGACAAGTGTCCCTCCCTCCAACCTCCTCCAATTTCATCCTTGATATCTTCAGACCCAATCTTGACCGTTGATTCCTACCACCTCACCCCTAGCCTTGGAAATACTATAAATATCCCCCATTTTGGAGCACAAAGGATCCCATATCATATCAATTTAGTCATTGTTACTATAGGCATATCCATTCTAGAATATCATTTGAGCATTGTTATTATAGGCAATTGCATCTTAGATCTAGTATAATTTTATCATTTTCTAGTATAATTGTTGAATCATGTAGCCTAATCAAGATCTTTTCTAGCTTAATTGCATCATCATCATAGCTTAAATGATGCATATCATTATCTTAATTAGCCTCTTGGATCAATTTAGCATAATCAATCTCAGCTAGCTTGCATATCATTATCATTTCAAATCCTCTATCTAGGTTTAGTCAAGTCACTGGGATTGCTTATTCAGATCTGAGAGCAAATCCATACTCACATCTCTTAGGAGGTGATAGGTCGCTTTGTCATGGTTTATCTTTCATTCTCTTTTAATTTGCTAACCATGCTTGTAATGATCTATTGAGTGTTTGTGTTGCAGCTGCAGGTACCACACTTCACAAGCACGACATGTATCAAACATTGTAAGGATCATCAAAGTATGTAAAAATTTCAAGGATCTCAACAAGGCTTGTTCGAAGGATGATTTTTCTCTACCCAACATAGACATCATTGTAGATTTAATAGCGGGCCATTCTATGCTATCACTTATGGATGATTTTTTAGGATACAATCAAATCAAGATAGCACCAGAAGGTCAAGATAAAATAGCTTTCACATGCCCTTGGGGTACATAGTGTTGGAATGACATGCCTTTTGGATTAAAGAATGCAGGGGCAACTTATTAGTGTGCAATGACTATAATTTTTCATGACATGATGCATGTATTCATGAGGGATTATGTAGATGACCTACTAGCCAAATCACTCGCCATAAAGGGACATCTATAGATCTTGGATAAGATATTTCAGCGTCTAGAAAAGTTCAATGTGCGACAAAAAAAAAAAAGTGTGTGTTTAAAGTCACATCTGGCAAACTCTTGGGATACATAGTTTCAACTAAAGACATAGAAGTAAATCCAGCAAAGGTTCAAGCAATCATGGAAATGTCAGCTCCTAGGAACATCAATCAACTAATATCTCTAAAAGGAAGACTACAATCCATCCAAATATTCATCTCCCAGTTGGCTAACATGTGTCACCCTTTTACTCATTTGTTTCATAAGAATGCTCCCTTCAAGTGGGATGAAAAATGTGAAAAAGCTTTTAATCAATTGAAATAATATTTGATGAATCCACCTATATTGATGTCACCAATAGAAGGAAAGCCACTTTTACTCTACATATCAGCTACTGAGGTATCTTTGAGAGCTCTGCTAGCACACGAAGATTCTACAAGAAAAAATAGGCTATTTACTACATTAGCAGGAAACTAAGTGGCTATGAACTCAATTACACATTCATTGAAATAACATGTTTAGCAGTGGTATTTGCCTCTCAAAATTGTGGCATTATATGTTAACACAAACAGTCAAGTTGATAGCCAAGATTGATCCACCAAAACATCTTCTCAACAAAGCCACATTAACAAGTAGACGAGCAAAGTGGGTAATGATACTGGATGAATTTGACATTCAATATATGGATAGAAGAGAAATCAAGGGTCGAGTGATCACAGATCAATTAGCTGAAGCACCATTGTAAGATGATCATCCTATGCACATTGAATTCCCTAATGCAGACGTTCTTACAATTACAACACACCCTTCGAAACTATACTTTGATAGATCTTACACTCAACATGGATCAAGTACTGGAATCTTATTTGTCACTCCTCAAAGACAAACAATTCTGAAATCTTATAGGTTGATGTTCCCTTGTACAAATAACGTGGTCGAATATGAAACATTAATCACTGGTATTAAGGTAGCAATGGAATGAAAAATCACAGAATTACAGGTCTATGGAGACTCTCAACTAGCTATCAACCAAGTGAATGATGAATATCAAACAAAAGATGACAAGCTAATGCCACACAAGAGAATGGTAGATGATTTCAAGAAATACTTTGTTGAGATTAAGTTTAAACAAATTCCAAGATTAGACAACAAAGTTGTAGATGCCATGGCAAGTATTGCTTCGCTTCTACAAATTTTGGAAAAGCAAAATTATTACGAATTTCTGGTGGAATAATTGTTTACTCCTACATATGACAGTCTTGATTCCCAAATTATTTGTAGTCTAGTTGGTCCTGATTCCTCAACCTATGGGATGATCTATACATATTTGAAAGAGAATACCCTTCCACTTGATTTACCTTGAAACCAAAAATAAAATTTTATTCATCAAGCACCTCGATACACCCTAATAGTTGATACACTTTATCAACAAGGTCTTGATGGCACTCTCCTTAGATGTCTTGAACATGAAAAATCTGAAACTGCCTTACGAGAAGTTCATCAGGGTATTTGTGGTACTAATTCAAGTGGTCCTACTCTAGCTAAGAAGCTTTTACGAATGGGACACTATTGGCCGAGCATGGAGAAAGATTCTTTTTAGTTTTGCTAAAAAGTGTAGGAAGTATCAATTTCATGTAAATCTCATACATGCACCTGCATAGGAGCTACAATCATTGACATCTACATGGCCTTTTTTTCAATGGGGCCTTGACCCATGGGTAAGATTCATCCTTCTTCCTCTAATGGCCACATATTCATTATCACAGCCACCGAGTATTTTATGAAATGGATTGAAGCCGTCTCATTAACACTGTCACCGACAAACAAATAGCCTCTTTCATCCTGAATTACATTATCTGTTGTTATGGCATTCCTATCGCTATTACCACTGATGTAGACCCTTTAAGAACCAAGATGTGTAAGAAATTTGTGATAAATTCCATATCCAATATTGGTTCTCCATACCCTACTATCCCCAAGGGAATGGCCAAGAAGAAGCCTCAAACAAGACTATTTTGAAAATCCTAAAGAAAACTATCAACGACGTTGGTCGTGATTAGCACATCCAACTAAACCCTGCCTTGTGGGCCTATCACACTAGCATCTGCACACCTACTGGAGCCACACCATATACCCTTGTGTACGGATCAAAAGCCATCTTATCCATTGAGGTTGAGCTACCTTCACTTCGGGTGTCATTGAAAGGACTCATCCTAGATGAAGAGTATTCAGTATCCAGACTACAAGAGTTGGAGTTTCTAGAGTAACACCGTCAGCATGCTTTTGATCATCTGAAAGCTTATCAACAAAAAATGTCCAGAAGATACAATCACGAAGTAAGGCCAAGGATGTTTCAAGTTGGAGATTTGGTACCAAAGGAGAATCCTTGCAATCAAAAGGATTGAGAAAAGAAGGGAAAATTTGAGCCTAATTGGCTAGGTCCTTTTATCATCGTATCTGTTGGGAAAATAGTGTCTCAACCTTGCATTTACATGAGGTTACCATTTATAGTAAGTTTTCATTTGAGCACGAAATGGTATGAAATTCTCCCTGAAGCTTCTGGTTGGCTAGATAAGCATTCTGGTAAAGTTACGTCGCAAGATCACAACAAGTTTTGTAGATATTAAATTTTCCATTTTGGAGGGGTCCAATGAAAAGTTTAAATTTGATTTTGAGGACTTTAGAGGCTCTAAAATACCCTGAAAAGTGGGTGTAAATGACGTAGCGGTTTATGAGGCAATATATCACTTTGTGAGCTTTCCGATGCTTCAAATGGTTCATCAATAGGACACATGGTTCTCAAGTTATGGCCTCCAGAAGTTTGTACTCCTGAAATAGGAAATATAAAATACATCAGACACATAAATGAGTTGTAAAAAGGGAGGGACACATCATAGGGCATCTTGAAGGGAGATAAGGTTGGTTGCACCTTATTGAGTTGTTTTAGCCCATGGTTTTGTAATACCATTTGACAGTTTCTTGTATTGTATCTCCTATATATGAGGTGTGTGAGATAGAGGTTGCGTGTAAGAGTCTTATGGCTATTGAGTTACCTCTGAATCTCTGATTAGTAGTACTCCTGCGAAGAGATTGCTTTGCAAGTATATTGTAATCTGTTTTGATAATTGAATAATATATTGGGCGACTTTTGGAGTGTGGGGTTTTTCTCCCGAAAGGGTTTTCCCCACATAAATCACCATGCTATGGTTTGAATGTTATTATATCTATTTTTGTTTTTTGTAATTGTTGTGACGATCTATAAGTTTTTGCATTACCCTCCTCTCAAGGTTAGTGTAGGAAGTTGTTATGCTATTTAACTTCCTTACAATATATGCATATGGATCTGGGGTATATCAATTATTTACACTTGAAGGAGATTTGTTTGAAGAGCCTATCAATAGCATTCACCTCAATAAATTCTACACCTAAGTCATCCAATGCACGGGCAAAAAAGCAAAAAAAAAAAAAAATCAAAAATCAAAAAAATCAAAAGGTGCAATAAAAGCAAGTGGTGAAAACCTGGAAATAGATGCTACTTGTGATAGACCGACTCTTCCATCTATTGGTACATACGTCATGCATTCACATTTTTGCCATCATTATACATAACCATAATAAAGCCTTGCATAAATAATCAGGCATTGCAAGCAATGTCTCACCATGGCTTGATGATCATTGTATGTATCCATAATAAAAGGTTTGTTTCTATACTGGTGCCAAAATCCTGAACCTAGGCAGGGCAATCCGCTTTGAGCTTAAACCAACAGAAAACCAAAATAGAAGACCGACATTGCAAAACAAGGATCATGAAAACTAATGGAGAACATTGAAACAAACCTTGAACGCACATATAAGAATAAAAATCAAAATTTCAAACCAACTAGTGGGATTGATTTTATCTAACAAATAACATGAATAATAATGAATGTTCATCTATGATATCTTGATTTTTGTCATCATGTTTCATAAGCAACACAAGGACATCATCGAATAAAGGAGCAAGGATGGGGTATGATATTTTCTTTTTCTGTTGTTTGTGATTTGATCTTTAGATATGTGTGAATGGGTCCAAGGACAAAATCGACAAAGCGATCATCGAGGACCATTCCACTTCACATGTGAAAAGGATTAACCCTTGTTTGTTTAACACAAGCAATACTCAGGTCATCTTGGTTAATCATACCTATAAGCTTGTAAAACTTGCAAAATCAAAACCCATGTAAGTACTCAGGTGATCATGGTTCAATTATACCTTGATGTGTGTACTATCTTCCAATATTTTAAAAGCTTGATGATGATAAAAAAGACACAGTGGGATAAACGAAAAGATGGCTTTGTTGCATGCATTGTCAGGTTCACATTAATTAGATTAAATCATATTTGCATCACATATCTTTATATAGATTTTCCATGGATCAATATCCTAAGTTGGTTATTCTTCAAGTCATTACCTTTCTTATTGACGATTGAGTACACTTGGTATTAACAAAAACATTTTCATTCACATCATTACATTTAGTTGCATTCTCAATTTATTACATCACATCATTTCATTTTAGTTGCATTTCAATTCATTGCATCCATAATCATTCATTTTAGTTTCATTTCAATTCATTGCATTGCATTCATAATCATTCATTTAGTTGCATTTCAATTCATTACTATAGCATCCTAAAATTTCACCCTTTGCAATTTTTACCGCATTTGGGGCCCTTTCCTTAGTGTTCTCATTCTCATGCTTGATAGGGACCTATTTGTGCCTTTGCCATGCAATAAACATCATATTTTCATCGTGCACCTTGCTGGGACCCCTTAACCTTGGCCCAATTTGGGGTAGGACCAGGGTGTGTCACCTTGGTCCTCACTGGGACCAGGGCGCCATGCCCTTGCCCTCCCTAATTGGGGCCCAATTGGAACCCTAGGCCCTATCCAAAATTTGAGTGGGAAACGTTTCTCCATGTCAGCCTATGTCAAAAAATTAATATGTTTGACGACAGACAAGTATATAAGGAGGTCTTCCCCTCCCATTTGGACAGAAGGTGAAAATAAGGTATAAGGTGAGAATAACATGATAAGGCAAGGAGGCTGTACATTCAAGAATTCATCATCAAGCATCTCTAGAGGTCTTCAAGGCTACATATTCTTCATCTATCCACTATGGAGCAACATTACACCATTCATTTGCAAGCATGTGTGTGATTAGGGTTTTGTTATGTTCATGTCATTTCATACAACATATGTGATTACATTCAAGAAGCAAAGCACCATCATCACTCATTACAAATCTAAAGGTATACATTTCCATCATTTATTTCAAACATTTGCAATATTTCATTCAAGGTTGATTCCAAACCGGGGTTTGACTTAGACAAGCCCCTATTCCCAACCATTTTCCCTTTCTTTTTGTGTGCAGGAAATAGGTGTGCAACTGTTCTTCTCAAATTAAGCTTTATTTGTAGAGATGAAAAAACCCTTTTTGGTGTTAAAAAATTGTGGAGGACCAAGAGGCCGCGCCATGGTCCCTCCTTTTTCAAGGCATTTTTGCAGATCATATCCAAATCAACTCATATTACTCAGATCTAGGTGCACGACAAAATCCCAAACCTGTAGCTCATTATTTTCTCAGTTTTGTCTTCAATTCTAACTTTTTACCTTAAATCATCATTTCAACTTACAAAAGAGGGAACGACACATCATAATCAATCAATCCACTTAGTATTCAATCCTTAGCTGATTTGTGACTGAATCTAGTGGATTCCTCCCCTCTTTTGAATGCAAAGAAATTCCTTCTCCCAAAGTGAAAATTGATTTGGTGATTTCTCCCTCTAGGCTGCAAATTGCCAAATCAAATTTTCCCCTTTACATTTTGGTGAACTCGACTTCTTACACCATTAATTCTAATTTTTGTCTTCAGATCTGACTATATGCAATTTAAAATTCAAAATTTCATTTACAAGTTTGATTTCCTTGCAAATTTTAAAAATTTAAAGGTTAATTTTATTAAAACCCTAATTTTTGATTTCAAAATTGAGCTTGCGAATCGCTTAATTTGGGTTAATTATTTCAGATCTAAGAGTTTTTCAATTTCAAAATTCAAAATTTCATCTACAAGACAATTTTCACAATTAATTTTTAAAATTAAGTGGTTAATTTCAAAAACCTTAATTTTTATTTTTTTTAAATTAACCTTGTTGGTTGTTTTAATTTTGAATTTCCCTCTTCAAATTTGGTTGCTAATTTCAATTCAAATTCAAAATTGCAATCTCAGATCAAATTTCAATTTCAAATTTAAGTCTTAAAATTAAGTGGTTAATTCACTAAACCCTAATTTTTAAATTTAAATTAATCTTGTACATTTTCCAATCTTTCAATTTCCAAATTTCAATCTTAGATCTATTTTTAATTTTAAAATTAAGTGGTTCTTTTTACAAGGCCCTATTTTTAAATTTAAATCTCTTATGAATAATTTTAAATTTTAAAATTAAGAGGTTAATTAAAAGAGCCTTAATTTATAAATTTAAATTAATTCCTTCAATTTCAAATTTTAAAATTAATAGGTTATTTTCACAAGGTCCCTAATTTTAAAATTCAACCTCTTTTTGATAATCTTAATTTTAAATTAAGAGGTTATTTTTACATAATCCTAATTTTAAATTTCGATTTCCTAGGAGGTTGCATTATTGCTCTTTATTCTTTCAATCAATTTGTTCATTTAATTGAGTAATCATTTTTTTCCTAAAATTTTGCATGATTCAATTATTTTCCAAGTTTCAAATTTCAAATTCAAATTTGTAATTTCAAATACCATTTTCCCTCCTTTATTTTCCATGCATGTATGAGGTGAACATTATTATGGTTAAATGACATATGAGTTTCTTGTTTGATCATAACTACATATGGAGTTCTTATCTTATTTTGCTAATTCAATTTCAAGTTACATTAAAGATGTTCATGATGTTCCCTTTCATGCATATGATGATAATTTGGTTCTCCCTTTCATTCATAGCTATGATTTACCCTCTCCCAAAGTTGATCTCATTAATGAGGGCACATTGGTGCAAAAAGGGAATATGAATACTTCTTTCAAAGATCTCCCTCCTAAAGATGAATCTTTGGAGAATTGTGTTCCTTCTTCTCCTAAAAATTACCTCCCTCATAAGGATTATTTGGTGCAAGAGGATGATATTATGGCTACTTATCCTAGTGATACCATACCTTCTTTTCATGATCTTCCCCCTAGAGATGAAGCATTCATTACATGTGATTGTCCCTTTCCTAATGTTTGTCTTAATCACAAAGATACCTTAGAGAAAGAAGATGATCCTATTTCCCATCATTATAGTGTTTCCAATGCTCTCTCCCAAAAATGAAGACCCTAACAAAGATCAAATCAATGCCATTCATATTGCTCAGAAACCCAAAATTGTTCCTGATTATCATGCAGTGCCTTACACATATAATAATGAGGTGTTTGTTTTAGAAACTGATGAGAACATACGAATTGAAGCACAATATTATTTCTTAGTTCCTACAATCTTCTCACAAATTAAATAAATACACTATCTCATACTAAAGAAGTTCCTAAAGAAGAACTTCTAGAGGATGATTGGGGCTCCTTAGATTTCACACCTTTTTGTAGAAAATCTAATATTTCTGAATTTGGTACTAATTTTTTTAATCCAAATGCATGTATAGAAATTGATTGGGCCTATTTAAACTTCAATCCAATTACACCTAAGAGTAAACCCTCTCTTGATCATACACATGGATACAATGGACAAGTTCTAGGATGTGTGCAACAAAGTCTTGAAAGTCATGAGAAATCTAGTGAATAGTTAGGTTTCCAACCTCTTCCTTTGTCAATATCCTCTCCTCCATTGTCTAATTAATCCACACCTTCTCATTTACAAGAAAATATGTTGTCCGATCTTCTCCATGCCAATTTAATCTCTCTTCTTTGGCCTAAAAGAAGAAGGAAACGTAGACAACATCTTGAAAATTCTTCTTTTTGCAAGTATCATCAAATTTATGGTCATTCTACTAATGAGTGTCAAGCTTTGAAAACAAAAATACAACATTATATTGATTTAGGTATCATAAAGATGACAGTTGACAATGAATGGCATATTTCTCATAATAATTTGAAATAACATTCAAGTACCTATTATGTTGCTCCTCACTATGTGACAGTGTTGGTCTGCCTACTGGGGGCTCATTGTCATTCATGGTGGTAAAATTTTAGGTGCAATCATACTTAGTGAGCAACATAATAGTATATCTATTCTTATCTTTGTGCTTGGGGGGCAATAATTTTATCTTTCCTCTTTCTAAGGTTTCACTATTTTCTTTATGGATTGCATTATTCATAACTTAATGTCCTTTCTTGCATGGAATCATGATTCATGCGAGCACATGTTTGTTCCTTGGTTAGGACCCATTCCTTGTTTTAAATGGTACATCTTTTATGAATGATATATCCTTGGAGAAGTTTTGTGATCCTTCTTTTATCTCATTATTTCTCTTTGAAGATTACCTCTTCTTTTATGTTGCATTATTCATAACTGAATGTCCTTTCTTGCGTGGACTTATCCTTCATGTGAGCACATGATTATTCCTTGGTTAGGACTTATTCTTTGTTTGAAATGGTACATCTCTTATGAATAACCTCTCTTTAGAAGATGAGCAATTTTTTTTCCTCATCCTCTTGCTTGGGGGCAAGGGTGGCATTTTCCTTCTCACTCTTTCTCTTTGAAGATTATCTCTTCTTTTGTGTGGCATTTTTAATAACGTGATGTCCTTTCTTGCATAGAATTATCCTTAATGCGAATACATGTGTGTCCCTTGTTAGGACCTATTCTTTGTTTGAAACGACGTGTATCTTATGAGTAATCTCTTTTTAGAAGTTGTGTAATTCTTCTCATTGTCCTTATGCTTGGGGGGCAATGATTTCCCCCCCTCTCTTCTCTCTAAGGGTCCACTTTTCCTTTATTAAGTGGTGTTTGTTTCATGGTTTGGTGTCATTCCTTGTGTGAAGTTGTTGTTTGCTCAAGGATTCTCTCTTATACAAGAGGTGTAAGTCCTTAGCTACAACCTATTCTTCACTTGGCAATGCACATCTATTATAAACTCACCCTCGCATTGGGTCAAAAGTGTGTTTTCCTTCATCAAGAATCTCTTTCACCTAGTAATAGGAGAAAGGTATGCATTCTTGTTCTCCTTCCTTTCTTTTGGTAGAAGATGTCATGTTTGTTAAAAATAGCTCCTCTTGGAGGTAGATGTCTTTTGAGTAGAGATATCTTCTCCTCCAAGGATCTCCTTTACACTTGTTGCAAGATATCTCTTTTTCAACTATCTTATCCTTGCTTGAAGAGCATTCCCTCTTTAGCTTGGATTTATGACATTGTTGCCTAAAGGATATCTCCTTGGTGTTGAAGGTAGGTATCCTTGTCTCTAAGATTCCTTAAGACATCAACATAGGGCTATGTTGGCATCTTAAGGGGGGCACCCATATCGCTCCCTTTGTATCATATTGTACTATACTTTTGCATATCACTCTTGCATGTCTTAAATGGGGTGTTCATTCTCAAAACCAAAGAAAAACTCTTACACGAGATGCTTCACACTCGAAACCAGACGCAACATTTGATATATGTCTTAGACGGGGTTACACATCACTGAAACTAGAGCAAATCTCTTACATGAGATGTCCTTGAAACCATGCATGTATCTATCATTCACCCCTTGGCATTTGCATTTACATTACATGTCTTAAACAAGTTGAAGCACACTCGAAACCAAATGAAACAAACTTTTATATGAGGTTCTCTACACTTGAAACCATACATCACTTGCACACACACACACGAGGATGAATTGAACTAGTAGAATAGGTATAGACTATTCCTACTCTCCTCCCCAACATGAATCACCTAGATGCAAACATCTAGGGGTGAGATGTCTATGTTCCTCTTTCTCTCATCATTCTTCTCATGGATCACCTGGATAAACACATCCAACATGTATTCATGCCCTCTCTTCTTCCTCCCATGAACTCATGGCTTTGTTATATTGATAGTTCATGGATAATGCTTTCTTTTCTCTTTTATGTGATCACTTGTGTTCGTGAGATGGCTTTTTTTCAAGAATCATATTAGTTGTTGAGACATTTTGATATTGAGGTTTCTTCAACTAGTTGACTTGGGGTCTTGTTTTTGGTTCTTAGCCTTTGTTGTGTGTCTTTTCCCTTTGTTGGTCCTTTTGTCTTTGTTTGTCCTTTTTTCTTTGTCTTGTTTTGTGTGCCTTGCATATGTTTGAGTGAGTTGAGATCCTAAGATTGGGGGCTTGGTTCCTCGAGATTAGCGATATCTTATACTCCTTGTGATTTTGCTCTGCATTCCTCATCTTCTTTATCTCTATTTCTTCTACTTTACTGTGAGTATTAACATAAGCTCATACTCCTGCTAAAGTGGGGGCTAAATGTAGCATCCTAAATTGCACCCTTTGCAACTTTTACCACATTTGGGGCCCTCACCTTAGTGCTCTCATTCTCATGCTTGATTGGAACCTATTTGTGCCTCTGCCATGCAATAAACATCATATTTTCATCTTGCACCTTGTTGGGACCTCTTAACCTTGGCCCAATTTGGGGTAAGACCAGGGTGTGGGGCCTTGGTCCTCACTGGGACTAGAGCACCACGCCTTGGTCCTCCCTAATGGGGTCCTAATTTGAACCCTAGGCCCTATCCAAAATTTGAGTGGGAATTGCTTCTCCATCTCGGCCTATGTCAAAAAATTAATATGTTTGATGACAGACAAGTATACAAGGAGGTCTTCCTCTCCCATTTGGGTAGAAGGTGAAAATAAGGCATAAGGTGAGCATAACATGATAAGGCAAGGAGACTACATTCAAGCATTCAATAATTCATCATCAAACATCTCTAGAGGTCTTCAAGGTTGCATATTCTTCATCTATCCATTGTGGAGCAATATCACATCATTCATTTGCAAGCATGTGTGTGTGATTAGGGTTTTGTCATGTTCATGGCATTTCATACAACATATGTGATTACATTCAAGAAGCAAAGCATCATCACCACTCATTGTGGATTT